>NC_092865.1:48195565-48218747 GCF_032062135.1 Pyxicephalus adspersus | reverse complement strand
AGGAGAGCCGCCAACATGGTGAGTGCACCGATATGCCACCTACATAGAGCTCGAAACATACATCTACCTAGCCCTTGTCTGCTCAGTGCATCTCCTGGTCTACCTAAATTCTTTTCGCTTAGTGTTCCCGGTCTACTTACCTCTCTTCCGCTGAGTGTCCTCGTCCATTTACCTCTCCTCCCCTCTCTATTCTCCACCCAGTGCACCTATCTCTGCCTAATATCTCCTACCTGGCCCACTCTATGCCCCCGACCCACCTAACTGCTCTCTGGACAATGAAAGGTTCGTATGATTTCTCTATGTGGAATGTTTATTTACTTTTGAAGAATTTACTTTGTCACCCGTGGCAACCAATCAGATCCCGCCTCTGGGATCATACCTGGGCTATGAAAATGATAGCTGGAATCTGATTAGTTAGTGTTGGCCATTTCCCTAGCAGTGGCTTTGTATAGGACACCAGAGTCCGGCATGCTGCAGCTCTCCTCAGGTCATCCGGCCGGTGACACCGATTTGTCCCCCTGGTGATGCCGACCCTGAAATTTGTGCGCAGGGACCCCTTATTGACCCTATACTTCTGGGTCATATAAGGGCCCCTGTCCAGACCTATGTTGCCCCTTTGAAGGCTGCACAGTTAGGGATCCAGGGGAGGGGAGGGGAGGGACTGAAGGTAAGTATTTTGGTAGGTGGCAGTATCTTCAGAACAAAGACAACCTGGGTGTCCATTCCCAATGATGTACATCTCCTTGCCTCCTTTATTGTGCCAGATTTGTGGCGATCGTGTGGATGACCACTTAATAAATGCAGCCGGGGTGGATAAATATGAAGCATATAAAATATATATAAAACATACAATGCTGAGGCTCTGATTGGAAGAAGTTTAATACAAGAGGCGGAGCCAGCAGGCTGGTGAGGGAGGAGCTAGATGACACTGGACGTCCTCCAGCCAGGAAAGAAGGCGGAGCTCTATCATGATGCAGCTTCTAATGCACATTATGTGAAGCAAAATCAGAATAATCAATTTCAGTCCAGGGGAGGAGCTGCTGCTTTGTGTGGCCTGGTTCTCCTTCCTGCTGTGCATTTTAACTCTTCCCCCCACTTGCTCTGTCCTGTCCTTCTGTGTACAGAGACTAGAATCTCTTATTTCATACTTGCAGTATGCACACATCTGATGATTGCACATGAGCAGCATGGTGGTTTAGTGGTTGGCACTCTGGCCTTTGCAGCACTAGGTCCCAAACATTCATTTAGGTAATTGGCTTCCCCACAAAATTGACCATAGACTGTATTATATACATGACTATAAAATTGGGGTACACCCTGTTACATGATAGATATGTTGTGTGGTTGTGCTACCCCACTCCTTCTCTCCAATAAACACACTTCGGTGTGCCACTGGATTCACTGATATGTGAGCTGAGGACTTGACCTGCTTTTTATTTCACATTTTATGGCTTCCATCACTCTATGTTGTCACGTGTGTGATTCACTGAACACTGCACACCAGTCCTTATCTGAGCAAAGCTACATGAATGTCTTGGCCAGAGCTCCCTGTTAATGATTGGTATTGCTTCTGCACTCATCAATGGCTGACCTTTCCTTTTCTCTTCCTGCAGGTATCTGTAATAAACACCGTGGACACCTCACACGAGGATATGATTGTAAGTAGTAAATCTGGCATTTTCTCTCTAATATTTGCATTTCACTAGCACTATGCACTTTGTTGTATTGTGTGAAGATTGTGAAGGATCCTGGTTCATGTGACAGTCCAGCAATGCAGAGAGCACTGACATCATTCACCCCAGCCGTGTTTATATAAATATATATATATGTGTAATGGCCTTTTAGACAATGGCTGCCTTATCTCTAATGGACAAGATTGCTTCTAATGGATATGAGGCCGGGTCCACAGGCAGTAAAAGAGTTTGGTTCTATTGACACACCAGCTATGAGCAGTGAAACCAATGAACGCACACACACAACAGGGAAGCAAGGCATGTTGGGTTCCGCTCCACACAGCTTTCATGGGTTGTATAATACTGAGAATTAAAGCCTGCTGAGATTTATTGTTCCAGATGACATTATAGACCATAAGTCAGAATGTTTGTAGATTTAACATGTATGTTCACTCGAAGGAAACATTTTTTATGGAGGGATTATGTTTACTTAAAGGCAAAATACACACACAGGTGTCCTCATATCGGCTATTTAGTGAAGTGCTCACAGCCAAGTTATTCAGTAGCTTGTAGCATTCATGGTTGAAAAGAATGCGTCATTTAGCCCATTTAGGTGACAGGTGCTCTTGACAACCCACGTACTAATGCTCATTCTTGCCAGGGCCACACTGTCGTAGCCCTTCTGTAATACCAGGGTACTTTGTGACCCCGTCCACTCATATATTTCCTGCAGAGTTGGCACTGCACCCTTGGCTTTTTCGAGGTCTTGAGTGGCCAAGTGTGAGGCCTGAAAATTAGGGGAGCGTATCCTTAATCCTGTATACACTCCCATTCCAATTTTACCTAACGCTAGACCCAGGGCTTGGACAGATGAACAGTGCAGCAGGGGAGCAAGCAAAGTTATCAGCGGGTGATGTGTTAGGAGAACCTGTCTGTTAGCTTAAAATGTAGGCAGCAACATTTGGCATTAACTTCTCAGCAATGCTTGTAAAGCTCCGTACACACTTGCAATTTTTGTCGTTGGAAAGGATCTTTCACGATCCTTTCCAACGACAAGGGACTGCACGATGCATGAACGGTGCTGTACATACAGCACCGTTCATGCTTTATGGAGAGGGGAGGGGGAGAGCGACGGAGCGGCACCCTGTTGCGCGCTCTCCCCCTTCCCTTTCATTAGGATCGGTTGTCGTCCATCGTCCGTGGATCCGGCAGGACGGTCGTTCGGACGATGGACGACACCGACTGTACACACGGCAGATTTTCGCCCGATATGTGGCCGATGCCGATTATCGGGCGATAAAAATCTGCCGTGTGTACGTAGCTTTACAGCCACCAATTCCCTCCACTGTCCTAATAATAATGCTTTAATATTTATCCTAATTACGGTAAAGGATATACAGAAAATGCTTTTTATGGTTAACTCAGATAAAGAATACATACATAGGCTTTTAACATTCTCAAGAACAGTAACAGTTGTAACATGGATGATAATTAAATTATTTGGGTCTCTTAATTTGTGATCAAAAATAGTAATGCAGTCTCCAAACCCAATGCTTTTAACTGATAGGTTTCCTCGTGGGATTGTTTATAAACACCTAATAAATCGATGATCACTCCATCCTCTTTGGGATAGTGATGTGTAAAAAAACAAATGTGTGCTTTCTAAGTACTTTTTATTTCTAGTTGATTATTCAGGAAATATTATGGACAATAGGTTTGGTAAATCCCACTCATGTGGAGAGAAGAAAAGCTTTCTAGTTGTTAATTTGTTACTGTATGCTGGGCAGCTGTCAAACTGTGATATTTAAAGTAATACATGATATTACAAAGTCTGTATTACCTTTTGATTTAGCATGATGCACAGATGGATTACTACGGGACACGCCTGGCCACATGCTCTTCCGACAGATCGGTTAAGATCTTTGATGTGAAGAACGGAGGACAGATCCTAATTGCAGATCTGCGGGGGTGAGTAAGAGGCATTGAAGAGTTGTTTTTAAGTTACCCCAAGTCATTATTACACCTCCTCTATGGACTTGCAGTAAGCATTACAACATTGATAGCCACCCTGGGCCCTCAGGTGAGGCGGGCTGAATCTATCCCTTGCTCAATATATCCGTCACTCCTCCCTCCATCCATCATTCATCTGTTGTGTATAATACATCAGTGTACTACGGGTAGGTCATACCGCCCCCCCCCCCAATATTACATGGATGCAAAATCTTCATTTTGAAAGTTATCTCAGAAGTGTGCTTGTGTATTTCAGACACGAAGGGCCGGTTTGGCAGGTGGCTTGGGCTCACCCGATGTATGGAAACATCCTGGCATCCTGCTCTTATGACAGAAAAGTCATCATATGGAAAGAGGAAAATGGCACCTGGGAGAATACGTATGAATACACCGGCCACGATTCTTCAGGTATTTCTGTCCCACAATAAAAGCTCTGATTGTTTATTTCATATCAGCTGGACAGACATGATTGGTTCTGCCATAATGTAAGTTTCCACTTGCAGTCACCTTGTGTTTGGCAATCACAAACCTTGTTCACAGAATTGCATGTCTTGTGTTTGTTTTATTCTCCTTATCCTCACCATTACAAAATAAAGTTTTGCCATTTTTCCTCTCCTCCTCCTGTGTCACTGTCTATACCTGTCTGTCATCTGCAACTCCTAATTAATGTGCTTTATAAATCCTGTTTATTAATAATCTAGGATGACGGGTCATTTTTTATTTACTGTAGAAAAATATAAAAGTCACAGGACAAAAGATTTGTGATTGGATGTGTGTTCTAATGATAATTTCTCCCATCCAGTGAATTCTGTGTGTTGGGCCCCCCATGACTTCGGACTGATGTTGGCTTGCGGTAGTTCAGATGGGGCCATATCCCTCCTCACCTATACAGGGGATGGCCCCTGGGATGTCAAAAAAATCAGCAACGCTCACACGGTGAGGACCAAATATATATATAGTTTATGTTTCTTCTACCACCTGGAACAATCTGTAATAATGTAGGCAGCAGCAATAACCCATTGGTAGCATTAACGACTGTGCTCTGGAGATTAACCTCATGAAGTACAATGTATATTTGCTGGTATTGTGATTCCTGCTGTTACATTTTGTGTAATCTTCTATAGATCGGGTGCAATGCTGTAAGCTGGGCTCCCTCTGTGGTCCCTGGCAGTCTTGTGGATCAGCCATCCGGACAGAGGCCCAGTTACATCAAGCGATTCGTCTCCGGGGGCTGCGACAACCTAGTCAAGATCTGGAAGTAAGTCTTGGCCATCCTAACTTCTAATGATTTTAACATTAAGAGAATGAAGAGAATATGGGGTGTTACATTTGGCAGTCAAGTTTGTATCGATAGTTCATATATTACATATACAAAGCAAACATGAATAAACCATGTATACAAATCAATAGGTTTTAGGGCATATCCCATTTGAATACTTGGGGTGTTCTTGATCATTATCTATACATTAATAGACGCCTCTTAGCACGACGCGTTTCGCCTATTGGCTTCTTCAGGGGTATTGTTGAGGACGCTTAGGGTACCTGGGATAAAATTGTTCGGCAGCCAGCAGTGTTTGCAGGGCTATAAGTAACTCCCAGATGGGTTAATCCCGGGTGGATTGGCTCTTGCTAATCATTATTATACTATTAGAGTATTTATGTATAGATACCGGTCAAGAATGTCTTCTTACTATATTAGAACTCACTTTTATGTGAGTGGGGTGTGGCAAACCTAAAACAATTGACAAGAGAAAAGTCTGAACCCCTTAATTTTCTTACCACATTTAGTTTTTAACATTAAACATAAATTTACTTATAGCAGAATTGTCCGCTGCGCCAACTTTCCAACACGTTTATCTTATACTGGTACAACATGCCACTGGCTGATGATGGGTGCAGGTCTTCCCTCTTGGGACCTTTCTCATTTTCATGTAATGTAGAACTATGGCCCCAAATAAAAAAAGTGTGCTGCAGTTTTCTATTAGTCCCCCTGCACACTTCCTCAGATACCTGGGGATTCCACCCAGTGCAGCTTTCTATGATGTGATGGAAACAATGTTGTTATATTATAAGGATTTTCCATCACATAGTGATTGAATCTGGGACTTTTTGAGAAGGAGTTTCTTGTACTATAAGGTCATGCACTATTGATTTATATTGTTGTACAGGGTCACATTGCTTTATCCAGAATGAAAGCTTGCAGCCTTAAAAGACATGACAGAAGTAAATTTTGCAGTTAGTATTGTACATGTTATGTCAATAGAATTACTTCTGATATTTGGGGAAAAAGCAGGAACTAATGTTTTACCATGTTGCTTTCTGTAGGGAGGAGGATGGTCAGTGGAAGGAAGATCAGAAGCTGGAGGCGCACAGCGACTGGGTACGAGATGTGGCCTGGGCACCTTCTATTGGCCTTCCCACAAGCACGATCGCCAGCTGCTCTCAGGTAAGTTTATCCAACTGCGATCCGCAGATTCATAGCAATCACTGACCTCTCCCCACCTAACCAGTGTCCCCATGTCTTCCAATAGGACGGCAGAGTTTACATCTGGACTTGTGACGATCCCACCACTGACAACTGGAACCCCAAATTATTGCACAAATTTAATGACGTGGTCTGGCACGTCAGCTGGTCCATCACCGCCAATATCCTGGCTGTATCTGGAGGAGATAACAAGGTGGGTTCTGAGCCCTGGCATGCAGTTTGCCCAAAACACTCCAGTGCTGGTGAAGTATTTAAATTGGGCAAAGGGCAGTCACCAATTTGTTATGGGTTCCTTGCAACAAAGAGGCAATCCATTTTTTTAAAGATGGAGTTTTGATCTGTTATATTTTGCTTTTGTGGTTTCCTTTTTTCCCGTCATCCTCAAAAATTAATATATCATAATGACATCTGTAAATAAAACATTCTCATTTTCATCACATGTCTTATTTTAGACCTAGTGACGATGCTTGGTCTTTGTGCTTCTCTTGCAGTGCAGAGGCAGATCATGGCTGCCGTCACAGCACCCTGCCTTAGAACTCCTCTCAAGAGCCCTTAACCCCAATGCAAGCAGTTGGCAAACAAACCAAGGGTGGATGAGGAGTTCCTAGGCTGGCTGTATTTGCATACAGACTACCCTAAGTAATCCATCACCTCCATGACTGATAGGACTCAAATCCAATGAGCTTGGGCATTTGGTCTTGTGATCAGTGTTGTATTCCTCACTATGGGCAGCATTGGTCTGTTTTTTTAACTACTTTCCAATTTGTTCTATTATTGACAATGCCTTGCTTTGATTTCAGGTGACGCTGTGGAAAGAGTCTGCCGATGGCCAATGGGCTTGCATCAGCGACGTAAACAAGGGCCAAGGAGCCGTTTCCTCCGTGACAGACGGACAGCAGAACGAGCAGTGATGTTCCGACCATTAGGATGATAAATTTCTTATTGAGACCCCTTGGGCTGATTTTATTGGAGCGTCCGAATCCCACCAGGACATTTGCACATACTATTATCACCACCCTCGCCATACAGTACTGCAGCACCCTCAGGTGGTCTTCTAATAGAATACAGGACTTCACCACCTCAAAGCAGTTTTTTTTTTCTCCTAATGTGCTGTTCTGGGGCATTTAAAAGCTAATTGTTTGTACAAAAGAGGCATTTTGTAATTGGGCTATATTTACGCCTATCAAATTTTAAAGTCACGTATTAGAATATGTAAGAAGATATTGTTTATTTTCTCCACAGAAAAAATACTGGCAGCCAGAGTGAGCGATATGGCAGCTATTTTGTAGGCTTTTTTTATTTGTTGGTCAGAAAACTGCCCAGATTTATTCCAGCAATGATATCTGATAACTTGCAGAGTGGCAGCTGCAGAACCAATGCCTGCAAGAAGTGAGAAATAAAAACAGATTTGTTATAATGAACTGTTTATTAATACTCGGCCTAAATTATTGGTAGATGTATGAATAAGAATAAAATAGGTCAGTGAGATTGGGAAATTTTAAACATAAAGGAACCTACATGGTTTGGATCTTCCTTGGCTGTCACAGGGAGATTTTTGTGAACTTCAATCTTTCATATTTAAAGGGACCCAGTCACAATGAATGTTTAACCCGAGTCCCCCATGCAGTGGTCCTACTCCTGATGGTGGTGCAATAAGTTATTCAGCAAGAAGCTTGTTTCCTGCAGGAAATCCCCAGTTATCTGTAGTATTACATATATTATTCTGCCTCTCTTCCCATTTAAAAATCTTTGTATTGTGTTCATGGAGAAAATAAAACATTCCCTGTTTCCTTGTACAAAGAATGGAAATTTTAGCCATATCGTTCACTTTGCAGGAGAGATGTTTTGTTTAATTATTAAAAAAAAAAGCCGCTGAAATAAAATATTGATTTATTATATAATGCTTTCTTTCTGGTGGTTGATCTGATAATGTTTACATCAGCGCTGTGCTTGTGCACTGCGGTCATAGATTACAGTGAGTCCGAGCAGTACTTCTGTGTCTGACATTTTTAATGTAAAGTAATGTAAATTTGTCTGAGGGGTTTGCCAAGATCTTTACAAATACAGCCGCCTTGGATAGACTGATACAGCAGCTAAGGAAACATGATAAACTTGCAACTGGGGAGCAAATGGGGTGCAATTAAAGCAATCTCCCATTGCCCTCTGGGTTCCTCCAGCGGTTGCTGGGGGTTCCTTAAGCAATGAGCAATTTTTACCTCTCGGCTCAGTTTAAGTGACACCACTGATCTTTTTGGCTATCTGTAAGGGTGACATTCTTCTCACTAACTACCACACTAATATATTGTGAGCTGTGGATATGGTAAATAAGCCAGGGTTCCCTGAAAGGTATTTCAAGGGTTACTCCATGGTAAAAATGTGGGCAAGGGATTCACAGCATAGACATGGTCTACTGTTATCATCATGGCAAGATGTGCCCTGGGAAATGTACCCATGTACCAATCGATGGAAGACCCAACAGCACCACGGTACAACAAAGAATTCATTCTTTCAAAGCAAATGCTTATGTTCAGTTTGGGGTCTCGCCTGCACCGACCAATCAGCTAAGGTGGTGGAAATCTGTAGCTGCCGAGTATTTCTTTTTTTTTTTTTTTTGCCAATGTGTCCACACAATGAAGGGCCCGGGAAAAGAATCTCTATTTGTTCCATTAAAGACTGACAAACAAAATATCTGAGATAAGCAGAGGAAGATATTTGTAATGTCGTCTCTTATCTTTGCTGCGGTGTGATAAACCACAAATGCAAATATCAGAATAATGCAAATATCAGAATAATGCAACCCATAAAGGTTTCCGCTGACAGCCTCAGGTCATACATTCCCATGTTGGGAAATTTGTGTTCCTCCAATGACAACTCGAGAATGCCATTCTTGTTGTCTCGTATAAATATGAAGCAGACATCTGAGGATGGACATTTTACAGCGGAAACCTCACGTAAGTAACATCTGATAGATGGGTAGCATATGGTCATCATTGGATGTATTTTTGTTAAAGGCAAGCAGTTTAGGTATCAGTTTCTTTCAGCAGAGCTCAGGGGTAGAAGCAGCACAAGGAGCCAGTCAGTTTTGGCACAGTGCTCATGTGTTAACAAAGCTAAAGTTGACCTTATCAGAGTGCTGCTTTTGCAGTCACTGTCCAATTAGTCTTAGGGGAGGACAAATACTGTAAGCTTTATTGTAAACAAGAGGTCTCATCAGTTGATGAACAGGGCTTTGCTAGGGTAGGGCTGTGTGTATCTCAGGACTGGATAGGGGAAAATAAAAATTTGGCGTATATATATATACACACACACACACTTGCCAAACGCATCGGGGGGGCATGTACATGTCATTTTTTTGCCCAAGATGATCATGAACATTGATCTGACGTGCAAACGAAGGGAGCATTGGTACCTGGCCATTACCCAGCAGTTGCCACCTTGCCAGCTGCTTTGCTGCCCCAACTGCTGTGCTAGTTCATAATGAAGCAGCATATTTAAATATATATAAATATAGTTATTTCCCTGAAGTTTATTTTCAGTAAGCACACATTCTGACGTATTACATGATGCTCGATCTTCCATATTTTTTCATTGTAGTAAATATAGAGGATCCTCTCTTACTTTGCCTCTTTAAAATAACTGTTCAACATCAGCTCCACCTTGTTCTTATTTGGTCGGACACCCATAGGCTTGCATTGCTGCCAGCCTTGCATTTTTCATGTTTTATCTTCCAGCCACAGACCACACAGTAACCAGTGATTTCAGGATGAAGTTGGGTAAAGTGGCCATCTTCGGGGCGGTTTTGTTTTGCCTTCTGTGGACGGAGGAGACCCAGGCCGGCTTAACCTTCCTGAGTCCAGTGGACATGCAGAAGATTGCGGTAAGAAGTTGTTTTTGTTCAAATGTATTTCATAGATTGGTATTGAAAAGAAATGTTGAATAAATTGAGTCACCAAATTCATGACGCAGCCAGCAGTTCCTGCAATAGAAATCCCTCACTGGCTGAAACATTCTGATAGCTAGGGATAGAGGTGGAGAGAAGTGACACATGTTCACACATAGACATGCACAGTCGTCATTTCAGTTCAGTTGTTGATCAATATTCCATGACATCAACATCTACAGCGCTGACAACAGCAACTCACTGGTAAAGGGGACCCTGAGAGTCCTGTGATTGGCCAGATGTCCTGCAGATGTTATGTCAGCGCCGAACACATTGGGGAGGGGGGCCATGTACATGTCAGATTTTTGCACAAGATGATCATGAACATTCATCGGACATTTAAATTCATGAAGGGAGCACTGGTGTTTGGCCAGTTCCCAGCGGTTGCCAGCTGCTTTGTTGCCCCAACTGCGGGGGTGGTTTTTGGGCAGTAATCACACCACAACCTTCCTGTTTACCTGGGCCTAGCCTTAAGCCCCACACATGTCAGATGATTGATGTTGGGAGCAATCTTTATACACAGCACCATTCTACCATTCTTTAATGGAGAGGGGAAAGGACGAACGACAGGCAACCCTTGTCCATTCTTATGAAGTAGATTATTCCAAATCCTTCTTTTATCAATCCACCATGGCAGATTAATGAATTAAGTTGGGGGAAACTCCTGCTAAGGGGACAACCTCCTCTCACTGAATGGCTGCCCTAGAATGCTGCAGAAAGTGCAACATTTCAGTGGTTGGCTAGCAAAGCAATCATGATGCTGGTGAGTTGTCAGACATGGCCCTGAGAGTCTAAATATATAGACATGAGACTTATAAGCATGGCACATGCAGCATGTTCCTAGGTCCTTCCGGTTTGCACTTGAGATGCTATGACTTGCGTTAACATTGACTTGCAGGTTGCAAACAGCTGCAGCACAATCAGAAATAAGGCACTAAATAAAACACATCGCCAGACAAACACAACAATAAACGTGACTGCTGCTGTTAGAGGTTTCTGAAGCCTGATGTGCAATGTGTGACACATGAGCAGGCTCTTTAAACATTATTTCTTTGTCCAGGGGAGGCAATCGCAGAACAAGCTGAGACCTGGCGGTATGAATCGCAGGGAGACAGAGGATGACCTGGATGAAGAGCAGAAGGGGATCGGGGTTGGTATACTCTAAACTTACTACAACTACTGGCTGGGATGGTACTTCAACTCCCAGCCTGTGTACTCTGCATACTGCCCAATTAAGAGCAGAACAAACTGCTAAACTGCACTTGTTGACTTTCAGGTGACAATTCCTCTGGACATGAGTATGAAGATGACGCAGGAGCAGCTGGAGAAGCAGAAGGCCGCGGTGCAGGACTTCCTGTACTCGTTCCTCTCTCTGAGGTCTTTGCTAGGTAAGGAAACCACAAATTTAGTACTTTGTGGTGCCAGTCAAAACATATCGCTTTGTTTTTTTTAAATTTAAAGTGTATATAAAAGCCAAAATTGTCTTTAGTGGTCAGCAGTGGCAGCTTATTTGAAAATTACAGGTTCACCTTAAAGTGACAATTTTAATAGAACAAGATTCTCCTAATTACCCCCCCCCCCCAATTGGTCCTGTCATAGCCCTTGGGAAAACCTGATGTTTTCAGGTTTGGGGGAGCAAGTGACTCCCCTTCTCCACTTTCCTCCCAGGTGGAAGTGCTCAGTTCTGAATGACCAATCACCAGTCCTGAACACTGTTATATAAGGGAATGGAGGGTGTTATTAAAAGATCCGAATTGGACTCCTGGCTCTTACAAAGGAATATAGTATGGGGGAGAGCTTGAGGTAGGTATCGGTGGTTGGCTCAGTCAAAAGGACCCGTCACTGAGCCCTGAATGAGCAAAAGTAAAAGGCTCTATAAGGGAGGTTCCTACTAACAGCTTTAATAGCGAGTTGTCTCCTTTCACTTTCTCATTACAGAGGGCAAAAATGAAAATACCTGGAGCCAATGAGAATGAAGCCCTAAACTCGCTGAGCCCTGCTGCCTAACCTCAGAAACTGTTAGTAGCTCTTGCATGTGTGACCCCAAAATAAAACTGATATTTATGGCAGAAGTGCTGTGTGTTTGTTTGCTTTATGAAATGCAGCAAATGCTGGAGGAGCATTCCAGATCTGAATTGTGTACAGCTACCTTATCCTTGGCTCTCATGGCCTCCACTCATTGCAATGTAACTGTGAAAAGGAAAATTGTCCCTGGTTACTGAGTGGTCATGAAACCAGTCTCTGCATTTGTCACAGTATTGTGCAGGTTAAAGTGCAGCTTGTATCAGATTTATTTTTGCATGCCTAGTAATAGGTCAGTGTAATCCCTCTGGGTGATCATAACCATTCACATGAGGTCTTTTCAGCAAGACAGAACCATGTTTGTTTAGTAATCATCTAGGGTCACCATCTACTTTCTGGTCTAAGATGAGACTGCCATGAAAATCCTGCTGTGTTCACAAATGTCTGACAACAACCAGCTGCTGCAGCCTCTCACCTTGTGATTTGCTACAGTTAAAAGGATGTTTAGGCTGTTCAACTAGCAAATTGAAGTAATAATTATAAAATCATGTATATAATTATCAATCAATATCCATAGTGAGTCCAGTGTTCGCATTAGCTAATCCATCCCAGAAATATATATACAGACATATATGGCTATCCCAAGAGCAGATGCTATTTACTTACTATAGATATTACAGGCATCCCTGCCAGTCGAACACCAAAAATTTTTTTACAAGCCCTGGAAGTGTACTGAACCCCCTCAACACTGAGTGCTTGATGTGATCCGGTGAATGATAAAACATGGAGCCCTTCTTTTTGCTCTGCTGCTCAGGTTGCAGTTATAATTTCACTTTGGGAAGATTTTCCTGCATTTCCCGTTCAGGTGAACTCAGGCAGACATGTTTACACTGCATCCTGGTGGCTGAGCTGGTTTTGATTTTCCTCATCCGGATGTTTTAAAACAAATGCCCTCACATAGCCGTCAGACAGATTGGGAATACCATAAAGATTTCCACCATGATGAAAGGATCTTTAATATATAGTAAAATTCTGATTTAAACACAAGCTGGGAAAATAATAAGGAAGACATTATCAAATAAAAATAATTTATTTTTATTAGACAGGACGTCCAATAAAAGTATATCAGTAAACGGAATACGCACCATGCTAGGTCCAGAACGCCTAAAGAAGACTATTTAAAACAAGGCACCAAATGGCTTCTTTTCAATGGAACACTTTCAGCAGATTTATATATTATACAGCCAGTGGGTGTTATCACGGACCTTTGTCATGACGGATTTCAGGGATAAGTTCTTCAAGCGGGCAACTTCCTCAACAGTGTGCAGGGCGAGACCTGGGTGTGAAAATTTACACAGGCTTTTAGGTACCTGGAGAAAAATAAAAGCAGAGTTTATGTCATATAAAGACCGCTCATCCACATGGAGAATACAAGAATAACCTTAGAAAGGTAGTAAACCATCTTGCAGGTTTTTAAAATTTTGTTCCTAACTGGCCAGTGTGTGTAAAGCCATTAGAGTGTCAGCTCCTGTGGTACAGACATCATGAACTGGCTCAATGTTCTCTGTACAGCACTGCAGTATATATAAGAGGTATATAAATGTATAATAATAATAATAGTGTGCGACTGTGGGTGGGCATTAGAGTGTCAGCTCCTCTGTGCAGAGACTGATGGGACTGGCTCAGTTTTCCCTGTCATATGGCATATGTCAGATCTATATAAATGTATATTGATACTGCATGCCAATTTTCAGCAGAGTAAGGTGCACACTCCTCAGTTGTAAGACCAGAAATAGAATTGGAAAAAGGTTGTGGATGAAAAAAAAAAAATTAAAAAAATGAAGAGCCATTTTTTACAGAAGGCCCCATTTCTATCAAGTCCCCATCATTATTACCTGTCTAGGTACAAAGAACGGAGCATCTGTTTCTATGATCAGCCTGTCTATCGGGATCCGAGTAACAGCTTGCCGTGCACTCGCTGCTGAAGAGTATGTCAGGACGGCAGTGAAGCCCACCATTAAGTTTGGAAACTCATTCAAGAGGGGTTCAATGTCTTTATAGTTGCCAGTGAAGCAGTGTCTGAAATAAAGAATACTAGTTACAGAGTCAGCTATGAAGAATGAATGGCAATAGGCAACTACTACGGTCTGGGGATAAGCCAACAATTTCCAGCAATTTTCTTGCTGATATATTTAAAAAGCACGCTGAATAAAAAGCTTTATCAAAATACATTTTACAACAGCTGTGTCAATGGGATTGTTTGTAAATAAACCCAAGTGATCTTCAAGATTGGCTGCCACAAAGATCACATGATTATGGTAGTTAGTCGAGACAGAGAGCTGTCATAGCAAAGTAATTTGGATGAAACATTTCTTAAGCATGAGGCATCATGTCAGGGAACAATAATTTGGAGTTTGTGGGCTGGAAGTGTTTAATGGGGATAGCTAGTAACATGAGCCCAGAAGACAGTTCATCATTCTATGGGACACACGGCTCACCGATGTATCTTGTAGTCCCGGGGAACCCACTTCTTCATTATTTTAAGCAGGTCATCATCTGCATCCCGACAATGAATAACAAGAGGCTTTCCCAATTGCACAGCCAGCTTCAACTGCTTCTCGAACACCTACCCACAAGGAAACAAGAAAAGCTAATAAATAATGGTTTGTAAATACCATGTCTGTCAATGACTGGTCCTACTGCTGCTTCTCATTGACCCTGTGAGGACCTAGCTGTTGGATCTAACAGGAAGTGCCCACATTTCCAGGCAGCAACATGCAAAAAAAAAAAAAAAAAAAAAAAGGCAGATTAAAAAAAAAAAAAAAAAAAATAATAATTCACAGGACCTGTGACTAATCCCATACAAACTGGTCAATACCAGAATTTCTTAACTGCACTGCCAGATATATACAGAACCCTTTAGGCTTACCGCATGCTGATCCGACATGGTCGTTGAACATTTGTGGGAGTAATCCAGACCCATCTCCCCATAGGCAATTGCTTTTGGGTGCCGCATAGCTTGCATCATCTCCTCCTGCAGTTCACTGGTATAATATTGTGCAAAGTGTGGGTGACATCCAAATGCCCCCCAGACCAGGTTCTCGTTCAGAACGTTTCGCCACGGAAGCCTCTCCAACGTGCGGGGGTCACAGTAATCTGTGATGCAGCCCTGAAATTCAGAGGGGAACGTAGAGGCATATTGTTTACGAAGATCTGCAAAAGAATGCTTATGTTGCAGCCGTGCAAAGAGCATATCCAGGTGGCAATGAGTGTCTATAAAACCCTCGCGCAAGAATTTTGGGGTGTTGTAGTCCATAGCGGAAGAAATATCTAAAGTCCGTTGTTCGGTTTTAGTTTTGTCATCACATGTCCGTTGTGTAAAAGGGGAGCTCGATCTCTCTGGTCTCTTATCAACCTCGTCTTCACTTTCACTGGACGTGTTCTTGCTTAACTCGGCATTAACGTAAACGTCTGATACACAGCTCTGGTTAAGGACGCCCTGTCGCCACGTGTTTTGCTCCACACTGGGTTTGTACAAGGGGCTGGTGGGCCACAGGTCTGTATACTTATTCCATGAGCTCCCATATAAATGGGGAGGGTGCATAACATAACTGGGTGTTGATGTCCCAGCTGTGGTGCTTTCCGCAGAACAACCTGGCAGAGGTGAATCTTCTTGAGAAAATCTGGCCAATGTGCCCATATCCTCTATATCAGAAAAGTCACTTCCTATAGATGGATCTTTATCCAGATGGTCTCCCTATTTAGAAAAGAAACACATTTAAATGAAACAATCAGGATTTGCAGTAAGTGACTTTGACCATGTGAATTTTTAATTCCAAACTTTAAACTAGGTAATATGTAGCATCTTATTGGGCTGACAGGCTGATTAATGCTGAACTCCAGACTAAACACAGGAGAGAAATTTTTATATATAGGAAGTGTCCATAATGGTGGCAATTAGCCAGATACAGAGGAAACTCAGCTGTGCCCCCGCTGCATTCTCCCTCATAGGAAACCACTAAAGTTGTTAGCGGTCAGTCATTCAGTGACATATCAGGACAGGGAATAGCACTGGGGAACAGCTGTGCAAAACACTTTGACCAAAATGATTACAAACTTTTGAGGCAATTAAAACCTAATATTTGTACACAACTTTAGCCCGTTTCAGACTAGAAAAAGGATTTGATCAACTAAAGGAACGTTTAGATATTTAATGTACGGACAAACAATGAGTTGTATACATTGTGGTACTCACTGTATCAGAATCGTTATCAGAGTCATCTATGAACACAAGTCGTGATGTGTCCTCTGGAGCCCTTGGTCTTTCTTTATGGTCCTCCTTTTCGTCCTTGCGGGCCTCTGATTTCTCCTTATGGTCCTTTGGTTTCTTATTTCTGACCTCCATTTCTTCCTTAGGAGCTGCCCTTGTAATAGTTTGCCTTAGGTAATTTGGGTGATGTGGACTTCCCGAAATCCATGATGATTTCTCCTCCGCAATTTCTTTCACTGTGGTGTATGTCTTGGATGATGGTTCCGATTTCTGTTTATGGACCATGACTTCCTTCTTGCAGGCCTCTGGCTTCTCTTTACAGACTTGAGACTTTTCTATAGAAACTGATCTTGTTGTTGTCCCCCTTAACCAGCTTGGGTGATCTGCACTCTCTTTCCCGGGGGTGTCCATCCTGGGTAATGGCTTTGATTTCTGTTTAGGGGCCTCCTCTTCCTCTTTACAGACCTCTGGTTCTTCTTTAGCAACCTCTTTTGTGATTGTTCTCCTTAACCAGCTTGTATGATCTGCACTCTCTTTCTCAGGGTTGTCTTTCCTGGGTGAAGGCTCTGAATCCTTGAAGTCCTGTCGCTGGAGACAAGTTATCCTCTCTGCTTCTGGCTGACTTGTCGTTTGACTGTCCAGTGATCTTCTTTGTCTCGGAGAACCTCCCAAAATGTCGCTGAACGCTCTCTTAAATAGCAAGGACGGAGCATGGAGCCTTCGTCCCCGGGCCCTGTGCAAACCCTCAGATTTTGTTTTGCTGTCATCATTCATCTCTAATCGGTGATCTCCCTGCAAACAGAGTTCAATAACAAACAGAATTGATTGGACTATAACCAGATAATGCTGAAAAATAAATCCCAGTACTGATTATTTTAACTGACCATTTATAGAAATTTTATCAATAAGTCTAAAGACTTTGAAAAAAAAAAAAAAAGACAAAACTCAGTCTCTTTACTTCTGCAGATATACAGTAATAAAAAGGTATTCTCTTTTTGCATGGTGGGAGATTCTTTTTTCCTCATTTGGTTTTAAAGTAACACCCCACTTAAATTTGCTACAGCACAAAGGGTCTGAATTATTAAAGCTCTCCAAAGCTGGAGAAGATAGCTATCGTAGGTAGGCCTAGGTGATCCTGCAAACCTGGAATGGATTTCTTAAAAATCGCTTACTTTTAGTAAGCAAATGTTCCTAATCCTGGACCAGATCTATTCCAGGTTTGCTGGTAAACCCAGGTTCTCCCATGGTAGCCTATCTTCTGTCTTGGAGAGCTTTATTAAACCAGACCCATTGCTTATTACTACTGTTTTACCTCCCCTTTTCCCAAAATTACATTGCTGCTAATCTCCTGCAGCCACTCCCTGTCTACATGTACTACAGGGATCGCTAAACTGCATGTTATAAAGGATTTTAGTGATTGGGTTTTAATAATGCTGGGAGTACCTTTGTTTTTGCATGTGGATAATGGCCTTGCATTGCTAGTATTAAAATCCTGAAATTCCTAGAGAAGTGTTTTAATAATTCATTTAGGTTTTTGGAAACAGGTACACTTGAAAGAAGAACTAATCCCGTGTGACTCACTGCTTCTTTGCCATTTACCACCATCTTCATTTTCTTCATCCCAGAGACGATCTTCAACCATCTCGACTCGATGTGCCAGGAAGACGCAAGTCCTGCTCAGAAGTTCATTCATCCCAAACACATGCAAGGGAAGTCCATATTACCAGGTTTCCCTGTAAACCAAAGCCGACGCTGCGCATGTGCGCCTCAGCTTATTACTCATTACTCATTACTGTAGCAGGGACATCGTCTGCCCCTTTCTGCAATAATGAATGACCTGATCAAGCATTTGTAAAAGTGAAACTTTAGTACTAATTTAGGACCCAATGTAGAGTACCTCCAAACATGACTAACAAGCTTTAGAGAAATTGGGGGGTTGTGCATGACTTGCAGAAGAAATCTTTTACTAAACACAGCTGAGGTTGTGGGTGATCTTAAGGGGGGGGGGGGGTGAGCTCTTACTGCAGCCTCTTGTAACTCCTTAATGACCAAGACAAACTCTGCAGTTTTTTTTTTTTGCATATCAAAGCACAGCTTGCTCCAGAAGTTAATGAATGTCTAGGCCACATACAGTTTTTTTTAGGCTACACAAGTTTTTCTTTTTTTTTTGTTGCTTTGTTTGGGATTAACTCACAGTGAGGATTTTATACAGTAACTGACACCACCCTGCCTAATATTAATATGTTGAGAAAAACATCTGTCCTAATTATATTTAATAAAATATTGTACCTGTTCCAACTTACATACAAATTCAATTTAAGAACAAACCTACAGTCCCCTGTCTCGTATGTAACCCGGGGACTACCTGTACCCCTAACCACCAATACAATAAGGGTCATCATTGGTTGGCGTTACCTCCATCACTGGAGAAGGTGTAGACATCTTCTGTCTTTCAGATCTTTGAAAGTCCAAGCTGCTTGTCCTTTGTTGGCCTCTGCCCTGCGCCCTTTCTATGGAGTTACCGCCATCCCTGAGATCCAGAGAGCGTTTCTGCGTACTCTCATAGGGATACAATGTTACTTGCCTCTCCCTGGGTGGGCTGGAGCTATCAGAAGTCCGATCTCTGCAGCGATAGACCCCGCTCGGAAATTTCGAATCAGAGCCTCTCAAGTATTTACTTGGAGATATTTCTGGTGGAATTGACCATTTATGCTTCCGCGAACCTCTCCTATCAGCCATAGTGCCTGTGGGGGGGACAAAAAAAAAATAAGCAAGGCTCTGACCTTCAGTTGTCAACAGGAAATATTGTCAATTTATGGCATTGGTAATACAAACGTGCAAGACATTTGGCAAATGTCAGCAAAGTTCAACAACATTCCAAAAAACAATTTAATTTGGGGAACCCTTGAAATAGCTTTCAGGTCTTCAGGGACCCCTGGCTATAATTTCTATATCCACAGCTCACAGTACATTAGCATGATGGTCGGTGAGAGTAATTCCTCTTACATTGCTGGCCATGGAGATAAATGTCACTCTTACAGATAGCCAAAAAGATCATTGTGTCAGTTACCCTGACTGGAGAGGCACAAACTGCTCAAGGAACCCCTAGCAACCTCTGGAGGAACACTGATTGAGAAAACTGCTCTAGAACATTTTTACTGATTGGAAAGTTGGGGTAACAAAGACACCGACAGCCTTATCTAGTTCTGGAAATGCCCCCTAAATGGTCATTTAAAAACCCAACCCCAGGTAAAACATTAAAAAGTAGGTGTGAAAGGGATAGAATCATGCAGTTGTATTGCCATCTGTGACCCCCCTTGGAGATTTCCTCTCACTTCCTGTCCTACATAAAGGTCAGAGGAACAGGAAGTAGTGGAGAATCTCTCCAATAGTGACACAGCCAGCTGTCTCTGCCTTCCTCCCTTGGTGATGTCCTCAGCTTGGTTTCCAAAGGAGCATCAGAGTTACAAAAAGCAATAGGAAATCTCCCCACAGGAAAAAAACAAAAACCCCTCAGACGTTCTAACTTTCATCCTGTCCATAATATAAAAATTTTGGATTTATTCAGGTAGAAAGAAGTCCACATTTTTTAATATTGAAACTAAAAAGAAAAGAAAAAAGTGCCGCTTGACACAATACTCACCTTCATTGCAGGGAGTATTCTCTGGTGTCCAGCAAGTTAAGTGACACCCTGTGTCTTGTAATTCTGTTTTGAAGGCAGTCATTGACCCTCCCCCCTGGGGGAGTGGGGTATCACACACTGGTCTGGATTTGAGCGTTTCAAATTCAGATTTAATTGCTGCTGCTATTTGGAAAAGCTCTCAGCCAGAGAAACAATGGAATGTTAGAGGAAGGTCTGCCTCTTCCTAATGAGAGATTTTCCCCTACTTCCTGTACTGGTGACGACTGTAAACACTGTAAGAATGAACAGAAATAAGACCCCCGTGTCCTGAAATAAAAGGAAGTGGGCTGTATATAACAAACTTTATACCCCTCTGCCAGGAGTCTGCTGCACTGTATGCTACAAGATAATTGAACGTTTATCTGAAGTTTTCAGTTCTGCCTATTGCATGTCAGCAGAAAAAAAATCAAACAAAGGAGATGACGAACCTCTTAATTGAACTGCATGCAACTCACCAAACCTGCATTTGTTGTACTGCAGGACACCTGTCCCCGCCATACACAGAAACCATTCTCAGGCCTACGTGTTATCTGCACAGGAAGCTGCAGTTCCCCTGCTCAGCGCCATGCACAATGGCTGAATAATAATATACGAATAAACACACAACTCCAATGAAATCATTTTTTCTCCTAATGGACAGTGGCAGTGAAAGCTCTGCATCTGTACTTACCCCCGCAGGACACAAAGACTGCATTGCTGACAGTTCCAGGCCTTGCAGTCATGCAGCATACTGCCTCTCCCTCTGAGTTCCTATCACATGGGTATGAGGAGGGGAGGGAGAACAAAACTTGTCATCTGCTCAGCTCCAAAATACTTCTACTTTCCATTTCTCAGCAGAGGGCCAGGAAAAGAAAACTGTGAAAAAGGGAGCAGCTGCTTTACTGCAACGGCAGGTGTAAGACTTTCAATTGCTTTTAAGGAGCTTCTTTTTGCATTTTTCCCCATGCACAAAACTATAAAGAACATTTGCAGGCAGGATTTTTATTGCAGGAGCGACAGGGGCTATAAAACATGTGGGGCTGCAAGAGTGGAATGATTCCCACCCAGCCAATCAAGACGAAGATTGGAAACTCGAACTAGGAGCTGAAGACGATAGAAAGGGACAGGTGAGAGCAGGTAGTCCCCGGGTTAAAGGACTCCTAGATACAAACGGAGCTTCTCGCATGTGTACAAGAGCCTGGAGGGGCGGATTGCATGACTTGCAGATGAAATCTTTTGCTAAACACAGCTGAGGTTTTGGGTGATCTTAAAGAGTACCTAAACTCAGAATTTATACTTTACATAAAAGGGTAGAGAACCCTTTTATGTAAAGTAAAAATTCTGTATTTTTTTTTTTTTTTTTTAGGTGCCAACACCCCTTTTTTTAACCTCCCTAGCGCTTCATTTCTTTCCGGTTTTATATGTCTAAAAGCAGTACATTGTTTTTCATGAAAGTTTATTTTACAGTATAATATAATAGTATGAGTATATTAAAGATTGAAACAAAATCATGAAAAAATACATTAAAAAAAAAATTTTTTTTAAGGATGGAGCTCTTTCTGCAGCCTCTTGTAACTCTTTAATGACCAAGACAAACTCTGCAGTTGTTTCTTTTTGTATATCAAAGCACAGCTTGCTCCAGAAATTAATAAATGTCCAGGCTCTATAAAGATTTTTTTGCTGTGTATGTGATTAACTGACAGTGAGGATTTTATACAGTAACTGACACCACGCTGCCTAATTATATATTGAGACAAACATCTGTCCTAATTGCATTTATTAGAATAATGTACCTGTTCTGACATACATACAAATTCAACCTAAGAACAAACCTACAGTCCCTATCTCGTATGTAACCCGGGGACTACCTGTATTAAAAAAGTACCTTCTACTAATCAGGACCTGCCTGGTCACAATATTCCATAGTAAAGGTTCTGCTTTAAAATACAATGCTTTAATATACACATTAACATTTTTTGTTCATATCACTTGGGAAACAAATATATTGGTGTCCACAATAAAGGGGAGTGTAGTGCCCCACTATATTGGTGGTCTGCAGGGAAGGGGCCCCTTTATGTATATGGTTAGCAGAAAAAGGACCCCTTATATTGGTGAAGAGACCCCGAGTATTGGTGGTCAGTAGGAGAGGACCTCTTATATTGGTGGAGAGGGCAAGGGCCCCTGGTGCCCCGGGGTGATAATATCTGGCTATGCTGGTAGATGTGGTGCCCCGGGGTGACAATGGTTATGGATATGCTGGAGGATAACGGGCGGCCATGCTGGTACATTTAGTGCCCCCACAGAGTCTCTGGTTACCTCAGGCCGCGTTATGCTCATAGGGCTCATTCCCTGCTCGGCCCGCCAAATTCCTCTCGCGCCACAGCTCTTCACTGATAGGCCTGGACCCAGCGCGGCACCGCCCCCTTCGACAAACTAATTGGACGGTCACCCTGTATACGGCTGGTGTTTGGCCTTGTAATGCTGAATAATTACTTCCGTGCTCTCATTGGCTGCAAAAGCCAAGTGGGTGGGCAGCCTCCAACTTCTGTCATAATAAGCATGCAGCGATCACGTGGAGACACGCCCCCTTACAATAGACAAGACCAGGAGATGCCCCACTATTCTAGACAGGAACGGGAGATCCTCTAATTTAAAGTCATAGTACATAGACCAGAACCCCGTCACTGCGAATATTCGGCCAAGTAACAGGGCATGTACCTAAAGCCCCGCCCCCTAAGGTAGTAACTTAAAACAACCCTCTGGGAGCATGCAGCTGGAGCCCCACCCCGATACTTTATATAGGCAAAGCCCCGCCCTCGGGCACTATACATGTACATGAAGCCCACCGCCATCTTTTTAATGTAGTCATTTAAACTCCACCCCCTGGGGAGAACGCAGTTACAGTTCCACCCCCTGGCACGTTACATATATCTGAAGCCCAACCTCCTTGACAATGCATATCACTGTAACTCCACCCCCTGGCATGGCTTGTACACTGCTTGCCTCGCCCCCTGACGATGTATATTTACATTAGGCTCTGCCCCCGACTAAGGTAGAAATTAAAACCCACCCCCTAAGGGAGCATGCAGGGGAGCCCCGCCCCCTGACACTGTATGTGTGT
>NC_092865.1:48146963-48194393 GCF_032062135.1 Pyxicephalus adspersus | reverse complement strand
CATGTAGCCCCACCTCCTGATATTTGATGGACATGTAGCCCCACCTCCTGATATTTGATGGACATGTAGCCCCACCTCCTGATATTTGATGGACATGTAGCCCCACCTCCTGATATTTACACTGCATGTACCAGGTGACAACCTTGAATTGTCTGAAGGAGCAGTTTTGCAATGTTACTTTTGTGAGCTGCCTACCATAACCTGTTCAAGGCTTCCATCTGAGGCTTCTCCCCCTTTTCTCCACTTTTGAAGCACTTTGATTCCATATAACAATAACAGAACATTCTTTGTGTATTTTTTTAATTTACAAATCTTACAAATAAAAATAAATATATTAGAGTTTTAACATAGCAATACCTTGAATCTTAATAAATCTTCATCATTAATCTCTAGATTAGGCTCCAGCCACAAAATTCAAGTATCAGCAAAACCACCACCCAATGCCCTGCCAACTGCCATTGGTCCACCAGGTGGCCCTATGGACCCTGACCCACTGCACCGAACCTGGGCCATGTGTCTGTTTTTGCATAAAGAAGACCTTCCATCTATTGGTTTTACAGTTTTTTTTAGTTTGAACTATTGCTGAGAGGTAGTCTTGATTGAGGTAAGTAAATAGGTGTCGTCGGTCCCCACCGATTGGACTGGCCTTGTCCTTCTGGTATTCCATATAGCTGCACCATTTCTGGTGTCATCAGTCCTCACTGAACAGACTGGCCATGTCCTTGTCTGTTATTCTGTAAACAGGACCGAACTGTCCACCTTTTCATGTTCATAGAGTTCAATGTTCTTCATCAGCTTCATTTTCGCCATGTTGACCTCTATCCCCCAGGATGGGTCATCGCTCTCCGCTATATTGGAAAGACCAAAAAGACAATTTAGTATATCTGGCGCTGGCACATCCGTATTACATCTGTGTGCACCCTTCTAAAACTGGTTTCAATTTATCATTGGGGGTTTGATTGCTCTGAAATAAAATCCACCAGCCACCCCCGCCCCCTCTCCTCCAATGAAAATGCTCCAGGGAGTAAAAAGCACGCTCTGCTTAGGCTGACCCATGCTAAGTGGGCAGGGCTTATACCTGAAGTCTGGGTTCAAGGGGGATTCAATATTACATTTTAATATTCTGATGTTTTATATTATATCCGTACAGGCAGACAAAACAGGACTTTCAGGGTGCCTATAAGGGACTGTAGCAAATTCCCACTAAGTTTATCCTGTCCCCTTTAAATCTTTCAGCAGGGTGTAGTCATGAAAGTAGGATCATGTGACTGTCATTCTCAAATCTCATTGGCTGTCTGTAAAAATCAAGCTCTAGGCACTCACATGGGCAGTTGAACTCAGGGGAGTGCAGGTTGCTGACATGAGCAGACCGTTCCGGCTGAACACTACAAGATGGCACAGCGGCCCCTAGTTCTTGCCACATCCCCCCAGAGGACAGCATGTAGTGACCAGACTCGTCCAGTTCACAGGGGCTTCTTTCTGGGATTTCATTGGCTTCCAGGTGGCACAGGGGAGTCCTCAGATTCATGCAGCTCAGGGAGCTATGACCTGTGGAGGGGCTGCAGCAGGGAGCCTCCCTTCCGGCGCAGGATGGGGACAACAATTCGTCAAAGTAGCTTTCCTCCGGGACGTTCATGCTGGGCCTCTCTTCCCTGGACCCTTTAATAGAAGCCTTGAGCTCATTTTCTGCTTTTTCCATCATGGCGCTGACCTGATGGAGAGTTGGGAGATGTCAGGAAGTTGTCAGGAATATTGATCGATTCATATTTTATGTCAGATTGTAACATGTATGATAACCCTTAAAGGTCAACTGCACTTGTGCGGTTCTCATGTTTGACCCTTTTCTGACCTAAAGTGACCCTCTGCCAATGGTGTAGGTGGAGACAGACACAACATAACTGCAGAACTCCAATCAAAAAAAACAAAATGACAATTTTATCCTAATAAAAAATAAATAAGTTGAAATATTCACTGTCATTCCCCTGCAGTAGTTCTTGCCCACCACAAGATGTCCTTAGTCTTCCTATAAGCCCAAACGCTCCTGGACCCGCCCCAGCTATTGGATAGTGAAATGAAGTCAGATTCAGGCACTTAAACTGCATGCTTAAAAATTAATTTAAACTAATCAGAGCGAACACAGACAACGCATTATTTGGGGTGTGTCATTTGCATATTCATAGTCCCTCCCAGCTTTTAATAAAGGCTGAATTTTTGGTGTTCAGTGCTGCCCCCTAGCAGTGAGACCTCAGTCCATCTGCTTACCTCTGATAACATGACCTTCTTCTTGGTCACACACAAGCAGACAGCAAGCGCCAAATAAAACCCCGCCCCTGCTGGCGCTCTCCCGGGCTTTGCGTCAGCATGTTTCTCCACCATTGCCCTTGCACACAGGTGCTCAGCGGACTGCGTATTATTGCCGCCAGACTCCGCGCGGGTTTTTGCTTCCTCCATCTCCTTAAAAACCAAATCTTTCTAGAAAAAAATTAAAAATAAAATTAATTTAGGAATCGGGGAAAAAATTGCTCCTTGGATTTTGTGATGCAAATTCTTACTAAGTAGGCGGGATCTCGGCTTTTGTCGCTTGGCTTGAGACCAGTCAGGATTTCTGCCAGAACCTGGGGGAACAGATTGGATCAAAAACTTTCACTGCAATTGTAACAAATCTTCAGGAATGGAAACAAGATAACACACAGGTATTTTAGGGGGGCTGTAAATTTACATTAAAAGTGGACGTGGTCAGAAGGGGGTTGGGTCAACAACATGCAGGTTGGTTCATGGTTTGTGTGTGATGCCTCTTCCTATTTCCTTTGGTTTAGGCAAAATTGGTCCTAGGGGTAAACAAAGGGGTTGTGGGAGTATAAAAGGACCCCATTGGTGGGGTTGGTGCCTGCAATGATAACCCCCAGCAAGTGTCAGGGCCGGCAATGATTGTCCCCAACAAGTGTTGGAGCCACAAATAACCCCCAAAAAGTGTCAGAGCTAGCAATGATACCCCAACAAGTGTTGGAGCCACAAATAACCCCCCAAAAGTGTCAGAGCTGGCAATGATACCCCAACAAGTGTAAGAGCCACAAATAACCCACCAAACGTCCCAGGGCCAACAATGATAACCCCCAACTTGTGTGAGGACCAGCAATGATAGCCCCCCAGCAAGTGTCAGGGGCAGAAATAAATAACCCAGAATGTGTAGGGGCCAGCAATGATAACCCCTAAACGTGTCCTCCAGTGAATGTCGGGCAGGAATAATACCCCAACAAATGTCAAGTGTGGCATTAATAACCCCCAGCAAGTTTCAGTATTTCCATACCACGCCAGCAGAGAAGATGTCCGTCTGTGCGGTCAGTTGCCCCCTTCGCAGGTAAATGTCTGGCAGGTACGGTTGGTGCTTCTGCAGGTCCTGGGTCTTCAGCTGAGTGTAATTGGCCGAGGTGCCTGGACAGAACCGAGGTCCAGAGTGGCCCAGTTTCGGGGTGAAATTTTCATCCAGAAATACATTGGAGCTGGAAGAACAATGGAAATTGGGAGGAGTCAGGACATCTCCAGATATATGGGGTGTGTGCAGACATTTGGGTTTAGTGCCCATCTGATCCTGCCGCTAGTCAGGTGGTAAAATCATGTCCCCTCCTAGGGGGTAATTAGGAAATTTGGGGCTGTTGGTAATCACATTATCTCTAATATGGCAAATCTTCCTTCATATGTAATTGGAATCTACAGAGAACGTGAAAGAGGAAGGAAAACCCGTGTGAACAGCCACTTCATACGTCACCCCAGGGGGAATGGATACTCGTGTGGTCAAATGTGTCACAAGCCTGTGGTCACTGTGTGATGAATCAAAACTGATCTGTCGCGGGAATAAGGCTTGGTGGATGGTGAATGTCTCGCACTCACCTTTTAATATTACCGTGGAACAGGTCAGCCGCATGTAAGTGATACACAGCTCGCAGGAGGCCAGCTGCAACCATTAGCCTCTTTTCCCAGCTCAGGACCTGCGATCTGAGCTAGAAATATCACAAAACATAAAAAAAAATCATAATAAAGTGCAGCATATATATCAGTTGGCTCCATTCATCATTTTATTCCCCTGTAAATTCAACTGAAATTCACTGATAGATGTTCAAATCTCTTTACTGATCTCATTTCAGTTCCTATTAACACAATGACTCGTTCTGCCACCTAGTGGCCAATCTTAAAAGTGCACAGCTGTCACAATATTAAATGCTATCTGTTTAAAAAAAAAATCATGAATGAATCGAGAGTGAATTGACAGGGGAACCATTTATAAATAGAACTCAATGTGTAACGTGTCAGTGTACCGCTTCCAGTACTCCCCTGACTGTGCCATCATCTGCTGTCTGCCCTATAAGGACGATGCCATGTTTGTTTAGGCATCAGCCAGGGTCAACTTTTACTGGTCTGGTGACACAATGTTCTAGAATACGATGTCAATTCACCGCCAGCCATTGCCATGGCACTGGCACTACAGGGGACCTAATTGGGGGGTGAGAAGCATGCGGCGCCAGTGAATGAACTTACCCCATGCAAGGCCTCGTCCAAGGAGCCGTTATTCATGAACTGGTTGATAAGGCAGCGGTGCCCACCCTCTAGGCAGAATCCCAGCAGTGGCAGCAAATTCTGGTGCTTACACCTGCAAGATAAATAGGCAAGAAATAAGGTAAAGAGGACTTGTCATGAGGACTTGAGCAGTGTACCTGTATGAGGCTATGTGGAAAGGAGTACCCAGGGAAGGGGCTGGTTTCTTGGTAGGGGTACATTGGCCAATTTCCAACTTATTCCAGGGCTCCAGAACAACAGGCGGGCAGCTGATCAGCGGAAAGCTGATCCCAAATCTTACCGAAATGTGATCTGTGCTTCGGTTTGAAAGAACGAATGCATTCTATCCGTCTGCTCTCCATCCACCTAATAACAGAAATAGAATTATTCCCAGATATCATAAATCCTGCTATCACTCATCATGAGGTTTAATGTAAATAAAATCCTAAACACATCATGTTCTTCACCTTTTTCAATACTTCTTCTCATTTCAGTGCAGCTGATTTCCTGCAGCCTCTTTCACCCAGTTTCTGTCTGCATGCATTGGTGCTGCACTGGACCGGCTTACTAATCCTGAAAATATTCATCCATTGTCTGTGCAATGTGTGTCATCATCACAGGAGCAATGTCATAGGGTGACAACTCAAGAGCACAATAAA
The DNA here is from genome assembly GCF_032062135.1 of Pyxicephalus adspersus. Lineage (NCBI taxonomy): Eukaryota > Metazoa > Chordata > Amphibia > Anura > Pyxicephalidae > Pyxicephalus > Pyxicephalus adspersus. Next base: position 48,189,183 of record NC_092865.1, on the reverse strand, counting down.
TACAGTTGTCACCCATAACAGGAAGTGCCTACTCCTCCTCCTTAAGGCCCGGTGTCACCATTCAGTCTTTTGTGTTGCTTTTTATTGCAACAATGTATCCTAACAACTGAAATAGCAAGAAGTTCTGCAGCATTTATTGGCCGTGGTTGGGTCTCTCTCCTGCAATATATATATTAGGCTGAAATTAGCTAACAACAAAATTTGAATAACTTACCTCCTTTATCCTCTTGATGGCCTAGGATCTGTCTGCCTTCTTCCCCACATAAATATCAGCAAATTGTCCAGAGAAGATTTTCTTGTCGATGCTGAATCTGTAGGTGATTTCGTCCAGCTGCTGCGAATTCCATTGCTGACACAGGGACCCCGGGGTCAGGCTGATCTCTTGCTGCGGAATGTTCAAAACCTATGGACAGCAGATTGCAAATACGTCAATAGGATCATATGACTGTCAGATAAATATGGATATGGTATAGATGTATAAAGCCAAAAATAAACATTCTAGGTGCATTTAATATTAGCTTGAGGTTGCCTTGTTGTGTGATATGACCTGCAGTTGACCTTCTTCTGACCTGCGTTTGACCTCTCTTTCTAAGCTGCTTCAAGCTGCTTTGCATTCCCATTGATTTGTATGAGGTAAGAAGTAGTTCTGACATTATAATAAAACATTATAATAAAATGTGCACGCCCTATAAGTTAGACGCACCTCATCTGTGCTGGAGAACGGATCACAATCACTCTGCAAGGAGTTCAGAAGCTGCGATGGAGGAGGAGGTGGTGACGGCAGCGGCTGAACAAAGTCTGAAATAAAAAATTGTAACTGTCAGCATTCACCCCCCCGACAAATGGACTGAAACACTTATGAGGGTGTGTTGTACCTGCAGTTTTTTCTGTCGTGTTGGTGCCGTTCATTGGGCTCTGTTCTGTTCCGGAACCACGATCCGATCGCCTTTCTGATCCCAAAGAAATTCGAGAGGAGACCAGGGAGTCTGTGTTCAACAGAGGACGGTGTCACAAATGGTTAAAACATGGTTTACATAATAAGCAAATTATATCTGTCCCTGCCAGCAAAGGAGCTGACACTCTAATGTCCACCACAGTTACACACTATTATTATACTTTTATATAGCTCTGACATATACCGCAGTGCTGTACAGGGAACACTGGGCCAGTCCCATCAGGCTCTGCACCAGAAGAGCTGACACTCCAATGTCCCCCCACAGTCACACACTATTATTACACATTTATATAGCTCTGAGGTATACGGCAGTGCTGTACAGAAATCCTGCTGCATGATTTACACCAGGGATTTTTGTATACTCATTTTACACCAAAGATTTCTTCCTGTATCCTTAATTTTTGTTCCAATTTTCATGCGATTGAGATTTGTTTTGAGTAATTTTCTTTTCTGGCCTTTGGAATAACAATATGCATTTTGGGCTTCCACTTACACTGACCATAGTACATGCAATCATGTCACCTGGTGATTACACTGCGAGCTCCTCGGGGGTGGGGACTGATGTTTATGCTTCTATCAGCCCTGTAAATATTTCCAGACTAAGTAGGAAATATATAAATATATTAATTATAACTAAAAAATGGATGTGGTTCCTCTCTACAAGAAAACAGACATGAGCTGATATCCATGACTTCAGTTTTAATTCCTTTATTTCATGCCGGTGTGACTCACTCTGCTGGAGGATATCCAGGGCTCTGTAAAGTTCCAGTTTTTCCAGTATCTCCTCCAAGTCCTGTACAGTGGCCAGTTTCTGTCCCCAGCTCCAAAGCATTTCCCTGGTGGCATTATCCCCCGCTCTCCGCTTCATCCTAAATCTCTGTACAGTTGTTTCATCACTTATGATGTTTGAAGCTAAAGAAAAAGAGGGAAAGTAAAGGTTTAATAATAATAATAATAATAATAATATTAATAGTAAAAGAGCAACAAACACAATCATTCTTTGAGAAATTGTTGCTTTATGCATCAAATCCGTGTAGAGGCTGATGGTGGTTGTCAATATTTCTGGCTAAACACTAGAGGGCAGCAGAGCAGCCACAAGGTCAGTCTCCTGCCTATAAGAAAACTCCATGTCCCATGATTCCTTGCAATGTATATCATGGATGAGGATGGTCATTCTTGTAGTCTCGGCTCTTTACAGCACAATGGGGTGGCTACAAATGGAGACATGGAGCCCCTGTGTGAACATAAGATCAGATATTGAGGAACCATAATGGTACTTTCATTTCAGCAATTTTCTGGTTAACCGAAAACATGCTGTAACTAGAATGTATCCCTGAATCTCTGTAGTCTCAGCTCAACTTCCTGAACAAGGCACCACAGTGAAAGCTACGAATAAAGCCTTTGCAAAAGGGTCTGTTAGGGACTGTGCTGGAATACTATTTTACCAGGACTATTACCTGCATGCAGGACTGAGCCCCTAGGAGCACCGGTGCAACTCCTGTGTTGTTTAGTGGGGTGTAATTGGCATTTTGTTTCCATAAGGCCCCACACAAAGGCTTCGTATACAGTTCCTCATTTTTACTCTCCACCTCTTTCAAAAGCCAACGCAGACACTCATACATTTATTCAGAAGACGGGGAGAGAATACACGCAGCTGTGCCGGCACAGGCATACCCATAATCAGGAAGCTGGTCTAGAGCAACAATGTGCAGTACGGGTTAATGTAGAAAGAAAAAGCTGGAGGAAAACTGCCACAAAGGAATAGTTAATCTGCCACAATTTTACCAAAATTTTGGCAATGATCCGAAATCGGATTTTTCAAGCAAATTTTGTCTAAGCAGTTAAACAAAATGGAAAGGGAAATATCATGGCAAAGATATTTGTACTCCGGGCAAAATTCTTACACGCTCTTTAGGACGTGCAGTGTATTTCTGCAGTTTTCTTCTCCCTGGCACCCAACAAACTGGTGCTGTGCAGCTGGAAGAGGCAAACTGCACCATGGAATAATACATTTTCTGCAGACGCAGCGCAAATCCTATACAGTAATCACGTGACTAAATTGACTTATCACTCTCAGAAACTGCAGTGGTCCGCTGTAACCAAGTGCAAAGAAAGGGTCTTAATCTCTCCTATTCACTTGACTGGGGAGGTTGGGACTGCACTGGGGTCCACAGCAGAACTAAATTAGCCCTCATTTTCCACGAATGAAAAGGCTATAATAAAAAGGTCATATACCAAAATAACAATCCATATAGGGCATAGAGGGGGTAAAGCCATGATCTTCTAAGGAAATTTTTTTATTAAGTTTCAAGAAATTTCTACAAAGTCAGCAAATGATTGAACACAATTTCATCTGATACTAGACTTTAAAGAGGACCAGTCAGTACGAAACACTGATAGAAACCTAAATCTCCACCCCTGATTTTTTATAATAGTAAAACCTCAGATTTTACTATTTGTGCTGGTATTTAGCTGTATTCTCTCCCTGTCAGCGCAAACATAACAGCCTAGTTTCAGAACCATAGGAGCCTTATCTCCTTCCTAATTCCACATCTGACAAATTACCTTCAGTCTGACTGCTGCAGGGTAAAGCTGCCAATTAACAAAACCCCTTGGTTTCATTGTGACTTTATCTTTGCTATCTATGAAAAATTAAGAACTTATAGAACTGGCTACAGTCTATATTGTAGGGAACAGAATCTGTGTCAAAAACAATGCTCACAGCAATCTCTTGAAGCTTGAATTGTCAACTGGAGGTTGTAAAAAAACAAAAAACAACACGTTTCAAGGATCTGCATTGCCTCCATCAGGGTTTATAATAATAAAGAAGAGAGGCCACTGGTGATTTATTCTCTTTGCCTTTTAGAAAGGAACAAACTTTATGCAAAAAAAAAAAATGTTTTTTTAATATAATTATATTATATTATTAATTATATACATGTTGTTTGTTGATATTTAATAAAGGGAAAAGTATCTCACCGAATTGTAGCCACTCCCAGTCTACCAGGCAGTCAATACAGCGGCAGAATTCATCCAGCACCCGCGGAGGGATGTCGATGATCAGGGTGGAGGAGGTGCTAGAACGCAGGCCAGCCATGGCGCGTCTTTATCCTAAAAGAGAAATTTGTCATCAGTAATTTGCACAAGTAGAAGTTTCTTCAGCTGCACCAAACCCAAAAATAAATTGCAGTTTGACTTTAAGCTGGAAGTCACCATTGACAAATCAAGGTGACACTGCTGGTAACTGGAGATTCTGGATTGGCCGGATTCATACGCCATGCGGGTCAAATGTTTTTCTTTCAGCAAAAAAAACAAAAATGGGGAATTTCCATCCTATGACCTCTCTGGCTGAGGGACTGTCACCTAATCTTTGGGCTGGCAGAGGGTTAGAAAGGGAGGGAAAATCCCTCATTTAATGGGCATCTAACATTCTTCAGTCTTTTATGGAAGAAGAAAACTTTTTCTGCTGGGTGAAAATGGATGAAAAAAGGTGCAGCTAAAATCCCCGGTGATTCTTCAACTTGTAGTTGCATGAAGCAGCAGATTTGTGTGCATTAGCTATTAATGGGTTTGTATAGGGAGGGGAATTCCCGTTTTAGTCATCCCCACTGGCAGATTTCCAGCTCTGAGATTTTAGATTTCGCACAGCAGGGCCGGCCTTGGGTAAATGGAGTCCCCAAACCCAGGGCCAGTGGCTCCATGTGCATGCATGGGAGGGGGGTCATCAGTGACTGCTGCCAGCAATCCTGCACTACTCCATGTGTGTCTGTATACTTCTGGGCATGCATCTCCTTTCCCTGACTCCCTGCTGTCCAATCACAATGCAGTGAAAGTTGGGGAAGAGGGATGTGAGCATAGCAGAGATAGGAGCCACCAATGCTAGCTGGTAAGGGCATGGAGTGGTGCAGGATAATTGGCAGCAGTGAACCCCCCTAGTGGAAGCCCAACCTGGCAGTGCCCCCCTTCATAGGACAGGGGTGATGCCCCCTGTGCAACCGCAGAGGGTAAAAACCCAAATCACCCACCCAGCACTTCAATAACAAGGATCAGAAGAGTGAATCTTCCCAACAGAGTCATAGACACCAATAAAAACATGACAAGGAATCCAACCCTTCATATACTTCATGAGCGCTGAGCCTCAAAGGCAAAGTCCAGAGTAAGCAAACAGCTGTGACAACCTGAAGTTAATTTATGGTGTAACGTTTTTCATATTTGTCATATTTTTTCTTTCTGTTCTTGCTGCACTGGCATAACAGCACCCTGTCCCAATCTGATTGCATTTGTAGACCCAACCAATCAAATCTTAAGGAAGTTTAACATATAATGTCAATTCAAGGTGATTCCACTCTTTTTTAATCTGCAGCTTTACAAAAATATAAATAATCCCTGCTGATCCTGCCATAAAATCCTTGTTCAGGCAGTTCCTGTTATAAGGTGACAACACTCTGCTCCTTTGTCCCATTTGTGCTCCTGCATTGTCACCTGGTCACAGGGGCTTGCAGACTACACTTAGCCGTTCAAAACAATTCCAACCAGTCATATCATATTATGGAGAATTTAATGTGAGGAGAGGGAGCATGGACTGATTCTGCCTAATAGTCTTCAACTCAATAGGGTGTATTTATAAACCAGTGAATCTGACATTCACCAAACAATGCTTTAGAAGAATCATCCAGGTCTATGTGTATTCAATGGCAGTGATCATTCTCTTATGTCTGGTGAATGTCAGATCTCTTTAAGTCAGTAAGAAAATGAAAGTTGGGATAATTTCCTGAGCAAAAGTGAATCCTGAATCTCTGTGACCTTACATGAAAGCAGCAGAACTCCACACACAGCTAAAATCCTAAAATGTTATTGCCATTCTCTGGGAAGAATCTTATGTGTCCATGAAAGTTATTATTTCTCCTCTAGAGAATGTTTGGCGAATGTCAGATTCACTTCTCTATATATTTATTGGTTAGATCGACCTTCCAAAAACCAATTGTTGGTCTGATGAGACCACATACGGGGTCAGCTGGTCTTTTATAAGATGTTTTCCCCAATAAGACCTCATCTTGGATTTGGACTTGGTGTGGCCCCCCAGCTGGTTGTGTGTCTTGTTTAGTGTATTCCTAAATCCAGCTCTGGTGACACCAAATTCATTCTAAATATTTTTAGTTCTGATAAAGTCCAGAAATGTCAATATCTCTGTATCCATGAATGTCTTTCACACATTTATGTATGGCTGGATTCCTCGTACAGTGTATCTACAATGTACAACCATGTAATACAGGACAATACAGAGCACCTAAAGGAGACATTGATACACCTACAAGACACAACAATGTATGGCAAAACAATATAGTGTACTCGCAAGACTCAACCGTGTACCTGCAAGACACAACTGTGTACCTACAAGACACAACTGTGTACCTACAAGACACAACCGTGTACCTGCAAGACACAACTGTGTACCTACAAAACAAAATAGTGTACATACAAAACAAAATAGTGTACATACAAGACACAACCGTTTGCCCCCAGGACACTAAAGTGTACTTAATTGATACATTCTCACACCTTCAAGACATAATTGTATACCTACAACAGATAATTGTGCACCTGAATAACACAATCATGTACCCGCAAAACATTACAGTGTACCTACAAGAGACAACTAAGTCCTTTACCCCGCTGACGTTTTCAGATTCTTCAGCTTTTCAGTCAGTCTGTGAAAAATGTTTTGTTGAACTGAATTTCCTGAACAAAAGTGAATCTGGGCTGTCAGTAACCTCCGATAGCAGCACAACCCTGTGCACACAGCGATCTGCCACTATGGACTATGTGTGGCCATTGGAGCTGTGTATGCGGAGGGGCGCTGGGATTCCTCTGTACAGACTCTGCCTGGCTGGGAGCTGACAGCAAAAGAAAAGGCCCGGGAAAAAAAGAAAAGCTTCCTTCCAGCAGTGAGGGTGAGGTCATATATAACTGTGTAACCAGTTTAACAGGAAGTGTACATCACAATAAAATCACTTGCTGAAGGAAAAGGAAGGGGGGGGGGGGGAGATTATAATCAACTACAGCGGTGATGATGTGAAACTACACAACCACAACCATGAATATTATGTGCATTATAAGTATTATTAGTATGTACTATTCTGTACATTCACTAGGAGCACTGACTGATATTGGAACCATCATCAGACAATGGTTTCATGTTAAGAACATACATGTAAAGTAATTGCAGGTATTTATTACCTCTCGCAGAGATCGCAATACTCCTACTACTAACCCCTGACAATGACTGCACAATTCACAAATGTCTGGGGGCAGCATGGTGGCTCAGAGGTTAGCACTCAGGGTCTCAGGTTCGAATCCCGATCAGGACACTATCTACATGGAGTTTGCAGGTTCTCCCCATGATTGTGTGGGTTTCCTCCAGGTACTCCGGTTTCCATCAATATACCAAAAACATGCAGTTAAGTTAGGCTTCCCCCCAAAATTGTTCTTAGCCTGTAACAATGACATATGAGTATGGTAGGGACATTTGATTGTGAGCTCCTATGAGCGACAGCTAGTGACATGACTATGGATTCTGTAAAGCGCTGCGTAATATGTTGGCGCTATATAAATACTGTATTATATAAAAGAGAAAATGTTTGCTCCTACTTACAGCAGACTGATGACAACATCTCAGCCTAGGCAAAGTCACTGGACTGGCTCCAGGATGGCTTTATTTGAAAAATCAGACTTATCTCTATATTGTGACATGTCAGGGATTTATTATGGAATTGCAAAGTTCCACTTTATTTCATGTGCATGTTCTATTGCAGCAAAGAGCAGCCAGGTAAGAAATTTAATTAGAATGAGTTTAGCATTGGCATTCAGCTTGTAAAAAAAAAACAAAAAACACACGCACCCTGTAAGGGTCAATGTGTTGTTCCCCAGTTGAGCAGGACCTTGCTTTGTGATGTCATCCAGACAGGAAATTCTTTTTTTAGGGGGATTTCTGCTTTAACCATCTCCTTGGCACGTGCTCGGCAAAGTTCTGCAAACCACATAATGAAATAGAATTTTAGTATATTGGTATTAGATATGCCATACATGGACCCAAGACATCACATCATTGCCAAAATCAGCTGCCGGGGCCCAGCTAGAAAATCTGCTCTTACACCAAACAGGCAATTCCCGCCTTGGGGGGATGGGGGGGGGGGGTGTCATGCAATGTTATACCCACATTGATGGCAAAATACTACACGTGCCCATGCTAGCCAGTCCTCCACCCCCTTCCCAGAGAAGGGGAGGGAAGTGTTCTGTAGTCCTGTCCTAGGAGGACAACGCTTCTGCTTCCATAGATGTGCTATAGCAAGTGATTGTTGTCACCAAAGGACAAAAATTATATTAGTTTAAAGTCACTAGTTGAAAATAGATAAAAACAAACTAAGGCAGCCACCACATCTAAGAACTGTGAGCTGCCATATATTCCGTGAGTTTGCATAAACATTAAAACTCCAAACGTGATTTTCTATGCTGCAGGGAACATCTAGAAATGGTAATTGTGCCCAGGCATGTAATTTTTGCCTGGAATTCCCCATAAAAAATTGCACCACTTCCCGCCACATGAATGTTCCACTAGGCATGTCTGTGCCAATGTATCTGCAGGGTGAGATTTTCAGTACTGCTGCCTCTGACTGCTACCTTGAAGGTTTGATGACTCCTTGCTCTGGTTTGCAACAGAACTTCTTTTCTTTTTTTATATGTAATAGTTTTTTTTTTATTGAAAAGAAGAAATGATACAAAACAAAAAAAAACATAGAAATATTCCCATTTACAGATTGAAAAATTATACAATCACAGCATAACAGGGAGATACAAAAAGAGCATTTAAATTAAATTTATAAACTGGTAAAGTTAAAACATAGCACAAAATTCTGCAGATTCATTAAAGACCAACCAGACTGACCGTTTCAATGTATTATTACGTTCATGTGATTGTACCATCAGCTCCTCCATACGCTGTATACAAGATAATTCAGTTGAGCGTAAGTACCCCTGGCAGACCCTAATATTTGGGAATAACACTAGCACAAAAAACATAAAAGACCCCTCCTGGCTGCATGGTGATCCAAAGACAGCGAGGCAAGGGATTTCAATGATCCTGTTGCCAACGCTCTTTGAATTGGAGAAATTGAGTCACAGCACCAATGAAAAAATGATCAAACCCCGAATCCGGGAGGAAAGGCTGGGTTATCTACGACTGGTGCCATGGCTCTTATAAAAGATGATATAGGAAGTTTTTTAACTAAAGAATTCCAAGTACAGAGAACAAAATTTTTTTGCAGACGGGGTGGAGTCAGCCTATTGGTGACTGTAAAGGTTAAATCCCAATGTCCCCTTCTAACCACACCAAGAAAAACTTCAATATTTGTTGAATCTCAGCATTTTACACCCTTGGATTCCATCATTTTACCATGTGATCACATCAAGGGTATGATAATGTACCAAGCGCATGTAAGTGCGCTTCCCCTATGCCACTGCTGTAAAGAAATCCATCCGACGCACCTAGTGGTAACGACTGTGTTAAATGCACTGAAAAATAGCAAAGCCTGAGAATTTCCACAGAAGATTGATTTCAATAAAATGGAAAATTCTTTGTCTGCTCCACCTTGTTTGGACTTGATTGCCTCTCTATTTTGGTGTGGTGCCCAAAAGGGCGCCCGGGAAATTTTTGTGTAAAAGATAATTTTTTTAAATCAGAAAGGGAACTTGACTCATTATGTCATTCATCTGATGACAAAGTGTGGCAAGCTTAAACTTTTTTTTTTTTTGGGATAGGTTGTGTGTCGGTTGCTTGAGAGTTCTGGTTACTTGACTTCTGGATAACGGGGAGTTTATTGAACTGCTTTGAATTACCACTGCCAACTGGTCCTTACCTGTCCTAAAGCCCGCATTATCATTAAACTGAATCAGAGCGGTTACAATTCCTTTTTTGTACAGGTGTTGCGTTCTTCAGAAGTTGGCAAAGTTTCAGTGCAGTCTATTTAGCATACAAATCCCATCTATCCTGATACCGTCCTTCCATGACCTTCAAATCTTGGTGGAATCGTTCACCTTGCTCATCACTGACTGCACCAAGGTTTTCTGGGAAGTTAGAAAGATGGCTATGCAGAAAATGCACCTTGATGCTCATATTGCAACCAAGCATTTTGTAGCTCTCCAAGAGTTTCTGGACATCCTCACCGCTGTTTACTTTTCCAACATTGTCCTGATGAAGTGTTCATCTTTGATGAGCTGCCGAATCTGTGGACCATCAAACACACGGGCCTTTATTTTTTCAAATGACAGGCTAGGAAATGCGAAAAGTAGGTACTTGAAACGGTCTCCTTCAGTCGTCAAAGCTTTTACAAACTGCTTCATCAGGCCCAGTTTCATGTGCACAGGCGGGATTATATTATTCTTTCTATCAACAAGTGGCTCATGTAGAATGTTTGGATCACCTGGTTTTAGGGCAGATCTTGGGGGCCAATTCCTTTCCACCCAATGCCTCTCACAAGCTTTGATGTCCCATATTCACAAATAACAGGGATACTTGGTGTATCTGCGTTTCTGACTAAGAAGGAAGCATACCCAGTGCTCAACCCAGAAATTTTTTTAAGCCGGGTGGGAAGAAATTGCATTGTGAGCTTCAGTAACCACCCACAAACAGCCGGGTGGGTGCTAAAAAGTGCTGGGTGGTGTGCCCAGCTAAAAGGGCCTGGGGAGAACCCTGAGCATACCATTTTAAGGTCAAGGTCATGTCACTAGCTGTATTGTTCAGGTATCTCTGAATACTACAAACATCTCTCACCTATGTTATTAAGAAGGTGTTCTGTCATAGGGGGGCAATGCTGAATATCTGTAGACACAGTGTAAGTGTTATCAGCCTAGAACAGGAAGTAAGAACCTGCTTGGATCAACTGCAGAATATAAAAGGAAAAGAAACTTGACAATGAAAAAGATAGGCATGCTGAGATCTCATTTATTGAAGGGGAGGGGTTACATTTAATTAAAGAAAAACAAAAATTGAAGTTTTGATATATTAAGGGAACATTAAGGAATAATTGTGCCAGTCAGCACCCTGAAACATTTACATTTGGTCTTGAATTCTTCCTGAAAAATTAAAGTGCACTTTATGGTATATGAGGGTGCCTAGGCGCACTCTAGTGCCACTGAATATCATCCTGTGCCAACCACAGCACTCCTTGCTGAAGGCTCTGATGAGGAAGCAAAGCCCCGCCTCTAGCAAAACAGCACAATTGGGCTTCCCCCTCTAATTCCTCAATGCCACATCCTTTAATTTTTCTAAGAACAAACATTCAAAAAGGAAAGGAAAAAGAGACTTTAAAGGGACTTATATTAGGTATGCCTTTAAAGCCCTGCCTCTGCCAACATGGCCACCACCACACAAAGTGCAGGACAAGCCATGGAAAGTCAGAAGTTGTGAAACAATCTTCAGCAGGAAGTCCACAGACTTGTCCTTTGCTCGGCTTCCTGGGCACAGCTTTCAGGGTCAACTTCCTTTTTCACAGACAAATTATTGGTATTGTAAGCCTGTCATTCTTGCTTGCTTTTTGGTTTATAATGACCAAATCATGGGTCAGCTCTAATGATTGATGAACACGTTTCATTGTCCAGTGATGAAACTGAAAGAAAAATGTCATGGGAAATCAACAATCTGAATTGTCGCACCAGGAAACTAAGCCGTCACCTCTCTGACGCGTGTTTCCATTGTATATTTATCAGTTTAACCTTGCGGCTTAAGAACAAAATATTAACTTTAATGTATTTATTTTAGATTTTATTGTATATACAGAGCAGTCATTGACAGATATCAAACTTTCTAACCTACGATAAACATAAATGTAAAATAAAAACACAACATATAGTTTATACGTAATAAACGTAAATGTCACACGAGAAGGCAGTGAGACAAGAAAAGGGAAGTTTAAATAAAACTCCGCTGAACATCACAAAACTAGCATTCACAGAAGCGGGCGGAGTGGAGTGACAGATTTCTCACCTCTGGGATGCTGCTAGAAAGATTGTAAAAAAGTTCAATCTATATAATATTATATTATAATATAATTTTTTGTGGAAGTCCCACATTATAAAAATCCACTATCAGGCAGGTGTTTATTGCAGAAAGGGAGAGGCAATGTCCTTTTAGAAATAACTGTTGGTATTGGCCAGATAACAGCTCAGTTGGCAAATTTTACTGAGCTGCTTACGTATGTTTTGACCTCTCCATACATTATAATACCGTTTTCACACTTGCAGTCATTCGGGTTTATTGCATAGAATAATACAGTGTATACCACTTGTCATGTAATTGGTTTTATTGCAGCAGCTGTTCAGCACCGGTTTTGACTCTTCATTCTGATATACACACTGCCACTAAAAGGAGACTCTAAAAACCTGTAGTCACAACAAAAATAATTTTCAACAATAAAAAAAAAAAAAAAAAGTTTTATCACTTAAAGCAAACTATTGTCCTTATTCAAACTAAGAAAAGGATTACATGGTATATTGTGGTCCTAAAAGGAAATAATTTGGACATAAGGTCCTATACCAGATAAAATCACATATAATAATAATAATATTATAATTTTTTTGTTTTTACGAAATTAAAAGTCTATAAATACTATGGTTATGCAAATTGCACACACAAAATTTAAAATCTAGTTTTCAGTTTCATGTTTGCCATCATTTCACACATTTTACAGCTTAAGTTTGTTTTATGACTTGCAAAAGTTTCTAAAGATTCTGGTGGTTCTTGAACGTTGACAACTGCAAGCCAATGCTTCACAATAGCCAGCACCAGGAAGGAAGGCCTCAAAACTCCCTCAGCCAACAAAGGCCCCCATATCAGTTCTGCACAGGGGCCCGCTGTTGGCTATGTTCACAAATGAGCAGAATTGTTGTCAGCCATGTGTGCTCCTTCATGTCTATCAGAAAAACAGCATGATACCTAAAACAGAATTAAAGTTCCACTTTATAGAATCCATAATCAGGTCAGTTATTGCAAAAAAGAACAGGAAATGACCCTTCTGCAATAAGTTGCACATGCGCAGCTTCATCTTTGGTTGCTAGGATACCCAGCACCCAACTTCCTCTGCGCATGCCAGGAATGAATGAACTCCTGCGTGGGAGTCATCTTTAGGAAGAGAAGAAAGAAGAAGAGAATGATGCCCCGCGAGGACAGACGACTATTGCCAGTTTACTTCCTCTTTAACCAAAGAAACCCTCATGGCAGGCTGACAACACTGTAGCTATCTGAGAGGCAGCGGCATAGTGTTGTCAGCCTGTAACATGAGGAGCTATCACAGGTAGGATCTCCTCATGTAAGAAACAATAGCAATAGATTTCCAAAAACTGTATACAGCGAGACATGATGCATACACATATGGAAAGAATATTCTGTTGATGAAATACATACGGACAGTAACACATCCTACAATAGCCATTGTTCCTTCAATAGTTGCTACCACCATCTTAGTTGTGGACAAATCACCCAGAAGAGATTCCCTGCCACAGAAATGTTGAATGTAACTTCCTACATAGATTACAACAGCAGAATTTCAATAATTTCATAAACAATAAAATGAGCAAAAAATAAATGTTTTCCCTATAAATTTTTAAAGACATACTCCCAACATGAGTAAATAAAAAATGCCCAGCAGTGTTAAAAATTACAAGAGAAAAAAAGCAACCTTCAATCTGTCAGCAACTTCTGCACAAACCACTCCCTGCGACTAGGTGTGTCCAGCCTTTCAGGGTAAATAATGGCCAGTTATGATGACCCACATCCTCAGAGTCCAGGCCGTCATGGACAAACCACTTTAAAAGGTGACATTATGTCAGCCTGGGTGTATTGTGTTGCCGCAACAAATGGTGCTTGCACAAAAGAAACAGTCGGTGCAGCAGTAAAAATTTCCCACACAGGGTTCAAGGACTCGCTAGAAGGCCCATGGGAAGAAAATTTAAGGGGAGGAGGGGTTTTGCTCAGGGAGGGGCTTAAAATTCTTCTTTATTATATCCACATCAGCTATTTGTCTCTTGCTAGGAATGCAGAGCTGCCACTGGCTGCTGGTGAGCAGGTCATACAGGAAAACTTTAAAAAAGCAGGAATGTGCCGTGTCTATAAATGCCAGTGTCAGATAAGTCATTTCCACAAGTTGTCTCAGAACGGGTAAATTCCACTACACAACAATCTACCCCCAAAAGCCAACTTGCCAACGGGGACATTGCCACCACAGAGTCCAACCATCTCCACTGTTCAAGAGCACAACACATTTATAGGATGCCATTGATTGCCATGGGGTTGTCTGGACCGCTATCCCAGACACTGGATGCTAAGCGATTAATATCCTTTGCGATGCTTGGCCTGTTTTCCAAGTCCTCGTACAGGGACCTCACAATATCCAGCTTTCTGATGTTTTTTGGTTCCACTAAGTTTCGTATTAACTGTAGGCAGCAGTCCTTCAGCGTATACACTGTAGGAAAAAAGGAAAAGAGCTGTCAGCAGACACAAAATATAATGGTTCCAAGAAAGCTGTGCTAGTATATAGAGGGCACCACTACTACTATTTAACAGGGAGCTCTTCTAAAAATCAGATTACATGAAGCCTGTTTATTCTAGGTTTAACTGTAGAATGCAGCACCTTGCCAAGCAGATGTTAGATAACAGATTTGTAAATGTGTCAGAAGTATTGTCACCCCCTGCACTGCAATGGTTAAAGCAGAACTAAAGTTCCACTTTTAGGAATCCACATTCAGGTCGGTCATTATTACATAAAGGGTCAGGAGATGGCCCTTCTGAAACAATACCTCCAGTGACCCTGATCACTCTGGATTTTTGGCAAAAAAGCAGAATTGCTCATGTGCAGTGTCAGCTTGGTTGTCAAGATACCCGACCATTCCTGGCTTTCTCTGCACGTGCTGAAATGAATTCCAGCACGCTGATCAAGATGTCCAAAGATTGCAAGGAGGAAGTGAGGAAAGAAAAAGATGGCGGCGACATGTGATGGAACAGAATTAGGTGAGTAAAGCTACGTACACACTTCCAATTTTTATCGTTGTTAAACGAACGATCCTGCACAATATCTACGAACGATCGTATAGCACCGATCCTGCACATACAGATAACGACACGATCGTTCGTAGATATTGTACACACAATAGATACGATCGTTTGAGCGATAGAGGGAGTGACATTCGTTCGTCACTCATGCTCAGACCATGGACGATCAACGAACGATCGTACACACGAACGATGGTCAACGATCGTCGTCCAATCCGATCCGCCGGTCCGGTCGTTCGTTTCCAACGACTTTCCTTGTTCGTCGGCATCGTTGGCTACTTTTTTTACGATCGATTTTTACGGTTCATTTTGAACGACAAAAATTGGGAGTGTGTACGCAGCTTAACACAGGGCTGCTTAGTTGCTTCTTAATTTTCTGTTTCTGTGGGGTGGGGGTTGGAAGAATCAGTAATGGCTTATCTCTCCTTCCTCTCACCACCACCACATGTAATACAATACTGCCAATAAGTTGAATGCAGTAATGCTGAAGAGTCTGCTTTTGATGGAGTGGTGAAAAGGTGTGGCTTCAAGGGTCAGTTGCATGTGTCAGAGGAACTAGGAAAGTAATAAAGCTTACTCAACACTAAACAATCTTTACCACTTGCAGTGCAGGGGAGGAATTTTTTTTGCTGCTTAAATTAGGGCTTTAAATTCCCCTGCGACCAATCAGCAAAGCTCATGCCTCCTTCCAATTTGGAGGAGAAGGTCTATTGGGGGAGGGAGAGGTCAATTAGAGAGAGGGGGAGGTCAGGTTGCACATAGAGCAAGGGTCCTTCTTTGCAGCATGCTGATTATTATTATTAATAGCACCAACATATTACGCAGCGCTGTACATTAAATAGGAGTTGCAAATGACAGACAGATATAGACAGTGACACCGGAGGAGGAGAGGACCCTGCCCCGAAGAGTTTACAATCCTTTTAGATTACTGCACTCTGCAAGCATGGGCCTGAGGTCACACGTGTCATTGTGTGTAGAATGTAGCATGATATATAACCCATGTACCTTGTATAGTGATGTTCACAGTCCCGATCTGTCCTTCAGCATTAGGGGAAGGTACATACATTTCTCTATTGTTTACAATCAGTGGCACATCGGTTTCAGCTTCACGGAACATCCACACGTGACCTACAGAAGGAAAACAAAGAACTCAGGGAGCTAAAAAAAAATAGAGAAGGATTTCTGATAACTATTGTGTATGCTCAGGGGGTGTACACTCAGGTCCTCGGGGAACAAGACCTCCAAACACACGATATACTGAAAATTTACCGTCATTTACAGTTCTGGGACAACTTTGTGATCACTTTTTGATAGGGACGGAGAGGGTAAATCTTCCCAGACAGCTATATTACTCTAGAGGTCTATTTGTGTTCTACTCCTTCATTAATAAACACAAAATTCTGGGTGAGGTTAAATTTCAATATAACAGCAGGACTGGAAATCCTTCCTTGGCTATACAGCCAATGGTACAGGCAGACTCCAGGCCAAAACCTTCCAAAGGGTACAAAGCCAGAGCCACTTCCCCTCCCAGGGAGACAGGGTCAGACCTCGACCTGGGGTATAACTTCAGACGCCCCCCTCCCCCTCTGACCCAGGGCATTCAAGGTCAGACCCTACCTGGGGTACAACCTCAGACTCCCCCCTCTGACCCGGGGCTTATAGGGTCAGACCCCCACCTGGGGTACAACTTAAGACTCCCCCCCCCCCCCATGAGTGCAAGGTCAGAGATGCCTCCGAACAGAGGTCCAGAGTCAGAGAACTCCCTCCAAGCAGGGTACATGGCTGGAACCCCCCTCCCCCCAGGGGTGCAAAGCCAGACCCTCCTCCCCCACCCCCGGGGGTACAATGCCAAAAGCCTCGCCTACTTCCTCCCCTAGGGTACATGACCAGAGTCCTTGCCCCTCCCCCCCAGGAATACAATGCCAGACCATGTCCCTCCCACTCAGGGGTACAATGCAGAGGCCATGCCCCCCCTCCCCCCAGGAATACAATGCAGAAGCCATGTCCCTCCCACTCAGGGGTACATGACCAGAAGCCTCGCCCCTCCCCCCTCAGGAAAACAATGCAGAAGCCTCGTCCCTCCCCCCAGGGGTACAAGCCCAGAAACCTCTCCCTTGCACCCAAAGGGTAAAATGCCAGACCCCTCCCCCAGGTCTACAAGAGCAGACCATCTCCCCTTCCTCTCCACCCCAGCACCTCTTACCAAGATAAGTGTTCATCCTCCGTCCTGTGTACGGTGGCATAATGGGGTAGGGCTGCGGCTCCCCCCGAAAGTTCACCCATACTGGCTGCACGTAGCGAGAGGTCCTGTTACAGAACAAAACCCGAACGAGCTGCTGGCTGTTGATAGAGCGAAGCCGAGGAAAGTGATCAGGCGGATGAGAAATTCCTACAGGCATTTTTAGGTTTCGAATCCCAAAACAGGCCGAAAACAGATCACCATAGCAACCGGAAGCCGTATAGCGCACTTCCGTCAGGTTCTCAAAGAACGACGTCCCTCTACTCCGCTCATTGGATAACAATTACTTCTAACGTCACGCACTGCATGGCAGAACAGGGAATGCTGGGAGTTGTAGTAACCATTATGTAAGAGAAAAAGACAGACCCTTAGTAGCACAAATAGTTGGCTGTATATGTGTTGTTTATTTAATAATAGTTATTTAAATAGAGTTTATTTCACAGAGTTATTTTAGTCTAATCTAGACATAACTCCTCTGTGCTAGAACCTAGCGCTAACAGTCCTACTAATCTAAATAAGGGTGATTTCCTGAGCAATATCAACGTGTAAATAAAATGACAGACATAAGTACAGGGTTATTCCCTGATTTCCGACACGTTTCGCCCAAAAACGGCTTCCTCGGGGGTTTTCAGAATTCAAAGTTTTGTCTGTCGATTAATGTCTCTCAAACACCACATTGAAATGTGAAATAAAGAGAACCAACTATCAAAGTGTATTTACGAATTGTGAATAAATGAGGATCAGATGTGAAAATAAATCCCCTTTTGCGGCTTGCTACTGATGGCCAATCCGGTCTAATAAGCCTGTACAAGAAATAAAAAATTTCTGGGCTGTCATCAACTTCTTCCTTTTGTATTAAACATGATTGCCTGTTAGATATTTTACTATTTCATGAACCAAGTATTTCATGATCAAGTATTGATCGCTGGAACCCAAGTATCCCTTTGGTAAAAGAACATTAAAGTTGATTTAAATACAACACCTATGTCAACTTTTAAAAGGCAAACTATTTCCATGGTGGACATTTGTCAAATGACATACCATCCAGATTAATTTATTTTTACGTCTGATCATGATTTAATTACAAATCTTAAATATACTTTGATAGTTGGTTCACTTTATTTCACATTTCAATGTGGTGTTTGAGAGACATTATACGACAAACACAAATTTGAATTCTGAAAATCCCCTGAGGAAGCCCTCTTTGGGCGAAATGTGTCTGAAATTAGAGAATAACCCTGTACTTATGTCTGTCATTTTATTTATATGTTGATATTGCTCACAAAACCACCCTTATTTAGATGTAGGAATGTGTTAGCGCTAGGTTCTAGCACAGAGGAGTCATGTCTAGATTAGACTAAAATAACTCTTATTAAATAAACAACACATATATACCAACTATTTGTGCTACTAAAGGCCTGTCTTTTTCTCTCTTTCTCTACCTTACATAATGTTTAACCCTGCAAGCTAGGCACGAAAAATATCTGTTTCAATTGATACCTTCCCTTTGGTTAGAAGACTTCCTTCATATCCTGAGTTGTAGTAAGCCACCATCAAGAAGTTGCACTTGGTGACCCACGCATTTTCCCCAAAATTACTCTCCTGATCCCTGTGGAGGACAATATATATATTAAGAATTTCCACTATCCTTCATTTTCAGCTGATTCTGAAATCTGATCCAAAGTGGAGTCTTTAGCTGGTCTGACCACACCCTTTATCTGTAATATGAGGCTGTATGAGACCACATGTGCAGGGGTGGGTCTGTTACTAAGCTCTGCCAGCAAAGAGCACTAGATGGGAAGCATGTAAAAGCAGCATCTCCTCAGCTGCGGTACACAATCTGCATTATTTTAATGGTGTCAGTGACGCCGGGTGCATGGCAGGCAGCACTGGATTGTTATGGGTCGTCGGAATTATACAGAACATGAAGTGTGGCCCTCTGGTGATGTCAGGGACCACATTTGAGGCCCCCTTACACCTTGTAAAGTTGAAAACTTCTAAAGTAAATCTTCCTCGGTCTACTAGGAAATTCATTTTTTTGTTCAAAGCCATGAGAACCAAAACAAACCCAACAACTGAGGCAAGGAAACCACCCATTATTTGCAGTTGTCACCTGAACAGAAGGTGAGAAAAATCTTCCAATTGGGACAGGGATTTCCTGTTACAAATTTGGGACAGGAAGTGAACAAAAATTTCCACAATGTGACAGCAAATGATAAACCGACTTTCCACAATCTCTGGGGATACAAGCTTTGGGTACCAGCAGGGTAAAGTAAAATGCCAAAAACCTCCCTTTAAAAATCAGGAAGTGAATAGAAATCTCCCCAAAGAGACAACAATTCATAAACTGATTGACTTTCTGCAATCCCAAGGAGTACAGTCTCAAATACCCCTTGCTTCCCAGAGGTACATCCTCCTTCCCTTCCAGGGGTACAAGCTGGGACCCCCATTCCCCACCAGGGTTACAAAGTCAGACACCCATCACCACCCACGGGTAAAAGACCACCCAACTCTCCCTTACTTTCAAAGGGCACCAAATCTCCTACCTTCCTTTCCTGGCACCTCATACCCAGGTAAGTGCTCATTCTTCACCATGTGCCTGGCAGCAGTTGATGGAAGCGAAACTACGGGATGGAGGTAGGAAAGCAGGGAAATCACCTGCAACATCCGAAGGCTCTGGAACTTGGGAAGTGAATAGAAATCCTCCCAATGAGACTCCCTATTTACTCCCAGGGGTACAAGCCCAGACCTCCTCCTCGTTTCCTACCAGGAGTACAAGCTCAAACCCCCCCTCCCCTCAGGAGTACAAGGAACAGGGGAACAAAGTCAGACACCCATCCCCACCAAGGGGTACAAAAGCAGACCCTTCTCCTTCGCCCCCAAAGAATAAAAAGCCAGACTCTTTCCTTTACCCAAGGGTACAAGACCAGATCCGCTGCCTGTCCCAGGACCTCAAATCCAGGTAAGTATTCATCCTCCACCCTGTGCCTGGTGGCAGTTGATGTAGGAAGGCGTTAGGGAAATCTCCTAAGGCTCCGAAACTCAGGAAGTGAATAGAAATCTCTGCAATATGACAGTTAATAAAAAACTGATTGACTTTCTGCGATCTATCCAATCAAACATCACTTGGCATTAGATACACATACATACAGCCGTCCATACACAGGTCAGATTTCAGTCTATTCCGCCAATTTGATCCACAAAAAGCAACCAATAACAAATGTAGAATGGAAAGAATCCTGATTGGTCAGGTCGGGAAAAATCTCAATCATCTGTACAATTTTCAGAACTTCCTTGAGACCTCTCGATTAATTTCTGTTCAATCTGATTTTCTAGTGTACATGCACCTTTCATCACATAGCAATTTGCGGTAGTTCAATCAATTGATTTGAACAAATATGACAGATATTTTGATATCAAAATATCAAGATGGCAATCCATGAATAAAAAATCACATCTATTTGTCTTGTTGAAAAATTGGAAACATTGGTAAGAAAATGATATCAAAAATTGGGACTTACAGAACTTTATTCTGAATAAAGAACAATACAAATATATAACTTTAGTTTTTTTCCGTGTTCAAAGAGGACCTGTCACTGTTTTCATTACAGGGAGTCATGATATGAGCCTGGATCAACAAAGAGGCAAGCTTTTGAAATCACTAAGCCAATCAAATAAGGAAGTAGTGCATGTACTCCTTTCTCCATATTTGGCAGACATTGTAACTGCCCTGTTTATGACTGACAGGTACACTTTAAACACAAATAAACCAGCACAGGACCATGGTAACAGTTTTACCTTAAAGCAAAACTCTGGTATATGTAAAACTACTTTTACATTGGAGATCCACCAACACTGCAGGGGTTAAAAGCTTGTTTTCATCTAGGATACCATTAGGTTTTTACACCCCTTTTCCTTTTTTGCAGGACCGCTGGTTTGGCCTAGATTGCCTCTCTGATGTCATCATGCACAATGGAGGACCAGCAACACAAGCAGGGTCTGCCCACAGCTTGGAGTGTGGGGGAGAAGAGAAGAGTTCCAGTGGCTGGGGGAGTCAAAGATGTTATGATGATAAGTTGAAGTGCTTTTTGAAGGTGCCCTAGCCAAAAACCAGCGTTTAACTCTTACCAAGTACCAGGGATCCCCACTCCAAGGGTAGTTCTGACATATGATGGAGTTCAGCCAAGAGACAAAGAATTTGTAAGTGTATATAACATGAAAGGAACAGCTGCATGAGACAAAACCATACTAAATCAAGAGTGAGCAATATTTTTCACTGAGGATACCTAGAACATCCATCTCCCTGCATGTCAGTGACTAACCATCACTAAGAATAGGAACTTGTAAGTGCTAATCTACAGTTGCTGTAAAAGCAATGTGTCAGCCCTGTCTCTCCATTGCTCCCCACTTTTTCTAATGTACCATACCAATGAGTAGGGGGTCCATCAGCTAGCTTGACGAGTATCATCTGCCTATTTGACCTAAGTATAAAGCTATGTACACATGCTGGAGAACCACTGTCATATTCTATCGGGGAGGACGCAGCGGAACGCCTTTTGCTTATCCTCCTCATAGAACTGGACATTGCTGTATGTACAGCCCTTCTAGGCTAATCACAGCAAGAGCAGCCAGCCTTTGGGGTGTGCAATCTCTTCAATTAGACAGCCCACTTATCGCCTAAACCCTGTAAGTGGGTCTGCGACTATGGGGAGGTTGGTGGGGACAGAAGCTACCAACTATCCTTGACTACTTGTGAATGCTGGTGTTGGCAGCCCACTTATATGCAGCTGCCGTTTTGATTGGCAAAGACATGAACTGGCACAGGCTCTCTGGTAGCAGTTAAAAAGATGACAATGCCAGTCACAGGCAACGTCTGCACATTTCACACGGCAGCCAAGTAGCCACTGGTCCTAGGCTGGGGTGCTAGGTGACAGGGCACTACTTATCTTAAGGCCAGCCGAGTTCACAGCTATCTGGAGCTCACTGGTACTGATCAACAAAGACCTGTATTGAGCAAACTGGAGAAAAATTGATAAGTAAATGCCCTTCATCTAATTACAGTGTATGTAAAGCCAAAACCTTTTAGGTGGTTTAGGACAGAGTAGGGTTGGGGTTTTTATTGCCAAAGGGGCACTGTCATCTATACATAAAGCTAAAGGTATCCCAACATTTTTGGGGAACAGGAGAGGAGGAGAAATTCTTAAATAGTGACCCCTATTCTGGAGACAACTGGCTAAGAAGGAACATACCCTTATTTAGGAGAAAAAAGCCTCCTTTTGGAAGTGAAATCTCTCTAACAGGGCACAAAATGCAAAAGAGAACAATACGTTTTAAACATAGACTACTGTATCCAAAACTAAGGAGAAGAAAAAAGGTTTGGCTTTAAAGACACTTTCTTTTCTATTGGCGCTGTTACTACACTCTCTGGAAACCCACAGTAAAGCTGAATGGCATTGTAGAGACCAGAGCAGTAAACCTTTGACACACATGAACAATTGTCACTCTTCCAGTAGTATGTGGTATCAGCTAAGTGCAGTTGAACTATTTCAGTGCTTAATGAGCACCGTTTGCGTGCAGATGAAGACATCACTCCTCTTTGGCCGGTGATTCGGGACTCAGGGGATGATTCTCCTCTAGCCTCTCGCTGGACGAGTCGGCCAAGTCAAGGGTGGTTCTCTTGAGGAGATAAACACCGGCGTGAAGCCCACCTATATTAACCCAGACTGTGTGCATCTTCCTCCACAGGTGTCCCACTCTGGCCAGGGCCTGGGAATGAAGAACAAATATTTAATAAAGTGCACCTATCTGAGATCGCAATGTTACTAAAACAAAGTCATATTCTTAGGCTATGTTCACAATGGCAGTGGGGTTGCGGCTTCCTCATGCTAATAAACCGCTGCCTCGGGGAAGACACTACACAGCTCCTACCTATAGTTGCTACATAAAGAACGAATGGGGGCAGGAATTTTTATTATAATTACTATTAATATTAATAAACAATATTTAGCAAACATATTATGCAGCGCTGTACAATAAATAGGGGTTGCAAATGATAGATACAGACATTAATACAGGGGGAGGAGTGGACCCTGCCCAAAGGAGGTTACAATCTATGAGGTGGGGAAGTAGGACACAAAAAGAGGGGAGAAATTGAAAATTGAGGGCTCTTTTTTAAATGAGCAGAAAGTAGGAGCAAGCCGAAAGGATGAGGAAGACCATTCAAGAGAGTCTTGGAGTCGGCATGCGATGAGGTTATGAGAGAGGAAGTCATTAGTAGGTCATTGGAGGAGCGAAGAGAGCAGGGGGGTTATATTTTCAGAAAGGTAAGTGGGACAACAACTGTGGAAGCAACCAGTTCAGTACCGTCCACTGTCAATACTGCAGACACTGGTTCTTGCACTCTGGAGCTGTATGACTGACAGAATGGATGGCAAGGTGCCAGCTGTCAGGGGTTGCACTTACTCTTAAAATTGAACTTTGCATTTATCCTTATGGCTGTTGCCAATTGGATAGGCAGCAATAGGAGATCCAAGTTTAAGGGATTGCAGCCCACCACTTCAGTGATTTTGACTATTCACCCTGCCCAAAGCTGCACATTCTTTCTTCTGAAAGCCAGAAAATAAAGCAACACATACCCGATCAAAAGTATTTCATAAACCTTTTGGGGGCAAAAAAATCTCCCTTCAACAGGGCTGTAAACAAATTATAGACCTCAGATTGAAGAAAAAACGGAATCAGATTATTTCAGGAGACATATGAATAGACTGTTTCCAAATGCAACAGCATCTACCACTGGTCGGGCACTAATTGCTGCTTTATTTTAGGGATCTCTGGGGGCTCCAAATACGATAAGAGCTGCCTCACTGGAGCTAGTGAGCTCCATGGTATTCAATTGTTCCTCCATAATACTGAACTACTAAGAAAGTTCAACGGGTTCCTCTTCATCCTGCACAAGCACACCATGGCTCTGTTTATTTTTAAAACGTAAGATGATTTTGGCTCCCAAAAGAAACCAATAGACTTGGGCACATATGGGCAAGATGAAGACTACTAGGTGGGGGGACTTTCAGAAAAGAATGAATTCAGCTCTGGGTAGGACCGCATAGTGGGGATCAATACAGTGAGAATAGCAGGTTAGCATTAGACTGAGTGGGCTGGGGGTCCATATGTGGAGATGTCTTTCAATTCCATTTATCCTTTAAAAATATTCACCTTAATGAAGCATTTTCTATCATGGGTCAGAAGGACTGCTCTTCCAGTACCAACCCGGCACACGCGACTCATCTCCAGGAGGCAGGCAGGATACAGATCCCAGTTCTTTTTCTTTGACCCAATTCTGTGAAAAATACAAAAATACATGGGGGAGAGTAAATAGGAGAGAAGTACAGAATGTTCTCACCCTATAAATGTTACTACATGAACAAGAACCTTCATGGGAGATGACTAATTTATTGAAAGCTGCAGTCCTGAAAAATTAGGAAACTTTGAACACTTTTTTTTGAGGTGGATGTATAAATTTGCAGACTCGTATACATCCCAAATACAAGGAAAGAAGTAATATGACCTCTGAAAGTCTCACCTCTTTCCAAAAGGCATGTCTGTAATTATGACATCGACACTCCCGGTCCTCAGAGAAAGCCTGGAAATGTCCCACTGTGCAGCATCTATAGGCAGGCCCTGGGTGTAGCTGTGCAAGCAAAGAAAATTTAATTATCAAACAGGATTTATAAAGTACCGTCATATTACGCAGAGCTGGACATAAAAAAAGGGGTTGCAAATAACAGACAGATACAGACAGTGACACAGGAGGAGGAGAGGACCCTGCCCACAAGAGCTTACATTTGTTGTACATATTGTATATATTCAGCAGCATCTTTGAAGGTTATCTCTATCTTTGGTACAAGTTGTCTTTTAAGGATTTGGACCAGAATGCAGTCCAACTCTGTGAACCTCTGTCCCTGTACATTGATCTCCAATATGTAGCCCCATCCAGAAATGCTCACCTTTTCTAGCAAAAGCACCCCCCAAGGGGTTCTCTGCAACTTGTGCTTGCACAAAACATACCTATTTGTTCCTTTTTGGAACATGGCAGTCTCCAGTTGTACGGCTCTCGCTAAAAAAATTAATGGGGAGCACATGCCCAGTGGGGCGACTTTTAAAAAGATGGTTGTGCAGCTCTAGGCAGGGCCACACAGTAAACATCACTGGAATGGGGATAAAGATAAATAATGCCTTAGGTTGGCCATATTCCAGTGATATTTTAAAAATCTGAATCTCCTATGGCTTTCTAATAAAGGGGACAAACAGACCTATAGACTTCATTCACATGGGGTGGCTAGTGGGTGGCTGCCCAGCCCCTTTAAACCCACCTAGGGGTATGAATGAAGGGATGACAGCAGCACTTCATATGATTTATGCACTACTCACCTCTCCGAACTTTGTTGCCTTTTCAGAAGGGAAGAGATGTTGCTGGCAGTTCTGTTCACTGCATTGCGGTTATTGTCACCGGCGACAAAGAAGCAAGCGGGCCACTCATTGACACCCTAAAAAGAAGAAAACAATAATTATGGTAAAACTTTTTTTTGGGTAATATTTTGCACATGTTCACTTCCTCTGCAATAAAACAGAACAGCCACAACGCCTCTGGTTAGACACAGGAGGGGCTTCCAAAACAGTTCTGCAAAGCTGTGTAAGGGGAATTTCATGATCAGGGGTATGACAGAGCACTGGAATGGGTGAACAGGAATTAGCACATGCAAAACAATCAAAAATCATTCACATATTATAAACAACCAAAAAGAAAAAAAGGTAGGCAAAGTGCATTTTAAAGGAACTCCAGTGTTGCCACAAGCACTGCTGGCAGCTGAGACCAGGTACGGGATGTTACCTCTATGGGGATAGCTCCGGTCCCACACATTGGATCAACGATCACATCCCCAGGCTCCAGGTCGCACAGTCTGGAAAACAAAGTACACCGCAATAAGGTCAGAGGACACTATTCATATTATAGGCTAGAGACAAAAGGAGCTTGGAGACTACCTTAGCATGCCGTAGGCAAGAGTAGAGCGCAATGTGGTTGGCCCGAAATGCGTGATGTTTCGCCGGTGCAAGCTCTCCTCCGTCAGTGCAATTCCCACCAACATCTCGTTATAACTGATGTTCAGGAGAACCTGGAGAAACAAAGAAAAAGTCTTGAAAAGAGGGTAAAAAAGATAAGAAATACCCCCACCTGCCCTTTTAATTTGGTTACAAAGGTAAATTTAAAGGAAATATAAATATAACTTTATTTGATTCATTAGAACAGATATCGATAATTCAAGCTACAATTTTTATACAAAAGATAACAAAACAAAGACGTTTCACTTCTCCTTTCTCCTATGGCTCGGTTCAAAGTGTCAATTAGAGAGTGAGTGTCTGAAAGCAAGCAGCTACTTTGCTCTGTGAATTCTGTAATTTTAATAAGAAAAAAAAAAGCTGACCCTTGCTCCCTCCTGACTCTAATATATTTGTATTATCTCATGGCTATAGGTTGCTTCATTGGCCAAAAAAAATAGTGGAACAAAGAGCTGGGAAAAGTCAATACTAACCAGAAGAGCGGACGTTTTGGCCAATCAGAATGGCCCAACATTGAGGCTACTGCAGGTATTTGCAATATAGAAAAAATAAAACCTCTTGTAAAGAGTAAATGACCCTGGACCGTTAAAGTTTCTATACAATTACAGCCAAACATAGCCGCCGTTCACACACCTCCACATCAAAGTTGGTCATATCGGCCTTCCACTGGAAGTGTTCCTGTACCGCCCCACCGAAGTCCCTGGCGGCATCATTCGACGTGAAGCTGTGCTTGTCTCCGGCTCGGTTACAGGTGACACGGAATTTCAGAACTTTGCCTGTCTCTGTGTTGGCGCTATCCTCCCCTCCGTCGTCTTCCGGAGAAACCTCAGGACTGAGATCTTCAGCCAAACCCTCGGGGCTATCTACCTCCTGTTGATCCAAGCTGCTGGACTCCTCCTGTGCTGTAGATGGCGCCACCGTCTCTTTATCATTTTCAATCTTGTCGGTACGGTCAGTGACAGAGGGCACCACCTGCTGTTTTCGCTCTTTATCCGGCCTTCTTTTCTTTTTCTTCTTCTTTAGGTTGTTGTTCAGCTCCCAGGTTTTTAGGGCTTTTTCCCAGGGCAGCTTCGATGCCAGTTCCTTAAAATCCTCTAAAGCAGCTTCCTAGGAACAGCCATATGATTACCGTCAGGAAATATAAAAATAATGAGGATTTATTAAAGCCCAGGTTATGGTACCCCTTCATGTCACATTTTACCCTGCATGAAAAATCTGCAGATTACGTAGATCTAAACCTTAAACTTGGTGACATGAACAATATACATGTTTTTTGCATCCTCTCCCCCAATTTCCTACATTCATTTTGCATCCACTTCCTGTCTATATGCATTGTCATCATGGTCAGCTGTATTTCATGGCTTTGTATGGGCTTCCTGATAGTGACAATGGAAGACTCTGTGCAATATGTGTCAGCATGAGAGCTTGTAGTCTACACCAGGGGATCATGTGACAGCTCAGGTAAGCAATGGAGACTCGGATTTCCCCATCAAAAGCCTGAACAGGGACCTTATTTTAGTTAATGCCTGCAGAATATTTTGCTGTCTGTCCCATTGTACAGATTTCCCTTCATTTCCTATCCTAGAAATAAAACAGGAAATGGAAGGATATCTTCTAAATATGAACGCAATACTGTGCCCTAAAAAACAAGATAAAAGTTCTCAGTCTAGAATTTTCCCCTGCAGTACTTCTTATTCGCCACTATATGTCCTCTACAGTTATTTTTAACCCGCTTCCTCCGAGCCCCGGCCATTCTAAACTCACCCCAACCTGTACAATAAAAGGAGAAAAAGCACAATGATGAGCTCATCTCTTAGCTCCCTCCTCACATGAGTAGGCTTCTTGTCCGCATATAACCTGATTCCCATCCTTTTGTGTGTGAAATTCCCCCACCTACTAGATTGTAAGCTCTTCGGGGCAGGGTCCTCTCCTCCTGTATCACTGTCTGTATTAGTCTGTCATTTGCAATCCCTATTTAATGTACAGCGCTGCGTAATATGTTGGCGCTATATAAATCCTGTTTATTAATAATAATAATAATAATTGGCTGCGTCTTTCTCTCTCATAGTACACAGACCAAGGTGGTGCTTGGAAACTACTATATAAAAATATATAGTAGTATATAAAACCTCAAAGGATCAGAACTTCATCCTTGCACTGACCTTCGACTCCTTAAAGGGGAAATCCGAAAATTCCTGAACTATAACAAACAGATTGTCTACAGACCTCAGACGATGAACCTGAAATATAAAAGAGAGAAAAATAAAAGCTGCAAATACCAGGTCAGCAATGACGACCTACTGGTTTCCTTCAATGGGGAAGTAACCAACATGCTGGTATAGGGTCCTTACTATCATGGATCCAAACAGTAGGTACAGGCACTGTGACATGATGGAAGGGGTCACTGCTCCCTTTAGGCTCTGACACTGGGCATCTTGGTGGGAGTTGTGACTGATAAAGGGGCATGGCAGCGCCATAGAGGTGTCACTGGGTCAAAAAGGGGCTTTTTACAGAAAGTGCTGTGTAATATGTTGGCACTATATAAATCCTGTATAATAATAATAGGCAAAACTCTGGCGGCATCATGTTTCATGCACATGGGGAGGAGTTTAGACCAAGACTGGGCACTTGAATTTAGTGGCTGGTCAGCCTGGCAGTATATACAAGTGGTAATGTAAAAGTCTCCCAGGGTCCGAGGATCCCCCAGCTCTGCTCTAGGCTGTGACAAGCAGCCAATATTGCAGCTCCTAACGCTGCTTGTGATCCCCTCACCTGGGCCAGGCCGTCCATGTTGATCTGAAAGTAGATTTTGCCGCGATCTTTGCTGATCTTACACCGGCACCCTAGTTTCTCCTCCACTTCAGCCGCCGCTGTGAATTCGAACCCTGTTGGCACCGTGGCTCCTATAGTGACCAGAGTGCTCTCAGAAGGGGCCACATCGCTGGGCACCGGGTCATCCAGACTGACCTCCATTAGGATGTCTGCGGCAGCATCAACCTCAGACATGATGGCGGTTAGAGAGGACAAATCTGTGTGATAAATAAAAACGGTCACATGAATACTAAGGAGTACCTGTCACCCTCTGTCATTAAACACTTCCTATTGGCTGTAAATACAAAGATGAACATAATCTGCTGCTGGCGGGCAGGAAAGTGCGGCACACATGTCTATGAGCGTTTGTCCTGTGCATGTGAATAAAGAAAGCAAAGCTCTGATAGTGACATGTTTCAGGTATGATATAGAATTGGAAATGGCCAAACAGCCCAGCAATATAGATGAAATGAATGGTCTGCAATACACCAGAGGACAGGGACATTTCTAGGAGGGAAATCTGTCAGCTAGGTGCAGCTTTCACAAATGCAAAGGAGATCTGTATGTGAAGAATAAACTGTACCCTAACAAGGCCAGGCAGAAATGTTTGTGGGCACTCAGAGAAGGCAGAAACTTCCCCCCTTCTAAGGATCTATAACTGATAAATAAATACAAATAATAAATTATAAAAAAGAAGGTGTCCCCACCAGCAGCAACGTGCTCACCAGCCTGCAGACATGACAGCCATCGATGACTCGGCACTCCCCGCGGGCCTAGGAATTGCAGATGCTATCGATCTGTGTGCGGTGAATGGACAGCAGGTGGCGCTGTGTCCTCATACGCATTCTAGTACTTAGAGCCTGCGCTTGTGAAGTACGAACAGCAGGTGGCGCTGTGTATATTAATAGCAATTCTATTACAGGAAACCTGTTATTGTGAAGTACGGACAGCAGGTGGCGCTGTGTCCCAATTGCAATCACAGCACTGCAATCTGATATTCAGCAACATTCTCTGGTGGAGAATCAATCACTGCAATTGGTAACACATGGATCTGGAAGATTTTCCAGTTGATAGATGCCAGATTTACTGCTTTATAAGAATAAATCATGATAAAGGGAAGGAAGAGATAGGCAGTTACGGCAACATGTTTTTTTTCAAAGTGCAAGAATTTGTTTAAGGTATAAAGTGGTCCTAGGCTTAACAAGAATCAACTATGCTAATACCCTGGCTAGACATACAAAAATTCTACGGGTATGTATATTTAGCACCCTGCACTGTTGTGGAGAGCACATGGGATTAGTATATATGCATAGCAATGTGGATCTCATACCCGACACATTTCACTCTAAAGAGCTTCTTCAGGGTATTTCTTGAGATTATGAGTTGCTGCATATGATTATATGGGAGTGAATCATAGGATGTGATAAGACCAAATTGGTCTAGGAAAGACAGTAGGATTTTTTGGTTGGCTGCCTCTCATATCATATTGATCCTTAAGCTGTGTACACACGTCCAATAATTATCGTTGGAAATGAACGACGAACGTCCGATGACGACCGATTGGCCAAAAATCGTTCGAAAAAAATGACCAACGATGCCAACGAAGAAGGATAGTCGTTGGAAATGAACGACTGGCAGGGCGGATCTGATTGGACATCGATCATTCACAATCTATCGTGTGTACGGTCATTCAGTGATCGTGAATGTTCCGAGCATGCGCGATGCACGAACATTCTGTACAGGTGCTTCACTGTATTGTGTTCATGTGTGTGTGTGTGTGTATATATATATATATATATATATATATATATATATATATATATATTACTAATAAAGAGGACCTGTCATATGAATAATAAATATGACCTGTCATTATTTTTTATCATTCATATGACAAGTCCTCTTTATTGGTTATAATAAATTGGTCAGTTTCCAGCAACGATTGCATCTATCATGTGTACAATATCGTTGAACGATCGTGTTGCTATCTGCTATCTGCATGTACAGGATCGGCGCTATACGTTAGTTCAAAGATATTGTGCAGGATCGTTGGTCGTTCGTTTACCAACGATAATTATTGAAAGAGTACGTAGCTTTAGTTAATAAATTTACTAAGCACATTCATGGTAGTTTACCTATTGTTCAGGTTTATTGGTTATAGTTAATGGGAAGATTAGATAACATTTCCATACCACCAGGTTATCGGTATAAGAGAACTTGTTGGTGTATATATTGTTTTTTAATAGCTATAGCTTGCGTTACCATTGGGTGTTGGTGAAATACCTTATAAGGTCTTGAAAAGCAAGATATTGCTAATGATGATATAAAGGGGTTAATCTTCAATATTGTTTTAATCATTGGTTTATAGTGTGGAACAGCAGAACGTCAGCCTCCAGCAAAAAGGCCTGCTTTATAGGAAACAAACCTTTTTAGTTTTCACTGTGCATCATAACAATTTTCACTTTTTGCATACAGGTATTTTTTGTTGCATCTCAGTGCTACTGATTTCATGCTTTCTCTTCTCTTTCCCCATCTTACATGTATGTGTTCCAGATTTCCTGATGGTGACAGCCCTCCATTAGCACAGACTTGCTGTGTGAGAAGCAATCGCCACAATGATGTGGTTTCCTTATTTATCCACCAATAAAATATCACTTTCAGCTTTAATTCATCCTTTTTCCCCTTCTCAGTGCTGCTGATTCCCTGCAGCCTCCACTATCCACTTCTTGTCTGCATGCACTCACTCCAACATCACATCATTGCTTTGGCCTGACTTCCTGAAGGTGACAACGGTGGACCATGCAGGAGCGCAATTCAGAGTCAGTTGTCACCCCATAACAGGAAGTGCCTGAACAAGGATCTTAGTGCCCAGAATTATTTTAATAAAAGATACGCATTTTAAAAAAAATTCAAAGGCCACTTTAACAAGAGATTTTAGTGGCACAGACACCGTCACACACCAGTCTGGCTGAATAATCACAGTTCCTAGCCGAGGATGTTTTTGCTGAAATATGTTGCAACTGGGTTGCCAGAGACGCTCTCGGCGAGTAAAAAGCAATCGTTGGCTGGAAAGGCTGTAATTTGTGTTCTGTCAATACTTCCAGGAAACATTGTCATAGAGTGTTCATAAAACAGCGAGGGATGCGGGGGCGGATTTTCTGAATCCTTTCATCGCTGGTAACACTATCTGTATGACATCATGGCTGACGTTCCCTAAGCAGACATAACCGCTGTGAAGGGGATTAAGGGACTACAAGCTCCAGCAAGCACTGCAGCTGTAATCAGTGGGGGCACAGGGCCACAACATCCTCCTGCACTTTTTTGGATTTGCAAATCCAACCATTCTTTGGGCATACACTATGCAATTTTTTCTTACTGCGGTAACTACTGGTAAAGAAGCTGCAGGAGGGTCTGGGTCCTGGGCAGGTTGATTTCTAGCTTTACCCCCTGAGCTCCCCTGATGCCCATTGCTCCTCCATTCTTCACCCCCATGCAGAGTAGTACAGTCACTCACCTCTGTTCTGCTCCTTAGATGTGTTGCATGAGGTCACATGACATGAAAACCTGGGCGAGGTGACAACAGACGGCCTTATGATTGAGGAACACCCAACGCAGGAGAAGCTGCAATACTTTGCTTTGGGGGAGGAAGGGCACTTATGGTGGCAACCCCTAGTGGATGGGGCTGTGACCACACTATTCTGTTGGCACATGTGGGGACCTGCAGAGTCCCCCATTGGCCCCAGCAGGTTATGTAAAAGCAGCTCTGTACCAATCCCAAATCATAGTCGCATCTAAGAACCAATCAGAGTTCAGCTGTCGGTGACCTGGCTGCAGTAAGTAGAAATATGATTGGATGCTTTGGGTAACTAACAATTTTTACTGTTTGACGTTAACCCAACAGCACTTTTTGAGGTAGCCATTTGATGATGCATAGTGCAGGAACAAATACTGAAACCGGATTGGTTGCCAGAGACATCACCGATGCTCCATAAACACCATTTTGGTCGCATTCCTGCCTATAAAATAATTTTTGTCTGATTTTTTTTGTATAATTCTCTTGGTAGTCATTTCCTGATGCCTCGCAGCGGGTTCATAAAGCCTAAATCTCGATATGTTTGTCAGACTTTGAAGCTTTTTTGGGTTGCCATGACAATAAAGTGCTGGCGCCGTTCCCTGCCGCTCCCTGAGACCTGCACAGCGAGCCTTCCCGAAAAGTGTGATGCATTAATCGTGGTTTATTATGGAAGGGTTCAAACCGGGGCCCCGAGACATAGACAGCAAAAAAAGGTGCAATAATATTGAAGGAATGGGAAGGGGGGTGCATTGCAGAACTGGCACTGAAAAGATGTTTAAGTTGACCTCCTGGAAACTTCACAAGTCTGTATGAACAGATTCCTGCCACATCCAATGTACAAATACAAAAAGTCAGCTATTTAATTAAAAAAGTCGTTCAATCTAGGCCTAGGATGAGATTTCATCAGTCTGCTGCAGGCAGAAGAAGGATTTCCTCAGTCTTCCTCAGCTGAGGGGTTTGTCCATCACTCAGCTCTGTCCACACAGAGTACTTGTGGAAAAAAAAAGCAACATTGTAGCAAGCAGACTAAAACATTGTATCAATCGCAAGGTGAGTGACTGCAGGACAGGAAGTCGGAATGGAAAACGCATGTATGGAAGAACTAGGAGAGCGCATGGCTGGGTGGTGACACGTGTGGGCACCATAACTGGGAATATAACAAGTATATTGGGGATAATTGTAGACATTTGCCCCCTGACTGTGCTCGCGAGGGGTATAATTATGGCGGCCTCCTGGTGAAATATAATGGGTGAGGCTGACAGTCAGATGGATGGACCCTCGCTGGGTTGCGAACGCCATCTGAGTCACAGAAAGCTGCCCACCCAGCTGGAATGTGGTAATGAGCCGTATACGACCTTTGATGCCACAATGCCACCATTATTCCCACTGATGATTCCAGCCGTCATCGCAGGGAAATGGGACGCGCATTATGGAAGGAATGTTTGTTAACCCCCCAAAAAAACAACGTCACGCTCATCCTCTGCATCTCTGCGCCACGCTGACCTCTCCCACATTGCATGCTCAGTGCTGGTTCTTATAAGTGGCATTGTCACCAAGAAAAAGAACCCTGGGATGAGCTGCAATTCACTGATGTGATAAAATGATTAGATGCAACATTGTAAAGCTACGTACACACGTCAGATTTTTATCGCCCGATAATCGGCATCGGCCAATTATCGGGCGAAAATCTGCCATGTGTACAGTCGGTGTCGTCCATCGTCCGGACGACCGACCTGCCGATTAGGCCGATCCTAATGAAAGGGAAGGGGAGAGCGCGCAGCAGGGTGCCGCTCCGTCGCTCTCCCCCTCCCCTCTCCATAGAGCATGAACGGTGCTGTATGTACAGCACCGTTCATGCATCATGCACACCCTTGTCGTTGGAAAGGATCGTGAAAGATCCTTTCCAACGACAAAAATTGCAAGTGTGTACGCAGCTTAACTCTGTAATAAGTCACATGATAAGGAGCTGCAGGGGGGAACACAATGTACATGGTAACCACAATGATTTCCTGCTCAGAGCAGGCCATAGGATGAGTGTGAGAGCCTGTTTAGATTTTTGCAATGTGCATGTAGCATGTGTTGCTGCATTGCACTTGCACTTGCATTGTAGCACGTTACAGTAGTGCATTGCATTAGATAAAAGGGGTCATGTGATCTTTTTAGGGTGCATGGCCATTCCATTCATTTATAATTGTAATGAGTACAGCCATGCATGCAGATCCAAATGGATCTTAACTAATTAACCTGTTTGGGCCAATCAGCAGAAAGCATCCGATGCATAAGGTAGACAAACGGCTTTCTTGCTGCCCTAAATAGCCCTGGACCCTTTCATTAGCAGCATATAGTCCGCATATAAGTATATCCTGATCTCTTTAATCCTATTAAATTTGACATACTTTAAATCTCTATACTGGACTACTACATAATGTAATACTGTGACCTAAAAGGAAAATGGAAAGAAAAAATTGCTGCTACCTGTCTCTACCTTCCCTGAGGAAGCCTATTGGTGAAACGCGTCGGGGACAGAGACGCTTGTGTTTACAACTGCGTCATTTCATTTATGATAACATAGTAGCATTACTCTTTCTAAAAGCTCTTTATTAGCCTCCAAAATTCTTAATAATTTTTCTAATTGATTTGAGTGCCTTAACAGCCCCCACTCTGTCTATTTCTTTTATCACTTGAATATCACCTAATCTGGGGCTGGCACAACTAATTATACCTCAGAATCAAATCAGTGGGAATCAAGACCAAACTTTTTCATTGTCAGCAAAGGAGTAAACACCTAACAATTGCGTATAAAAATGTTATATTGTTTACAGAATCACACATGCAAGAAAAGAGTTCCATAACACAAATATAAATACAACAAATAACGAATAACAGGCATGTCAATCATTTGTGACATAGGTCTGATATGCCATAATTTGCTCCTGAAGAAGCAGACATTATGTTCTGTGAAACACGTTGCTTTTAGGATAAATGTGAGAAATTGAGACTACCAAATGACTGATGTTTTTTATGCAAAGTTGATGATTTTCTTTTTTGTATATGGATTGAAGTAAAGATGTTGATTGTTGTGTTTTTTTTTTTTTTTTTTAAAGGTGCTTTGCTCTCAGTAAGTTTTTTTGTATTTCTTTAAAGTCCCTGGTACACCTCTTTAGTCAGAACCCTTCCCTGGGTCACACGTGTCTTCTGCCTCCACACACCCCTTTCTATCCCGGTGTTACAACCCTTCCTTGTTGTGTAATACATCTCCCCAGTGTCATACCTCTAGCAACATAAACCATCTCACCAAGGCTACCCAAGGTTTGTCAACACTGATGACTACACGAAGATTCTTTCATCCAGGTATGACAATAAGATACTGAAATCCCAACTGTTCCCTCCAAATGAGGCATTAAACAAAACACTGGGTATGTTAGGTTGCTACCCATCAAATGATGTTTCTGTTAGGATCACTAAGACAGAATAACTTTTGGATCTATAAACAAAATGTACAAAGACAACAGATATGAGTACACTATTACAAGCCCAGTTACACACAAACGTATATAAATTATATATAATAAATAATGTATCATTTAAAATAAATTATGAAATGTATATTACAATCACTGTTACACAAAAGATATATGCAATGCATATTACAAAGGTAATTCACTGATGTGTCACTACCAAAAGAAGATGAAATATCCCCAATGGAAAAGATAGAAATAAAAAAAATCTTAAAAATAAAAAAGTTTTACCCAGGTTCAAATTTTTTTTTTACCAAAAAAAAAAGTTCAGCCCTACATCATTGTGTACGGTCCTCTAATTAGTGGAGTGGAACTGTCATCATCTCTGGCTCTTGAATGTCTCCACACATAGGCTCATCTCCTCCAACCAATAGGGAGAGGATTCGTGAATGGTCCTTCATTCCTGGCTGGGGTGGGGGGTGTTGGGGGGTCAGTATGAATAACTTTTGCTGGCCAGACAATTGGGAGGCTGTGCATTGAATGCAGCATAGTCAGGGCTTCCCATGCCCTCCATTGTGCCCCTGACACATATCAATGAGAATAAGTGGGCAAGTGGGGGGGCAGAAATAGGGGAAGGGGGGGTGCAGAACTGCATGGGAGGGTAGGGGGAATTGCAGGAGTCGCAAGTGCACACTGAAAACTGAGGTTGGGTTTGTGGATCTCAGCAGGAAAAAATTAAATTGCTTGCAGAACATTAAAATATTGACATTTCAGCAAAATATTTATCTGATCATAAAATGAATACACTGATAGGGAATTAGAAAATTGTTATGGATACCAATGAATCAATAATAATAATATAAATCACCCCCCCCCCCCCCCCCCCCCCCCCCCCCCCCGAGCAGGTCAAGACACGCCCCCAGCCGTTGGAGATAGGTAGAAGAAACACTAGGTAGCATAGAACATGTCCTCGTCATGCCCTCATTTTTCCAATCTTAAAAAGTGAAAATGCAGACAATGATTGGTTAAACCAACAATTGATTTTACACCTACATTTCCTCCAAATCAGCCAAAGTTGGGGGGTAGGAAGTGGGATAGTCCCTCTAAATCAGGGGCAGTTAGGAAGTATTGGTTGACAACACTCTGTCTGGGATCACCTGTTCCAGCGAGGTGGGATTTCCCATTTTTTTGGTGATTTAATTTCACTTCCTGTGGCATCCCTGGGACAGGAAATTTGCCTCATAGGGAACACAGGCATTATTAGGAAATTAAAAGAATTCCAAACTCTTCGAATTTGTCCAAAAAGAAGTTTGGCTGCATTGGCTTGATTTCCATTCTGTGATCTGCCTGACATCCTTTGCTGTGTTCCGGCTGATTTTACTCAGCTGACCATTTGGCATTTATGATTAAAGTACAAATGAAATCTGTATTGTTTCTTAGTTTGACTACAATGACCTCCAGGAAATCAGTTCTGTTCTCTGATAGGACAGCAAAGCTCCCAGAACAAATCATCGCCCTCAGTGAATGAAAAGTTCAGTTTACAAAAAAGAAAAAAAAAGTTCTTTGCAGTGAAAGGGATCAGCCTGGCGTGGAGACTGGAAAACAAAAGGCAGCGCTGACTTGCAGGGTTCTCTGACCCTCAAAGAGATTACATCATGAGCATTCTCCTATGGCGAAGATTTAACTCCAAAGCTCCACACCAAGCTGCTGGTTTCTGGGGGGAATTCAGGAAAATGTGGGCACAATTAAAAAATGACTCAAATGACACGGGCTGCCAGGATCATTAATACAGCGTTTTTGTCTACCTGTTGATTCAGCCAGTAAATGCCCTAACTTGGTGACAACGCTGTCCATTCTGCAGTGAAATCACAGCAGTGTTGTCACCCTGTAGACATTATTTTTAATTGGACTTTCACAGTAATATACCATTGCATCCTTCCCAGCTATAAATGGCCCCCTCTCTGGGAAGTGGAGGGAGCTAGAACAATTATTGTGGTCCGCTGTGCCAGGCACTTGAGAAACTGCACATACAGCAATGCAAAAGTAAAGCTGCGTACACACTTCCAATTTTTATCGTTCAAAATGAACGACGAACGAACCACGAACGATCGATTGGGCAAAAATCGTTCGTAAAAAAAGTAACCAACGACGCCGACGAACGAGGAAAGTCGTTGGAAATGAACGACCGGACCGGGGGATCGGATTGGACGACGATCGTTGACCATCGTTCGTGTGTACGATCGTTATTTGATCGTCCATGGTCTGATCATGCGTGATGAACGAACATTCGTTCACTTCCTGTCGTGCACATCACTTCCTGTATCGCTCAAACGATCGCATCTATAGTGCGTACAATATCTTCGAACGATCGTGTCGTTATCTGTATGTACAGGATCGGTGCTATAAGATCGTTCGCAGATATCGTGCAGGATCGTTCGTCGTTCGTTTACCAACGATAATAATTGGAAGTGTGTACGTAGCTTAAGCCCACCTCCTATTGTTCTAGGGCTAACTGCTTGCTTAGGGCTTGCCTGTGCATATCCAATGCATTGGTGCAGTGCTGTGATATAAAATGCACCTTCTCCAATACACTGTGCTGCACCGCATGTGTGCAGGGCACACCCAAAAATAGTGAGGGTCTAATTTATGTATCTCTGTGGAGCATTAAGCGGGCCATTTACATGAATAGGCCACCCAACAATGCATGTGTACTGCAACAGAAGCATGTGTGAACGAGTCCTCTGTCTAAAAGATCAGGAAAAGTAAAAGAATGTTTCATGCACCTACCGCTCTCCTCCATTGCTTGCAAGCGGGTGGATTCTCAACCACTGTACATGCATGAATGCATGACTAGAGGGCAAACTTCATAAGAGATGGCAAAGTAAACATGTGTTAGCAGCTGGTTGGTAAAATACACAATGAGAATGTTAGCCATTGGCTATTGCAGTGTCAGATGCAGTGCATGGCATGAACCTTCCTCCATTGGTTTGACTTCAATGGCTTTGGTGGATCATTGCCGGAACCGGGTACATTCCCCCATCCCTAGTCACCCACATGAAGGGTGAATTTACCAAGCAGGGACCCAACACGCTGATGCCACTCCCTCATTGGTTTGTAGTAATGACACCACCAACACTTCTTGTACCTGAAAATGCTGTTTGAGTGTTGGCCGCATATTTTACGGTTGGAGAATCTTCTTGTCTTTGAGGTGTCTAACCGATCCTGAAAATTTTCCACCTTCCTCTTTCCAATTCTCTCTCCCTGAGCCGCCACATCAGCATTCCCCCTGAGTCGCTTCCCTGACGCTTCATTGACTTATTAGCGCGTCCCGGGCTGAACAGAGCGCGCCGCGGCAGGGGGGAAAGTGCAAGCTTCACTAACAGCATATTAATAGAGCTGCCACTTTCTCAGGGTATTTATAGCTAGTACTTTTCCTTGCCTTCATTGTTGCTTAACCGTGAGCGGCACTGGGAATAAAAAAAAAAAATCAACTCCAATCATGACTCATTCCATGATATTTCGATTTCCTGAATGCTCAGAGGAGAGGTGCAAGGATCTACAGGGGAAGAATAACTATCTGCAGGATTGTCAGACCACATACAATGGGTGGGCCTGGTGGCACAATGCGGGCCTGATGTAGAAGAGAGAGTGGTCAGAGTACTGTGTTGAGTTATAAAAAAAAAAAGGGAAAATCCTGCTGATGGCAATAAGATAGTTCTAGATTCTGCACTGGGAATTCAAAAATGAAAACTTCTCTTTTTGCAACATTTTAGGCCAGCAGATGCAGAAAAATACAAACTACATGGAGGGATCCCATGTGGGACTTGAGTTCCTTGGTTTGTACAACTTGTGGTGTCCATTATGTGGAGTTCTCACCATCGTTGTGCTTAATTCCCAGGTCTGTGCACCTGCTGTGCCCTTTATGAGTTGTTTCCCACAATCCTTGCAACTAGTTCCTGGGTATGCTGTGCCCAATATAAGGGGTCCCCCTGTGCAGAGTTGTCTGGTCTGTACAAACTCTATGCCCATTATAGGGGCTCCTACCCTCCCTGATCTGGGATCCTGGGGTGTAAACCTGCTATGCCCATTATTAGTCACTATAACCCTGCACTGAGTTGCTTGGTCTCTACACTCTCTGTGCCCATTATAGAGGCCCCCACCCACCCTGCATTGGGGGCAAAACCTGCAAGAGGGCTCAAAAAGGGCAGACCTGCAACCTGAGGCTTACACCTTATGGTTATCGGGACACTTTGTGGCCTTTTCCTCTGGGGTTATATTGGGCCTGGTATTTTAATGTACTCTCAGTTTACAGAAGCTTGCAAATGATAAATTCTGATTGGCTGCCCTCTGCCTTTTTGAATAGCCTTGAAAGTAGGAAGGATAATCTATTGGACAGGTTCCTGTACAGCATCGTTCATGCATCTTGCAGCCCCTTGTCATTGGAAAGGATCGTAAAAGATCCTTTCCAACGACAAAAATTGCAAGTGTGTACGCAGCTTTAGAACTGAGCCTGCTCCTCGACAATAAAACTTTATCACCATGGTATTATATCTAATCATTTTTTTAGTACAGTGAACAAGGCCGGTGTTTGGACCAGTTAATGGGCTCCTCTATTGCATTCTTTTTGTTGTTGTCAGTACAGCCGGTTAATCTGCTCCTCTTTGTCTTGAATCTGAGCCCAGGTCAGCCCTAAATTCCAAAACTGCAGGAAACATCTGCAGATCCCTGGCTGGAAGAGCGCTCATTCACTGGCTCAGAGCAAACGCAGCTCCGTACCAAGCCAGGCCATGACACTGCTCAGTCTGGGGCTCCAGAATCAGCAGGCCCATGTCACATCTGGAATTTGGTTCATATGCTGCGCATTGGGCCACTCGGTCATTCATAGCCTTTCAGTGTAACAGGGACTGTAGAGGCAGAAAATTAACTAGAAAGCCAGCTGCAGCACTCGCAGATACTTTGGATTTATTTGGACTGACTGAATAATTTCTTAAGAAATGATTTTTAGGCTTTGTTCTCACTATAGCTGTGAACTGCATTATTTTTTCTCTGCATGTGTTGTCATGTGTTGCATTCTGTAGCCCAATAATTTTAAATGATATGCAGGTTGAGCACAATAAAATGCATGGCAGTTTATTGTTTTGTGTTAGCCTGCAGTGCACTGGTAAGGTTTTTATGGGGTGGTATTAGGGATGAATGGCAACGCAGTGCACCAGCGCACATCTTGTGTTCACGCATCGCATTTTATGCACACAAACATGCATGAGTGGAAACAACGTATTTGAGGTCATAAAGAATAAAGAGTATGTAATGCTACAGAGGGATGTCAGAGACTGCTGACATGCTACAGGTGATACAGGTTTATCTGATGCTTTGATTGCCTAGATTTTATTTAAAAAAATATTGTTAGATATCAGAGTCAATACAGCCCCATTTACAAATCAATGCTCTAACTACAGACTGCTAGACAGGGGTGTAGTGGGACGGGCACGTGTGGGCACGCCGTGCCCTCACTTTTTTTAGGAATGCCCCCAGACCCCCGACTGCGTGCTCGCCATGAATAGCCTTCACTATTACCGTGATTCCTCTTCTTTTTTTTTACAACTACACACCTGCTGCTAGACGTTGAAGGCCAGATAGCATGCAGTGTGTGATGAAGTACAGCAATGTCCATGGAGGGGCAGATAGAAGAAGGCAGTGATATGAGTGCAGTGAGTGCTGGAGTACAGCAGTGTCTATGGAGGGGAGATAGAAGAGTGCAGTAATAGGGATGCAATGTGGGATAGGGTACAGCAGTGTCTATGGAAGGGAGAAATAGAAGGATGCAGAATAGGATGGAGAACAGCAATGTGCAGGTAAGAATGAGGTGGAAGGATGCAGTAATAGAAATGCAGTGTTTGATTAAGTATATTAGTGTCTATGGAAAATGGGAGATAGAAGGATGCAGTGTGGGATGGAGTACAGCAGTGTCTAT
>NC_092865.1:48101335-48145548 GCF_032062135.1 Pyxicephalus adspersus | reverse complement strand
GTACAGCAGTGCCTATGGAAGGACAGACAGGAGGATGCAGTGAGTAATGGAGTACAGCAGTGCCTATGGAAGGACAGACAGGAGGATGCAGTGATATGGATGCAGTGAGTGAATGATGAGGAAGGATGAATGTGTCTGCTCTCAGTGTCCAGCAGGCTACAAGCCATGTCTTGTAATTGGAGCTGGGAGGAGTCGGGCTGACGTGCAGCCTCAATTCAACCCTGCAGCAAGAAAAGAAAGGAGAGAAGGAAAACAATCCGAGCCGCGGCGGCAGAAGGCGAGTCCCGTGCGGTCCCGTGCAGTCCGGTGCAGAGAGATGCTGAGCTCGGTGTGTGCTGGGCGGCGCTGCAGGTGATCAGATCCCGGGAGAGCCCCGAGCACCGGAATCATGTCCAGATTTAGGAAGGACAAGGAGATCATCGCTGACTATGAGAAGCAAGTGAAAGGTGAGTGCAATGTGTGTACCCTCCCTGCTGCCAGCCTGCCCTGATCCCTGTACCCACCACTGCCAACTTGCCACTTACCTGCCTCTACATTCACCTCCTTGCTGCCAGGGTGCCATACTGTATTACCCCCTTTCCTGCTCTTTTCACCCAATGCTGCCAATCTGCCATTCACTGCTCATCTACCTGCTGCCAATATGCCCCTGTGTAAACACTTGTCAGTGTACCCTCTGTCTGCCTTCACCCCCTGCTATCAGTATGCTGTCTCTGAATGCACCTAGTTGTTGCTGCCAGTTTACCCTCTGCTATAGGTTGCAAGTGTGCCCTTCTCTATATACACCACCCTGCTGCCAATCAACCCTGCATTTCATATCTCCTTGTTACTAATGTGCCCCCTCCCTGCTCCTATATACAGCTACTTGCCTGCACCCCACCCTTCAGTAAATACCACCTGCTGCCATTGTGCCTTCTTGTATCCACCACCTTGGTGCCAGTCACCCATGATGTACAAACCTTCCTGCTGCCAGGGTTTTTTCCACTGCACACTTACCACTGCACGACCTACCTGTGCGCTGTGCACGCCCTGCTGGCAACATTTAACACCCACTTGCTGCCAGTCTTTCCTTCACCCCCTCTTCTAACAAGCACTGCTACTGCACTGTGTATTATGATATGTACTTGTCCCTGTGCTATGTATACATTCTCATGCACTTGTCCTTGCACCATGCATGCACTTGTCCCTGTGCTATGAATACACTATCATGCACTTGTCCTTGCACCATGTATGCACTTGTCCCTGTGCTATGCCTACACTGTCATGCACTTGTCCCTGCACCATGTATGCACTTGTCCCTGTGCTTTGTATACATTATCATGCACTTGTCCCTGCACCATGTATGCACCTGTCCCTGTGCTTTGTATACATTATCATGCACTTGTCCCATACATTATCATGCACTTGTCCCTGCACCATGTATGCACCTGTCCCTGTGCTTTGTATACATTATCATGCACTTGTCCCTGCACCATGTATGCACTTGTCCCTGTGCTATGCATACATTGTCATGCACTTGTCTCTGCACCATGTATGCACTTGTCCCTGTGCTATGCATACATTGCCATGCACTTGTCCCTGCACTGTGTATACAATGACATGCAGTTGTCTCTGCATTTGCTCCTGCAGTGCATTACCTACACTGAATAGGCAGACCACCCAGAATAATGCAGTGGCATCCTCTCCCTGTCCAGTCCCAGCTCTCTTGGGCCTCCCTGCAGTGTTGCCATCTCTATGGCAGGGTATCTGTGTGCTCTGTGCAGTACCAGGCAGACAAGGGGGATCAGGCTGCAATGCAGCTGTGCAGCTAATAAGGAGTGTCACTTATATGGGCCTGCAGCATCCATCATGCTCACTCACCCAGGAGCAGATTGCTCCCCTGATACAGAACAGAGACACTGCATTGTCTGCTAATAGTCATTAAATGATACACATGCTATTGTTCAGCTGCTGGCCTGAAATATTGCTCCAGGAGACAGGCCCACACTGAGATATCTAATGCATGGAAGCTGTGTATCTGCAATCCCTCATCCTGCTGCCTCTGAAATTGTTTCCTTGTCTTGGCCCAGCTCCAGGCCAGAAACTTTCCCTGCCTCCCCATCTGCCCCACCTCTGTGTCTAATCTCCTCCTCACCTTTATTAAAGTCATATGTTTGCACTCTTAGCCCCCCCATGTCCTTAGCTCTGAGAAGTCTTTTGAACCCTCTTTGCTCTGGAATGACTCCTTCAGTTTGGTTGCTGCTATTGATCTGTCCTGCTTTAGGAGGTTTTCATTTTTCAGAAAGGAATAAGTCCTCCACATTGGTGACCAACATGGGCATTCCAATTCTGATCTGTTCTTTTAAAGCTGCAGAAATTGAGAAAGCAAGGCATTTGCAGAAGCTTTGCATGGCCTTTAAAGCCCTTAAAGTTTATGTACCAAAAAGTCTCTACACTGCTTTTTTATGTTATGTTATGGCATAAAAAGGGGTTCTTGGTCTACATTCACAAGCAACCCATTAAATGTAGACCAGAGAGATTGTATGAAATCAAATGGGCTTTATGCCCTTGTACATCAACACGTTTCCTGCAGCATTCATGCTGCACATGATGATACAGGCCTGTTGTCATGCATTGCTGTGCCAGGTTCTACCCGCAGGGAGTGTTGGACAGGTGAACGTCATGCCAATGCCTTATACAGAATTGCTGAAGGTAAACTCACCAGGCATGACTGCATGACTTATTCTGAATCATTCATATAAAGGAAATGTGGTGATATTGCCTAGGGCATGGGAT
The DNA here is from genome assembly GCF_032062135.1 of Pyxicephalus adspersus. Taxonomy (NCBI): domain Eukaryota; kingdom Metazoa; phylum Chordata; class Amphibia; order Anura; family Pyxicephalidae; genus Pyxicephalus; species Pyxicephalus adspersus. The sequence goes on along the minus strand of NC_092865.1, from coordinate 48,142,776 downwards.
CAACATCCATAACAATACGGAGTTCTCTATTCAAACTAGCTTTTAAAACGTAGCATGTGATTAAAAATTAATGTGCTGAGGTTGCATACATTGTACAGAGCATGCTGAAATGATCAATAGATCCAGGAGGTATAGGTAGCTGAAGTTTAAATATGATCTTGAGTTTCCCAAACTTTGCATTGTTTTCTTGGAAGCTTCCTGATTGGTTCTCTAATTGGAAGTCTCTGGCGGAGTGCTGTCATGCTTGACTTTCACAGGAAAAGTCAGGATTTGCTTATTTCTTCAGATGCCTTTATATCAGGCCTTGAACTATATTGAAGTACTGCATTGACTTAATATGCTTTTGTAATAGATTTTCTATATTTAGTTTAATATTGCTTGTTGTACTTATCTTTGTAAATTGACCTAAAAATTAACCTAGGTGCTCATAAATATTGTTAAATGGTTGGCTTTTGCATCTGAAAGTATATCAGTGGTATGGCAAGGGATTGTTTTACACCCTAATATTATGCCAATAAGAGGAGTCCCATCTAAGAAAGTTGTCAAATGTGAAATTGGAGGGCTGGTGGCATAACAATCAATCCTTCAAAAACAGACCCAAGCTTTCAAAACATTTCTCTGTCACCAAATTTGATCAACTGCACATTAGGACTTCTCCTTTTCTGCAGTTTTTTCATGTTTTTATTTCCTGTGGGCTTCTGTTTGCAGAAAAATTAGTTTAGACTTGTTGGGCAATGAAGATGTTTGTGGTTCTCCAAGTGGTTCCTTAGTCCTCTAATACAACAGGTCTGATGTATCTGATTTGAAGAGAAATTAGCACAATTCTTCTTTAATTTTTCCATAATATGTAAGGGAAAATCTGATTTCTTATTACTGGCAGCTACTGCAATTTTATGCTAATTTTCCTTTCTTCCGTTTTAATACATCTGAAGCAATATTGTCCTCATCAGCAGAGGATTGAATTTACAAACTTGCTGATGATGTCTTTGTTTTGGCAAGTTAGGATTGAGTTAAGATTCCAGCGGTTGTAAAACTACAAGTCTCAGCATACTCACTCCCACCAACTGTTGGAGCATGTTAGGATTCCTAGTCCCAGCATTGGGCCACAGCCAGCAAAAGGCTGATTTGTCCCTCTTAGAGCTTGTGGGGAGGGGAAGGGGTATCTATTAAGCAGAAATCTATATATCACTCATTTCTCAGTGTGGTATCTATCTATCTATCTATCTACATTTCTCTCCATCTTTTTCTCCCACCAGTTGTTCCCTTCCCTCCCTGTCCCTTTCTCCCATCTTCTTCCCGTTTCTCACCCCTCTACTCTCTCCTATCCCCTCTCTCTCTTCAACACTCTTTTTTTCCTCTCTCTCTCTCTCTCTCCGCTCTCTCTCTCTCTCTTCCACCCCTTCCATTTCTTCTGGTCTTTTCATCTCCTCTCTTTCTTTCTCTCACTCTCTCTCTACTTCTCTCCTTCTCTTTCCACTTCTCTCTCTTTCCTTCTCTCTCTCTCTCTCTCTCTACTTCTCTCCTTCTCTCTCTACTTCTCTCCTTATCTCTCTCTACTTCTCTCCTTCTCTATCTACTGCTCTGTCTCTCCTTCTCTCTCTACTTCTCTCCTTATCTCTCTCTACTTCTCTCCTTCTCTATCTACTGCTCTGTCTCTCCTGCTCTCTCTACTTCTCTCCTTCTCTCTCTACTTCTCTCCTTCTCTCTCTTCTTCCCTCTCTACTTCTCTATCTTTCCTTCTCTCTCTCCTTCTCTCCTCTTTCTCTCTCCTTCTCTCCTCTCTAATTTTTCTATTTTTTTTTTCTCTTTACTTCTCTCTTGCTCTCTCTCTACTTCTCTCTCTCTCTCTCTCTCTCTCTCTTCCACCCCTTCCATTTCTTCTGGTATTTTCATCTCCTTCCCTCTTTCTCTCACTCTCTCTCTCCTTCTCTTTCCACTTCTCTCTCTCTCTTTCCTTCTCTCCTTCTCTCTCTACTTCTCTGTCCCTACTTCTCTCCTTCTCTCTCTACTTCTCTCTCTCTACTTCTGTCCTTCTCTATCTGCTGCTCTCTCTCTCTCTACTTCTCTCATTCTCTCTCTCCTTTTCTCTCTCCTCTCATTCTCCCTCTACTTGTCTCCTTCTCTCTCTTCTTCTCTCTCTCTCCTCTATCTTTCCTTCTCTCTCTACTTCTCTATCTTTCCTTCTCTCTCTCCCTCTCTCCTCTTTCTCTCTCCTTCTCTCCTCTCTAATTTTTCTAATTTTTTTCTCTTTTTACTTCTCTCTCTCTATTTCACCCCCTTCTTCTCTCTCTCTCTCTCTCTCTCTCTCTCTACTTCCTCTCTTTCTTACTTTTCATCTCTCCTTCCTTCTCCCCTTTTTCCCTATCTTGTTCTCATTCTCTATCCTGCACTCTCTTTCTTTTCTTCCCTCTCTCATTCTCTCTTTCCCCCTTTATATCTTTCCATTCTATATAGCCATTTATCTTGCACATTTCCTATTCCCTTTGCCTCTCTTTACTCCCCATGTCTCTGTAACATTGTTTGATATAAGGTTGCAGGTGCTCACTAAATACAGACCCCATCCTCATCCCATTCTCTATAGTCCTCATCTGCAGCGCCTGTGTATTTGTATATATACAGCCTGCACTTGTAACAAAATATTTTCTGCCCCACCCAAAGGCTGCATGTGTTTTTCTAATCTCACAGTACAGACAATATGAAATAAATCTGTTTTGTTGTCTCTCATCATAGATCTTCTGTGAATGTAACAAGGGTTGTTTTCCTCTTTTTATTCTGAGTGACTTCTATGGTAATGAATCCTTGAATAGCAACGTGCAGTTTGATTCATAGAAGAAAAATAATGTGTTTTCAGGCCTTGTGAAATCCATCCATTCCAGGGTACTGAGTAGTAATACATTGTAACAAGCGAAGGCGAAGATAAATAATCTGTTCTAAAGTGAAATTGCAATATGATTGGCTGTCAAGGATTACCCAATTTTTGGTTGTTTGTTCTCCTATGTCTGGAACTAACCAGTAACTTGGCTGTAACATACAAGGGAAGTGTTGGTTTTGCATTCACTATTATGACATTTCTAGCTCATTTTATAAATATTTGGGGTTTATGTTACAGTCAACATGCGGATCTGTATCTTCTTTACCTGACTATCTGTTTTACTGAATCCTTTTTATTCCAACTTCCCTCCTTGGAATGGGAAAACCAGGATTTTTGCTGTAAGCACTGTGAAACACTACTGAAGCTGTCTGCAATGGGTTTTATGTACCTGAATAGACTGTAGTACAGTTTTTGCTGTTTTTGATAACTCAACAATTTAACTTGTGTGTGGATAATGGGTGAAGTCTGTGGAGGTTGGCAGGGAATCATGGCACTTGTAGTTCCACAAAGCCTAGTAAGGCACACAGCCTGGGATAAATGTATGGATTATTGAGCCGCTGTGATGAGCTTTCATTGGCTTCTGGTATTGTGCTTCTCTTGACGGAATATCAAAGTTGGTTTGGCTATCCAATAATGCTATCATACATAGAAAGGCAGAAAATGTATATAGATGGAGGGATAAATGGAGAGAAATTGATAGGTGAGTGATGGATTTAGTGTTTGATCCAAAAAACACAAGAAATGTATGCACAGTTGGGAGCTCTCATTGCTGTTGGAGCATCCTCAGCATGGGGCTGTGATTCACCCCACCCCAATAATCAGAAGGGGAGAATATCCTACAGGCATGTGCTATGGTCTGGTGAGGACCGAGTGTTTACCGATCAGCAAATTGGAATGGACCGTCGAGCACAACAATGGCAGCAGATTTGCTTGTGTGTAATAAACTTTATGTTGGCCATAGATTGGTATAGATCAAGGTCTAACATTGAATCTAAAGTATTTCTATTAGAAAATAGGGCATTCTTCAACAATGTTTGATTGATATATCGATTGGGAATTGATTAGACTCCCCCTTTTCCGACTACCAGTAATGTAGTTCCGCATGGGAGGGGCTCTGCCAGCTATTGGTCAGAGCAAAGGAGTGCAATTGATTAGGCAAAGAAAGGAGAGGTGCACAGTCATAAGCAGATCAATATATGTAACATATTGATTATTTGACTGCTTGTGCTCCTATTGACCAGTGTATGACAAGCATTACCAAGAGAACTGCCACAAGTCAGGTTCTCTTTTTGTTGATAGAGTGCTGAGTAATAACTTTATCTTGTTTTAAAGGCAAATCTGATCTGATTAATGGAGTTAGGCAATTTATATAATATTTCAAAGATAAATCATATTGATCTGAAGGAATGGGTTTGTACATAGATGTCTTCCTATCATGTCTTGTCCAGCCTCTTCTCTGCCCAATATGGCTGATTACACACTTGGATATCCTCAGAGCTTCTAATCTACAAGGTGTCAGTTTCGGTTTTGCAGTCTTGTTTGCAAACAACTGATATAGGGTGGAATTCCCCTTGATATACAATGACACAGCACACGGATCACATAACCAAAGAGAAGTTGGCAGATGAAGCTGCAGCCAGCCTTGGAGAGAAGAAGAACCTGCCAAGTGGCTGAACCAAAATGGCTTGTCCGACAAACAAAACATTCATGTCCCATGGGGTCACCCTGGACTGTAATACGCCCTATCAGGACAAAGCAGGTGCATTGAACCGGCTTTGAAATATTCCATAAAAAAAATTGTGGGGTAACCTGCAGCTTGAAATTGGATGCAGATTGAACATTAGAATTTAATCCTTCGGTGAATCCCATGAGTGAGTTAATCTATGGGACAATCCCTTTAAATTGTCCACAGTGGATAAACCTAATTCACGGTACAAATGGGCATGACACGGGCAGCTGTTAGTACATAAAGAGATACAGATTATACTGATATAATGGAGGGGGGGTATTGGGAGACTCAGGATGGGGCAACTTGTCGGTTAATCGCTCAGCAGCCTGAGGTCTAAGGGGCCAATGCAAGATGCAGCAGCTGTTTACCGTAAACGTTTCTTTGCATTGTGTACGGCAAAATAAGAAACCTATTATGGAAATTAGAATTTTAAATGTGTTTTTGTCCTACATTAGAACGATCACAGAGATGGGGTATTACAGCAATGGTGCAATCGTTAGCAGAGCTCGGCAGACCACTGCAATCGTTTAACGATCACTTGGCCTTGCATTTGTGGTTGTGCGAACGATCATTGATTGTCTAATGACCCGCGATGGATGATAGATAATCACCAGAATGAATTCATCTGGATGGATCATTTGCTGCACCTGAGAATCATTGCAACGTTGCTGGATGCTTTTTTATGACTAATATCTAATGATATGTCAGTAATCAGTCATCTGTGTTCCAAAGATAACTTGCCACCAGTGGCGGATGGAGCCAACAGTGGGCCACTGTGCAGAACAGACTTGTACCACCCCTGCGCTGACTTGGGGTCCCTGTTGGCTGAGGATTTTTCCATGTGCAGCATCAGCACACTTTGCATCTCCCAATGTCTGCCCTTGCTTGACATATTGATGTGACAGATCTAGAGAGGAGCAGAGCTGACTTTCAAGGTCGAGAAGGGGCATACATAGCACAGGTCCCTTTAGGTGGCCTTGCATCCAAAAAACTTAAATGGTATTTATTTTCCTGCCTGAAGATAAATAGATAATGCAAAATGACTCCCAGCCTCCTGGTGGGTGGGCTCCATGCATTGGAGCAAAAGATGGTGCAGGACCAGGTGAATATTCATTATCTTATTGATATTCCAGTGTGGTCCCCAGCACTTTTCACATCGGGTCACAACTTTTTTTTTCTTGGGAATATACTGTATTCTATCTGGTTATTTCTGTGCACCTGTCGACCAGCCCTGTTTAATATTGCTCCTCTGGCTCTTACCACCAATATCAGAGAAGGGGTCAGAACAGGGGGAAGTGGCATCAATCAAGCAAAGAACGGGGATTCCAAATCAGTATTCGATCAGTATATCATCCAGCATCCCAATGCAAATTCTTTCTCCATTTCCTAGCTAAATCAGAGAATAGAAATGAACAGCAGATGGCTGCAGCATAATAAAGAAAAAGAGCAGCCACAAATAACATAAATAGCACACTGAAAGACAAAATAATGTAACCAAATGTTCTAAGATTTTCCTTGCAGTTCTTTTTTCTGCCTCTAGATGTCCTCAGTCTGATCCCCAGTACCATCCAATTTAATTCTGCTGAGCCCAGGTCGACCTGTATCTGCCCCCAGTCTGTGATTGGAGAAGCATCATGGTGATGAGCTCATCTTTCACGTTGCTTTCTCCTTCTCTCAATACTCTATATATCTGCACTAATATATGTCTAAATAAATATATATTATATCTAAACTGATTAGCTCCCTGTGCTGCTTCAAGAAGCTCAGATTCAGAGATTACAGATTTACAATATTTTTTTCTTTGATGTCTTCATGAACTTTTATCTTTTTTCTAGTGGTTAAGGGAAATGGACCCTCAAAGCTTCCACCAATGAACCTGATATAATAAAGCTCTCTAAAGTGAACCTGGGTGACCCAGCAAACCTGGAATTGATTTCATTCAAATTGAATTCATTTGCTACTTCTTAGTAGATGTTTTCAATCCTGGACCATCTACATTCCAGGTTTTTTGGATCGCCCAGGTTCACTAACAAAAAAAATGTATCTAGCCTTGGAGAGCTTTAATAAACCAGGCCCTGTGTCTTTCATGAAGTGTGGCTGTTTTTTTACATTTGCAATATGGGACCACATTTTCTGTTCCAGTAATCTCATCCTGAGTTCCTAAATGCTGACCGGTGGATCTTTTGATGCAGAGTTTAAAGATTTTAACCGTCCAATCAGGTCTCACCTTTTACAGATCAGCCTGCAATAAACTTAATTGCTGCTACCAAATGAATCCCCTCCTCTGACCCAGTGCATTGAACTTGGGTCTCTCAGAGGTGCATGCTGGGTAAAGACACAAAGAGAATGCCCTGGGCAATGCCTTATCTGTAGGAAATGCCTCATTGCTATCTATTTCACATATTTCGCTCATTGGGGTCAGAAGGAGGGCATTTGGACTCTATATAGAAATATGAGAGTACAGGTTGTTTCATGGCCCAATGAGCATGCAGGTGACACAGGAAGCGGAAGAAATGCAAGAAGGAGTAATGGGGTCACCCTTGTGGTTATGCTGATTGTAATGAACCCATAAATGAAGGTCATGGAAGACGTGGAATCTTCTTCTTCCTATACATCTATATCCCCAATAGACGTTTATAAAAAGTGCGTTTGTTGTCGGCTTCAGACTCAAATCCATCCACATATGTTATGTTAATCCTGGTCTTTGGCCGGAGTTCTGCTTTAATTTCGTCGTCGCCAGGCTTCTTTTTTTTGGCTCTTGTCGCTTGGCCTGGGCCCCTCACTTTCCAAGATTGGCTGAGTTTTTGCTTACGGTAGAGAGAACGCCAATTACTGCGCATGTGATCTGCCTGCTCTGTCATCTTCTTATCCCCGAGGCACTGAAAACCGGTTAGCCGTGAATAAGTCTGACATGTGACCTTTGAACTTTTTTTCTCATTCGGAGGTGAGTGGAGTTCTGATGATAACGCTTTTCTCTATATTGAAAATATTCGCTCGGAGAACTTTCTGTAGACCAATCGGAGCAATTCTATAATGCGGGATCTGAGTCTGTGTGATCAGATCTATGGATCATGTTAGATGCTAAGTCATGTGATCGAGTGACACTTCCCAGGATGTAATAAGTCTCCCAAGGATTACAGGACCCCCCATGACCATGTCTGATCTATTAAAAAGGACAGAGCCATCTTTGTCCAGGCATCATCCAAGGTCACCATCTGCTTCCTGGGCTGAGATTAGCCTCATAGATGACACCTCATATAATTCCTGGCTGCACAAATATCTCACCTGGTGACTTTTTACAATGTTGCAATCTGATCACTGGGAGAGAGGAGACTAAGAAATGCTTCTTCCTGCCTGCAGCTGACTGGTGACATCATCACAGGCTAGCCAATGGACTGGAGCTTGCAGCTTTTAATTGATAAGAGGTGAAGCTGCTGTATATTATGACATACAATACTTATGTCATATATATATATTATGACATACAATAGTTGTAAAGGTTCATTTTACCCTCTACAACTATTTATGGGGCGCAAAACGAGCTAATGTATGATATCTCTATACAACTGCCCCCCTTGGCGTTCATTGTCTGGGTGAGTAGACACAATGCATAGTCCTCTAGATTTCTGCTATGGATGAGTCCTTGTATAAATTACCGCACTGGAGGCTGCTGGCTAGGAATTCCCTGTAGGCTGCTCTGTAATCTAATATACTGTATATAAGGTTTCATACTGGAAGGACCAGAATTTTTTTTTACTGCTACAGATAATGGAGACAATGTGAAGAAATGATCCAGGAGAGTTCAGGGAGAGGTGCCGCTATCTGCTCAATTACATGAAATCATCTGGGGGCAGTGCCAACCGCACCACATAACACCCATATTGTGCCCAACCTACGGCCCAAGGACCTTTGGTGCTGCCTGGACCTTTGAATTCTGCAGCTATGAGACAGTGTTTTCCTTACCTAGGTGCCTATGGGGGGGTCCGTGAAGAAGAATATTATTGAGACTGGCTTCTGTTAGCTGAGGGTTTTGGTTTATTTCTTTATGTTTTTTTTTTTGTGCTGTCAGTTATTTTCTATGACCTTCTGTAATCGATCATGGGAAGAGGTAGATCCAATGTGGTGCCAGAAATTTTTAAAGGGACTGTAGGGAACAATGCTCTATAGCATTTTTTCTCCCAAGAATGAAAAAGGTAAAAATATGTAAGTGCCGCTTCTCTTACATCTGGATACTTGTAGTATCACCAACAGTTCCAGCCACCATTCTCCATAAGTCTTGCACAGTTCCTACAGTCTCTTGGGTACCCCCTGACATGTACTCCCATGGATCCATGAACCCCAGTATGTAAAACATTACTTTCAACCAATCAGTAAGAAATTATAATTGTATTATATAAAAGACAATAGTTTATGATCCTCGGTGTACAGAGAAAAACTAATGATGTTCACTTCTCTTTTTCATCTACTTTGGTGTAATCCTGAATCGTTCTGCTCCATTATCTGTTTCTTTACCCTCCGCCAATTCCCTCAGATCATTCAAAATCATCACTGTCTCTATTAATTAACAATTAACATATCTGTGTTAAATCTTTGTCTGAAGCGTGAGAGAATTCCTCCCCCCCCCCCCCGGCTGATAACACGCCTCATCTTGTCCCTCAATAAACTCCGAGCCAGAGCCAGACTCCTCTTCAACCCTAAATGATCAGTTAATTGTTCTCTTGGAAGAATTCCGTACACCTCCTAATATTTCCATTCCAAAGTCCCGCTCGGCTTCTCAGCTGGAAAGTTGTATGTTAAAAAAAAAAAAGTAATCCATTCACCTAAAACATCGGTGGAGACGAAGTGTCCTTGGCCAGTGGTGTATGGAAAATTGACTACTAGGAAAGAAATGTCCAGAAAGGCGCTGCTAGGAAAAATATTGCATTCAGGTGTGGTCGTGGGGGAATTGCTCCAACATTGGCATAGGTTTTGGCCAAGAAGCAACAAGCTTGGCCACAGGGGGTTGCTTCAACACTGATGTAGTTTGGGGCAAGTAGGTCTCCAATCTTGGCCATGGGGGGTTGCTCCAAGATTGGTGTAGTTTGGGGCAAGAAAGACTCCAAGCTTGGCCACCGGGAGTTGCTCCAGCATTGGTGTAGACTTCTTCAGCTTTTCCTTTGGTAGCACTCCAAAAGTAAAGGTCCTATCGTAGGAAATGACTACAAGCTCCTCATCACCCACCTCCAGGAACATCTTCATCATTGGCCTCTTTCAGTAGGGAAGCAAGCCGTTTTTTGTTTTGGACCTTCCTGGGTTACAGCAGACAGGGTAATGTTGCTGGCTTGATGATTGGGATCACCCCAACGAAAGAGGTTGAATTGTACTATTTATAACCAACATGTCCCTGGATTAAACTTGAAAATCCCAATGTGGTACATCAGTAGTGTCCATCTCTGTCCTGGTAACCCATTTCTATCCAAAAGGAGAAAAACGTTTTGGCTGACAGTTTAACTTCGCGCTCAAAGGTTTACCCAAAAAGCTTCACTAAAACCAAAGGAACCTTACCCATAACACTTATGTAGTTGGGATACAACCATTCTTTACACACAATGCAGTTTGCATTCAAGTCCTCCTCTCCTATCCCCCTGCACATGCTACTGCAAATGGGTGCAGACCTCCCATGCAAGAAAATTAAATTTCTGTAGCACTCGGTGTACACAATTTGAGATTTATAAAAGGTTATGATGAGAGTGATGAGAGAATGGATTATGGTATCAGGAAAAGTTTTTACTCTGTGGTTTGAAACATGAATCACATTATACTTCTTGGAAATACAGATTTACATTCAAATAACCAAAAAATATAATCTGATTTATAACATTTTTACTTTTACTGTTTTTTATTGGATTTTTCTTTTCTCCCATTTGAGCGATACAATAGAAGGCCTCAGCCAAACCAGCCCAAACCTTCTCACAAGTTTCTCTTAAATACTCTTTATTCAGCGAGTGTAGGTTCCCGGGCTCTTCATTATGGAGTTGCTATGGTAACAGAAAGTTCCTCCGGTTGACTTGGTAACCTCATGAATTGGGTCATATTTACTTGTGGTCCCCCACCGTCGTCCACCATCACTTCAATCCCTGTAGAGCCACCTGCTCAATCCTCCGGACATTCTTGTGTCGTCTCCGAGTGTTGCGTTTCCCCCCATGTTATGAAGTCACTTAACAGCTGGAAAAGCGAACTTTATCTTGGCACCTGCTGGAAAAATCTTTTGTTAGTGTTCCAGGATTAGAAACCGTGCCAAAGCTTCGTCTGAATTCATTCCGAGTACCTATAGATGAGTAATCCCTGAGCCTCCCTCCCCCATAGACCCTTCAATGACTGACAGTGGTGGGGACCGGTAGAGGTCCATCTGTTACTTTGATCTTTTGACCTGTAATGCTCAAAAGGATTTTTTTCTCTAAGAAACTTCTTGTAGGTTGAGAACTTTTTGTGTGATTAGTAGGAGACAGGTCCTTATGGTTTCTGGTCTTACAACAATGGCAGTCTGATGACAATATATGATAATATGATGATATTTGGGTGTCCTAGAACACTGATACTGGTGATTCCAGAATTGAGACCCCAGGACAACGATAAAGTGACACTTGAGGGTTTCAGAAAACTTGGCAGGGATCAAAAAACAAGGACCCTAGCTTAGTATTTATTGACCTTTTTAACATGGAGGAACCTTTGAATTGACATTTAGGTTCCAAGGAACCCTATCTATAATTACTATACCCACAACTCACATTATGTTAACATGGTGGTCAGTAAGAAGAATTCCTCTTACATTGCTGGCCAGTGGGAAGAATGTCACCCTTACAGATAGTCAAAAATCTCACTGACCTGAGAGGTGCAAATTGCTCATTTCTCAAGGAACGTCTGGAGGAACCCTGGTTGAAAAATATTGCTCCAGCCAAGCAAAGAACACTGAAACACTAACACTTGGGTGTTCAGAAAGAAGACACATTTACACTTGGGGGGCCCAGAATAATGACAGAAACACTGACACTTGGGCATCCAGAACAATCAGACATTGACACCTGTGGGTCCCAGAATGAAGAGACATATATTACTTGGGGTGCCAGAACAAAAACATTCCAACATTTGGGTGTCCAGAACAAAGACACACTAATATTCTGGGGCCCAGAATGACGACACACTGACCCATTGGGCATGCAGAACAATGACACATAGGCACCTGCGGGGCCAAGAACTAAGACACATTGACACTTGTGGGTCTAAGAACAAAGATACAATGACAGATGGGAGTCTAGAACAATGACACTTTGTCACCTGGGGGGATGAAAAAATGACACACTGACACTTGGGTATCCAGAACCACATTGAAACATGGGGCCAAGAACATTGAAACACTGATGCTTGGACCTAGAACACTAACAGCTGGCGGTCCTTGATCTTTGGGATTCTAGAAAATAACAAACATTTGGGGTCCCTGATACATGATATTGTATGGGAGCAAATTTTTAGTTTTGGAACAATGACAGATTTAAACTTGGAGTGCTATAATAAGAACATGCCAACATTTAGAGGTCCCAGTACAATGACACACTGACAGTCCCTGATCACAGTACAATGAAACGCTAACACCTGTGGGTGCTAAAACATTGACAGATGGAGTCCTGATATTAGGGATTTCAGGACAGAACAGACAATTTAGGTCCCTGATAAATGATATGATGATATAGGAGCAAATTTTCTGGTCTTGGAACAATGACATACTGACACGTAGGGGTGCCAGACCAAGAACATTCCAACATTTCAGGGTCCCAGAACAATGATATAATGAATCTTGGGGTGTTAGAATAAGAACACACTGACACTTGGGGGTCCCAGCTGACGCCCTTACTCCTAGGAGTTCCAGTACAGTAAAACACTGACTTGTGGGCCCCTGATGTTTGGGATCCTAGAAATTACCAGACATTTTGGGGTCCCTTGTTAATGATATTGCATGGGAGCAAGAACAAGAATTTACCTACATTTGGGGGTTCCAGTACATTGACACCTGGACACTCATGGACGCTGAACGACAATACAATGACTTTTAGAATATTGATATACTGACACTTTGATATCTAGAATACTGTACATTTGGAGGGTACTAATGAATTTCAGCTCCGGGCCCCATCTTTTCCAAAATTTGACCATTAAGAAAATTGAGACACTGTAATACAATGTTACATTTACTGATAATGTTCTCTGCATTGCCTCCCCATGCTGCTGCAGGTAGGTGCCTATTTGTCCTACACATCTGCGCCTGTCCTCCTCTTATTGCCACACAGATTTTCTCACAGGTTGTTAAGGGATTGTATTATGTGTAATAGACCTCTCTTCTAAATTGTTATGCCAGGACCTTCACTCATTTTCAAATTAAGCTGGAAAATGTATTCAAGATCTCAATCTGAGACTTGGCGCTTTGAACAGCGTCACTTAATATGGAAATCTGTTCACTTAAAGATTTAGGGGAAGGGAGCGTGCGTCTGGGTGAATTCTGGTGTCTGCGGATGGAGATTAGATTAGTCTGGGCTGGAGAGGAGCCACATTGCTTTAACAGAGGGGGCGGCTGGATAACTTATAGAGCAACTTTTGTATTATGAAAGGTTAAAGTGGCGATGACATCTGAAGTCAGCCATTCAAAACCTTTATACTCTCTGCGGATGTGCGATATATAAATTAGCAAACAATTAGAAGTGGCCTATTTTTAAAACTTTGCAAAGCAATATCCTCAGCCCATGAGGTCTCCCTGACGTATGCTGCTGGTGCAGGGATTCTGGGTGCAAAATAATCTGGGTGTGCAGCAAAATAGGGGCTGACGGAGCTCACTGTAATGCAGAATATGTTCTTTGGACCTGGTTTTTCCTGTGTTGTGAATTGTTGTCAACCTAAAAATTGTACTTTTGGTGCTCTCGGACAGTCTCTGGTACTTTTTGACATAATTTGGTATTCTCTAACACTCTCTGATATCCTATGATACTCTGTGACTCTGGCAATTCCTGGTGCTCTCTGGTCCTCTTTATCACTGTTTAGAACCACCTAGTACTCTCTGACACACCTCTGCACTCTGCTATACTTTTTAATTCTCTCTAATGTTCTCTGACACTCTTTGGTACCCTAAGTCTCGGAAATCTCCTGACACTCTTTGGCACACCTTGGTATTCTTTGACACTCCCTGGTACTCTATGGCTCAATGTCATTCATGGACATTCTATGTTACTCTGTGATACCCTATGGCCCATTGTGACACACCCTGGTACATTCTAGCAATCTCTGGTGCTCTCTGACCCTCACTGCTACTCTTTGGTACCCTTTGGCACTCTTTGTAACACTTTCCTGTACTTTCTGACACAGTTTGGTATTCTTTCATACCCTATGGCACTTTGTGATACACCCTGGTACATTGTGGAAATTCCTAGGGGTTCCTGACACTCTCTGGTAGTCTTTTGTGACTTTTTGGCCCCTCTGGTACTATCTGACACTCTCTGGTACTCTCTCAGACTCCGTTCTTTGCTGACCTCTGACACTCTCTGGTACTATATCACAATCTCTGATAGTTTTTTCATTGTGCAGAATTGGTCTAAGTTGCTGATGACTTTTTTATATTTATTTATTTCTATTTTTATAAATGGAGTCCCAATTCTGGGGTCACAGTGCCAGCTCCACTTATAGTCTGTAAACAAAGACAAACAAAGCAGAAAATGGCTGTGGAAAAATACAGAACACAGAAAACCAATAATTACACTGGAGACAGATTCTCATCAAAAAAGAGAACCTCTCTTTAGGCAGACAAAGGGGACCATTGTGTGCATGGAAAATCCTTTGTTTTTCTGTCTTTGGGTTGATTGTTGACTTCAGTGCTGTTTGGCTGCTTAATCTTAAAGAGAAAAAATCTTTCCAGTTTTTTTTGTAATGTCAACTTTTCTCCTAGAACAGGCCTGAGCTCTCCAGACACCAATATTTTCCCATATATGACGAGCTGCCCAAAAGCAGGATTTTTATAACCTGTGACCCCCAGGCATTGGTTTCTTGTATGCCTGATATTGAGGTCTACATGGTACAAAGTTGTACCCCTGTGAGATAGTTGGCACGGAAGGTGCAAAGACCCAGGAACTTTGCACAGGGGGCATGATGGGATCTCCCTCATAATGGACACAACAGGTCCATAGACCTGGTAATTTAACACAGGGATGGTGATTACACGGCATAATAGGCACAGACCCAAGAACTCAGCACCGGCATGGCAGGAATCCTTTATAATGGGCATAGCAAGTGTACAGACCTAGGAACTTGGCATAGGGATAGTAGCAACCCCTCATAATGGGCACAGCAGATCTATAGATTAGGGAACTCCGCACCAGCATGGCGTGAATTCTTCATAATGGTCACAGCCGGTTTATAGACTCAAGATCTCAACACCTGCAAGGCAGGGTCCCTTCATAATGACCTTGGAATTCAGCATAGGCATAGTAGGAACCCCTCATAATGGGCACAGCAGGTGTACAGATCAAGGAACTCAGCACCTGCATGGCGGGAACACGTCATATTAAGCACAACAGGTGTACAGACATGGGAACTCAGCATAATGGAGTGCAGACGAAGAAACTCAGCACACAGACCCTACCAATCGTTTTACTGATTTCTCACAATGTGCATTAGAATCTGCAGGTGCCTGGGCCATTTCCTGGCTGGAGAACGTCCAGCATCATTTACCTCTTTCCTTCCCAGTCTGACGGTCCTTAGCCCATCTCATTCATTTACTAGACTTCAAATTCAATCATGGAGGTACCACATCACATTCAGCACCCTGTTGTCCCCTCCAAACAACCATGATGTACTTACATTACATGGAGAAGCAAAATGAATCAATGAGGGCATTGCTGGGACAAAATTGGTGCATGTAATAAGAATGGAAATGTTTTTGTCAAAAACATCATTAACATATTGATGATGAGGAGGAGGGGGGGTGACAAGCAGATTAAACTTCATCTTTAATTCTCCAACATCTTCCAAACACTGACATCCCTGTTTGGGTGGACTGACCCTTGCAGTGATTTATGTTTCCATAGTATTCCGTTTGTTGAGCGTTGTTGGTTTCTGTAAATACAGTAAAATGTATTTACTACACATGGTCTGTTTTAGCCATCAGTAGGGATGACGAAGGTGCTGCAAAGGAGTGCCTGGGCCAAAAACCTTAACGATGCCCCATTTTTCCAACTATAGGGGTTGTGGTGTGAGAAGAAGATGGCGAGGAGCCTTCATGTTGTGATGAGTGGAAGTCAGGCAGATCCTTCAAGATTTGCTGATCCTTCCGTTCTAAATATAACCACGCGCGCAAGGCAGATGGCTGCGGGACTTGCAGAAGGAATATAAAGAGCGTCCCTTTTCACTGAGGGATGAAATATTCATGAAGTCTAGTTCTTTGGAGCTTCTGTCCTTTAGACACTGAAGCCTGCTGTGTCTCCCTTTAGTTTGGAGTCAGCCGACATTGTGCTGGAACAGTGTTCCTCCCCCCCCCCCAGAGAATGGTTTTATCAGTCAGAATCAGGAATTTCCAAACTGACAAGTGCACATGAGGAATTTGCTCCTAAAATGTCTTATAGTCCAGGGTGTGAAGGGCGTTGTGGAAGATCCTGGCCCACGGCAGGTGCTTCCAAGCTTAAAGTTTACCAAAAATGTAAATTAAAATCTCAAAATTCTTAAAAATATTTTAAAATGTTCTTCTTTATTATAATAAATAGTGATCCTGCCATGATGGTCCTTGTTTAGCCACTTAGTGTTATAGGGTCAGAACACGCTGTTCCTCTTTTGCAATTGTGGTCCTGTGTGGTCAACATGTTACATGGGATTATGGATGCAGACTACAGGGGGCAATTGCAACACCCATTATGCATGCACTGCTGGTTACCATTTGGGCTTATGTGCATGTAGTCTGGAAACAGCACTACATGATGCCCAGATCTTTAGCAAACTAAATGGGTTCACATTGAGGGCCCATTTACATTTCTGTGTTACATAGTCATGCAGAGAATATGCTCACCTGTGCTGTTCATTTTGAATGGCATCCAGCACATTTAGACAATGCACCTGTGTTGTGAGATGCCATGGCGCAGTATAGTGCTATGCATTGAATCGCGTTTGGAAAAAGGGTCACAATTTTTTTTTTTTGCTTAGTTTGGGTGCATTGGCAGCCCATGAATTTTCAAACTTAATTCAATGCACACTAATGGGCAATATAATGCATATCAATCCTTCTGCATTAGCGCACCATTAATATGGTAAATGGGCCCTAATAGAAAAGTCATGAAAGTTTAGTGGAAGCAGGATATTGATTGAAAGGTAATTTTACCTTCTTTTCTTGTAGTGAAGGAGAAACTAATATCCCTCTTTGTGTCTGTGCCCAGCCCCCTCCTCTGTGTCATGCTGCTGAACAGCACAGCTTACAAAAGGCTCTGTTCTCATAGCTAACACACCAGTTGCATGTGAATGGCACTCTCTTGGGGTATTTTACCCACCCCTAGTCAGTAAATGCCTGGGACGCATAACAGGCTTTCACTGCTGGGCTTTTTCATGTCTGTACATTTCTACAATGAAAAATTGTGAGCAAGCTTGTATTTCAGAAGGGACAGGTGATGTCTGCTTACCTAGATGCGCTGGTGAACAGCTGTGCGTAGGATTCTGGAATTGGCCAGGTATCCTGAGGTTTGCCAGGAGTGAATGAATGACCGCATGCACACGGGACTTGCGTTATGCCAGCCTGGCCAATCAAGAGGGGTGCAGATCTGACACCTGCAAACCCATAGAGTTGGCAGGGTTGGCAAACTGCGCCTGGACGCTGCATGTATTGCCCCAAAAAATGCGCACCTGTCAAATACAGGATAAATAAATGGACCCATTCAGGGCAATGCTGTTTTTATTCAAGTGGTTTTAAGCTGTATAACTGCTTAAAAATAATTTTGACATTCACTGAAACATTCCCGGTTGGAGAATGTTCCGGGTCCATGTATTTGTGAAAGTTACTGATTCTGGATTCCCTGGTAGAGAATCAGTTACTGCCACAGAAGTAACACAATCAGGTATTGGCGGAGTTGCACAATGGAGCTGAGCGCTGTGAAATAATTATATATTTTGTGTTTGTTCCTGCAACTAAACATCATGCAAAAAAAAGAAACAAAAAAAAATAACATTTGTAATAGCAAAAAGTGTTATCTCAAAAATATAAAAACAACACAAATAATTAAACCGAAAAAAGCAAAAATGGTATTTTGTAATTCCATTGGCTGACAACATATTGATGTTTTCCTCTAAATAGATTTTACCGTCAGGACAGCTGAATCTGTTGCTGTATTTTTTTGGATTTCTTTTTTTGTCTTTTTTTTCCCATGTGCGATTGGTAGAGACGCGGGAAGGACGCTCCCCGGAGTCTACAGATTTCAGAGCAGGCCTGAAAATATCTTTATAATGATATACGGATAGATGAGCGCCGAGGAAGATGTAAACAGACAGGAGGTCTCAGTGTTCCAGGCTGTTACCACAATGTACCACGCCCTGCAGTGTCGTGGAGCCGCTCGGCTCTGCAGTGCTCATTCTAATATTCCGAGCTCTTATCGGGAATATGAACAGCACACAGCGTCCAGAATTGGAAACTGAAGCTTGAAATGCATGCAGCAGGGAACACATCATACACAGTGCACATTCACTGACTTATTTTCACATTAAATATTTTATTTTTTTTTTCATTTTTTTTTTAAATTATATTTACACATGTACTTTTTTTTATTTTAGTATTTTTATAGTTGTAATAAATTTGCAGCTTTATAGATTGGCTGCTACAATGGCTCTGCTTAACCGCTGGACTTCATTTTTCACTATTGGGTACAATAGTAGATTTTTGAACACATTTTAAAAAGACTGATAAAAATGACAGTAAATTTGCATGCAAGAATAAATTCCTAAAATGTCACAATGTACAGCACTGATATATAATAAAATTTCATTAAAAAGAGCTAAAATTAGTCACTTTGACTAGGCTGAGATGATGTCATCTGTCTGCTGCAGGCAGGAGGAAGCATTTTCTCATTCTCCTCCCCCCCCAGTGAGCCGATTGCAACATTGTAACTATACAAGTCTGCATGAACAAAAATCCTAACGTCACAATATACAGCAACAGTATCATTGTATAAAGGAGTCACTGTCTGTATACTTATTAGGATCAAAGTGATTGTATGACTAATCAAAGTTGAATATCCACAAAAACATTCAGCATAGAACCAAGCGGAATACATGAATTCATGTATTCAGGTAAAGGTTTGAAATTTCCAGATAAAAAAATATGATCTTCATAGATTTCCAACGCGTTTCGCAGGAAGAACCTGCTTTTTTAGGGGAATATCACAGGAAGAAACCCTTATAACTAGATAAGAGCAAACAAATGTCAATAAAAAGAAAGATGAAATCGGATCTCTGGGAATATGCTTCAGAAACAGGATGATGTATAACCAATTTGAATCCTGATCCAACATATAGGTGTATGGTGTATCTTCCCCTTGCCTGGACTGGGGTACATCTGTCTGTACCCCCCCCCCCCCAACTTTTTGAAGGAATTTTAAAACTAGTGACAGGACAAATGTTGGTGAATGCAAATGAGGATTTCTGGGAATGATGCCTAATGATGCTCATTTGTGGTTGTCCAGCAAGCTGATCCATCACCTCCTAATAAATCTACTCCACAGCGTACTTTCGGAAAGGTTAGTAAAGCGATTTCTGGCAGTTGTTATGGTTACAGCGCTAGCAGTGACTCCTGATTGACTAAACTGGTGCAGAATTCTTCGTCTTTCCCGTACATCTGCTGTTCCTCTCTCAGTCATGACCCTTTCGCAGCCTTCTTCATTGTTTGTAATCTCCAAGTCTGCTGGAGGAAAACCAATTAGAAGCTGACAAAACTGATTTATCTCATTAGTAAGTTCCCATCTGGCTGTGTGCAAATTCCTGGCATAGCAGCCTTTGCAAGCCACACATTTTCCATAGCTGCGCCCTGTCATGGCTGCCGTGAGCGCTGAAGGGTTCAGCCATGGCGGTCGTAGAGTCAAGTGGAACGGTAAGGAGGTGGACTCGTGCAGAACAGAAGGGAAGGAAGATGACATTTTGGGTGATGGGATGACAGAGCCACCAAATCTATAATTAGGTGATCTTATTGGATTGTGAAAAATAAAACAAGCTGAATAAAGCAATCGCAGGGTAATGCAACTTTTATTAAAATTATCGCTGGAGATCCTGCCATGAGGGTCCTTGTTCAGACCTTTCCATGGTGACAACGCTCTGTCCTTGTCTTTCAATTCAGTTGTTTTGGTGTCACATGTGCCACTGGTTGAGACTACAAATGGCTGTGCTGATACACATTGCAGAGGCATGGTCCAATGGTGGCACTCGTCTCCAGTGCAATGATATGCACCCGGCATTGGAACAAGTGCATGCAGACGGGGTGGAAAAAAGAAGGCCAACAAAATGGTGATTATGATGCATGAGAGAGCAGAGATGGTATTTAGTTTACTTCTATGTTAATTTTTGTCATGCCACGTGTCTTCCTTTCCTGGATACAGAGACTCGCATTCTCTGAGACTGAGTACATAGGAGGGTCTCAGCTTAGTTTTCCAATGCATATATTTAGGGTGACCACTAGGTCCAAATGATAAGTCTGCCCACTCTAAAGATAAGGGGTTCTCAGGTCTGTACATCGGCTGTGCCCATTATGAGGGGCTCCTTCGATCCATGTCCTGGGTTCCTGGGTCTGCACACCTGCTGTGCCAATTATAAAGGGCATCGACTATACCTGGGTTCAGATCTCTGGTTTGCACACCTGCTGTGCCCATTGTGAGGGGTTCTCACCATCCATGTGTGGAGTTCCTAGGTGTGTACATCTGCTGTGCCCCTTATGAGGGGCTCCTTCCGTTGATATGCTGGGTTCCTGGGTCTGTACCTCCTGTGCCCATTATATAGGATTCCTACCATCCATGTGTGGAGCTCCTGGCTCTATACCCTTGCTGTGCACATATGAGGAGTCTTCCACCCTTTCAAAATAGGCACAGCATTGGTGGACAGTGTCACCCAAACCACCTGGGTGCACAATCAATTTGCAAATATTATATTTGTTTCTGTACCCCCTGCATTGCCAGAGCCCAATGTGCATTCCAGCAAGCGCTGCAAATTTTTTGGGGCTCTCATGCCACAGTCACATGACCTCGCTTTTGTAAGCCTGGTGCTAATTTACATAAATGCTATTGGTACCGGTGAACTTGAACGAAAGGGGCGGAATTTTTCAGCCATCATTTGTCACCTATGGGTGAGTGTAGCCGCGCCCTGCATCTCACCCCTGACTCCAGCTGTGGATATAATGGGAGATTTCCCAGCGATGTCTGACAGTTCTGTGCTGACCATTTCATTCTGGGAAATAATAGGTTATGCCGGGGAAAGGTCACCCTGTTTGTGTACATGCTTAGAATGTTCAGCGTATATCTTCTTTCTAGATATCGGAATACAATTGTCTATTACCAGTCTGCCTAATAAAGGGGACGAGGGAAGGTAAAGCTGAACAGGAAGCTGTAGCAATGCCTACATTTGATGCCTGAGCCTCAATAATAAAGGGGTAAAAATCCAGGGAATGAAGAGCCAGGTTGGGGACAGTCAGGCTTGGGGTGGAGGGGCTGGATGATGCTGGATGTCCTCCAGCCAGTATATGAGGTTTTATCTGATTTGCCGCAGCTTCTATTGTACATTGTGGGAAGCTCACAATGTAGCGTGCAATCAGGGGAACCGTTTTAGTCCATGGAAGGAGCCGGTACAACTGTGCAAGACTGGAGGGAAGGCAGATTGAATTTGTCCTTCAGGACCCTGTGAGTATGTTATCAGTTATAGTTGCCCCTTATGGAGGGTGCTGGTTATCACATTGTTAGGGGCAGCTTTACCCATATGACAACCTTCAGCACTGTTGGTTAAAACATTGCTTGGGAAGAGTTCCTGGAATGGCAGACATTTATATTGGTAGGAGAGCCATGAGTGACATGCTAGAAACTTACTGTTGTGCCTCTGATCCAGAGACCTTCCATAGCAGAGTCTGGTCTGCTTTTACCCCCTGCATGCAGGGCTGATTCTAGGGTAGGGCAAACTAGACAAATGCCCAGGGCCTTATTTGCTAGAATGGGAGAGCTACAATGAGATGCATTTGGAGCCATTTCATATTTGCCCAGAGCCCTTTTCGTCTAAAAAATAACACCTGCCTGATTTCCATAGACATTTACAGGGCCGACAACTAATTCAAAGTGGTGTACAGAGATCAGAAGCCTTCCAGGACCTGAAGAATTTTGGATTGGGGCCACAAAAATGAATGCAAATGACATAATGACACCAGCCCACCCTGGAGGTTCTTTTAACCAAACTGCACAGCAAATGCAAGCACAGTTGGATTACCCAGCCACTGGGATGTATACAAAGGGGAAGGTGGAATCTGTGCCCCTAAAACAGGTTTAACTGTTTAGAATTAACTTTCTAGAGATAAGCAGGATTTTTATGTTTAGGCCCCTCTAGAGGATCATTCTTATTTGTTGAGCATCTTGCTTCTAATTTTGCATCTGTCCAGTATTTGTAAATAAGCCTCATTGTTCCTTCCTGCCCCCTTCCCCAGCTGCAGACGTCTGGATACTTTTTCCGGTGATAGGGGGTCATTGATAGAGCCCTCTGAGCATTGAGACCCCCTCAGCATCAGTAATCGTGCAGCAGTGAAGCCAGGACATTAGCCAATTGTGTTTATGTGAGAAGAGAAGGCTCAGGGGAAATGGTTGGATGTACAGCCATTGAGCCGCAAGATATATGACAGGAGAGGGACAGCTGAGATCCCCGCCGTATGCCCAGCCATGCAATCAGCCAGCTATTGCCTGGGAGGTGCCCGCAGCCTCTTCCTAAAGGCAATCTATATTCCTTTTTGGAGTTTGGGTTGAAGGTTGTGTTTATTGCTTTTCAGTAGCTCCCTCTTTTAAATATTCTGCTTTTACCATTACTTTCTGGTCCCCTTGAAAAGATCTTTCTGTTCATTTTGATGCATTTTGTTTCATTTTTCCTAACTTTTGCTGTAAACTTTCTTAAAAAAAACGTGAAATGTTTAATATGGAAAGTTGTGAAAGCTGGAGGCGCAGTGCCTAATTTAGACTCCTTCTCCAATTTTATTATCTTTGCAATAACACATTAAATGCACAATGCACTGTGCCCCTACCCAGAGACTTTCTTTATTGCTCCTTACTGCTATATATCAGCCTAAATATTAAAACCACCTGGCTAATATTGGGAAGGGTCCTCTTATAATAAAAAAAGTTCTGGCCTTGAGGCATGGTCTTAGGGAACCTCTGAAGGTGTCCTGTATTATCCGGCATCAATAAGTTATCAGCAGATCCTTTAAGTCACACTGCCTCCACCAGCCTGCCTTCTTTTCATAGTACACACTGCTGCTTCCCCCATTCTGCCTTCTTCCTATAGTGCACCCTTCTTCTTCTGCCTATCCCATCCTTTACCTATTAGGCACCCTGTTGGCTCCGCTGGCCCACCTTCTTTCGATAGTGCACCTTGCTCCTGGCACGAAGAAGTTGGCAGCAGAACCTTTAAGTCACGCTGCTTGCACCCACCTGCCTTCTTCTCATAGTGCACCTTGCTGCCTCCACCATTCTGCCTTCTTCCCATAGTGTACCCCACTGCCTCTGCCGAACCCACCATTTACCTATATTGCATCCTGTCGGCTCCCCTGGCCACCACCAAGATGTTGGCAGCAGATCCTTTAAGTTACACTGCCTCCCCCAGCCTGCCTTCTTCTCATAGTGCACCCTGCACCCTCCACTGGTCTACCCATAACGCATCCTGCTCACTCTGCTAGCCTGCCTTCCATAATTCATCCTGCTGCAATTTCTTCCCCAGATACCCCTAGAAATCCACATGAGCTAAAAGAAAATGTGATTCACTCCAAGCCACCTTCCCCTATTGCTCCATGCTCCAGTTCTAATGCCCATTGTAAGTGTTTTTGCAGATAGACAAGGATCACCATGGGCATTTTAAATGCGTTGTAGCTGCTTAGCTCCTATATGCAGTTTAGAGATGTTCTGAGCCACTGTGCAGTTTGGCCCTTGTCATTGTTGCTCCGATCTGAACACTTTTCCATTTTCCTGCTTCCAATACATCATTCAAAAACTGACATTCACTTGCTGCCCAATAAATCCTCCCCCCCCTGTCAGGTGCCATTGTATACAATGCATGTTATTCACTTCACCTGTCAGTGGTTGTAATGTATTGGCTGATCAGTGTATAGAAAGAGTGGGGGAGACAAAGTGAGGGAATGGGGGGGGAAAGTATTTGGAGGTGGGGTGATGGTAGTTGAAAGTGTGCATAAAAATGAGAATAGAAGTTTCCCAAAGCTGTTTTTCTCACAGTATCAGAAATAACAATAAACCAATAACCTTTAGAAATTGTCACTTTGTTGTTCTTGCGAGCCCTGATGTGCTTTTGTTCAGAAAATAGCAATTATTAAAATAAAAAAATAATAAAAAAACGTGCATAATTCTCCTTGAACCGAAGCAGTCTCTGAACACCGTGACTGGATTTCCGTGCCTTATCGCAGACTCCGTATGTAAATATCTATTTAGAGGGATGTTATTTGGAAGAGCTCCATGGGGCCCCCTCGCTGGAAGCATTGCCACTTTTGGTAAATTAGAGGGACGTTTGCTGAGCAGATAAAGTGATTTATTTTAATTCGAAGTAGCTTGGGTCCTTCTTATTACTTTGATGTTTTTATCTTCCTTTGCATCCGTAATTGCTTTTGAGAAAGTAATCTAAACGAACGCGAAACAGCGCTGGCTAATTATCCCCATGAATAATTAGTGAACACTAATAACGAGCGCCGGTCGGATGTTCAGGCAAGGATGGCGCTTAAAGCTTTTCTGTGGTGTCCTGATATAGTTCCTTAATGGTGCGTTCTACATTAGGACTGTTGGTGCTATAAACTTGTTCTTCCCATATCCTAGGATATTAATACAGTGATTGCTGCCAAGGGTGTAAGTATGACCAATGCACGCCATGTGCCTCCATTGGGGCCCATGAGTACTGGAGCTCTTGTGTGTACATTAATTATTCTCATTCATCAGATAGCAATACTCCAGGTAACTATATTGCAATCACTTGTGTATGAAATCATTGCATGTTGGTGTTCTAGCTGAAAGTTGAAATGAGGTTTGTACTGGTAAAGTCTGCCATGTACTAGGCTAGGTGGGAATTTTAGGTTATGTGCAGTGTATTTATTTTCCCGGTTCATGGATCCGCTTGCCAGGTTTTTGCAGTTTACCATTGCAGAACTCATCGGTGATATATTCTCTGCCCTTGTATGTTCCTAGGTCTGTGCTGTGAGGACACACTTGGCGGTCCACCAGCTCAGGGATTCGTTATCTGGTCTCCATAAGTCTGGGCTCCGTCCAGGCCACAGCCATCGTCTTCTGCTGTGCATATTGTCTCATAGAGTGAGAGTCTTCCCAGCTGTTCAAGAATCATCTTAATTCCCAATACTCTTCTGTGTACATGTCAGTGCAATGATCCAACAGAGCTGTATGTTTGCGGCCCCACCCATCGCCAACCTGCTTTGCAGATGGGTCCATCAATGGCAGATCATTTGTCAATAATAGTGAAAGACACATAAGCATTGTTTCTAGAATGCCTAAAAAGCGTATTTTTATATATGGCCAAAATAATAAAAACCTTGCCCCTGCAGCTAAAGTGGACCCACACCCTCACTGGCATGTGGAACAACATATAAAGATGTGCAAGAACAACTCTATATAGTGTACCATTGATGGAGTAGGGGCCTATAGTGTACTTAAGCCCAAATTGTTTTTTTTTTTTAAAGGAGCAAGAAGCAATCACAAAAGGAAAGCCAAAGCTACAAGGGACCCCATTTATCAGGACTGCCAAACCTCTGGAATAAATGAGAAATAAACATTGTCTATCACTCAGAGCACTTTAAGCAGTAAAGGAATTTGAGTTGCTTTTTTTGAAGAGGACCATTATAGCCCCCAAAATGTGTCATTTTGCTTTGTTGACTTTTACATCTAACACAAATTATTCTGGACCTAATAAGCGTGTTTGTGCTCCCATCATTACCTGTCTATAGGACCCCCATGGATGGGGAGCTGGGGAATACTGGGACACATCTAGGACACATCTTTACCTAATCTTTTATTTAATGGTTCAGCAGTCCTTTCTTGTACTATTATTTAGGAGTCAAATATTGGTAAACAATTGTTAGGTGAAATATGAAAGTGGCAAAAAGAGTTCCTGGTCAAGCTGAGAGTGGACCAGGCACCAAATGCTCAAACAAAAGGACAACAGAAGTACAAATCCAAAAAATGCACCCACAACAGTTACAGAAAATGCTGCAACCATAGGTGGGATGGTGACCACAGGTGCTGGGCAAGCCTTTATTTAGTCAGAGGTCAGTGGACAGGTTAGGATAGAGTCACAATGGGATAGATCCCCTAGTCAGTGTGTGCCTACCCAGCCTCTTTGTCTTGGTCTGCTTTCTTTATGTCTTCTAAATCCGTGAAGTAATCTATTTCCCTTTATGCAGGAGCTCCTTGTAATACAGACCAGTCAGTGCTGCTCTCCCTTCTTGTGCATGAAGACTGGTCTTGTCTCTGCCCACTCCTGTGTTTCCCTGCAGGCAGCTTGTAGTGGGTGGAGCTTCTGGCCCCTCCCACAGCTCTGCTCCCTGCACAAGCTATATACAGAACAGGGACGATGTCATTGCTACTTACTGGGAATATTTGGCGCACACAACCTGGATATATGTCCTTTATGGCTAATGAGAGATATAACAAATTCACAATTGTGCGACTTAACGTGCATTACTGCATTGAAACGGACTCTCTAGGTGCAAATTAAATTAGGAATTACTGAACTCATGCAGGGTTTTTCTACTGATGTGGGTCAGTTATTGTTAAAGCCAAGGGTTGTCCATCATAGTACCGAGCAGGAGTTTCTGCCCACTGAATGTACATTATCTTATTCTGCATCACAAAGGCCAGCTGCTCTGGCAAATGATAATTTTTTTTTTCAGTAATGAATCTGAACAGATTGTGCTGTTCTAGCCAGGTGAAAAGGGAAAAAGATGCAGAATGTGCAGTGCAGGAGGAGTGTGTGCGGGAATGGCTGTGCGCTAATTAGCTGTCACTGATTAGAGATTCTTACAGGGCCAGGAGATGAAACACAGAACTGAAGATAACAGAATAGAGGCTCCAGGATTGAATTATATGGAAATCTGTGGCTGGAAAATGTAGCAAGGTGGATGCAGCCATAGTGATAAAGGGCCAGTCTACCTAAAAGTTCAGTTTTAGTTATAGGTGGAGTATGCAGGGCTAAAATCATTGCCAAAATGTCAAAATTTGTCAAAAAATAAACGTCAGTAGCTTGTCAATTCATCCCTTTCTCCATCTTTCCATCTCTCCCTCCATCCATTCTCCTTTCTTTGCTTGTTTTCTTTCTTCCATATGTCCATTCCCCTGAATGATTCCATTTCTTTCTTGCTCGATTCATCCCTTCATCCATCCATACCTCCCCTCTCTCCATCCCTTCATCTCTCCTGCGCCACCCATTCATCCATCTCCCACCTTCCATAGGCATCTCTCCCTCTTTCCTTCCCTCTTTGCTTCCTTATTTCCCTTTTTGTATTATCTGCGGTGTTCACTTTTTTTAAGCTGGGTGGTAATAAATTGCAGCTGGGTGGTGCGCCTGGGTTAATGGGGCTAGGGAGAACACTGCCCTTGTCTTCTTTCATCAATTTCCTGCTGCATTCATCCCTCCATCCTCTTTCCATGGGACTGATTTATTAAAGCTCTCCAAGGTTGGAGAGAATACACTTTCATCAGTGAACCTGGGTGATCCAGCAAATCGGCAATGGATTTCTTAAAGTTATTTGCTATTTGTTAGCAAATGTTTTCAATCCAGGAACAGATCCATTCTAGGTTTGCTGGATCACCCAGCTTCACTGATAAAAGTGTATCCTCTCCAGCCTTGGAGAGCTTTATAAAAACGGGGCCCATATGTCCATTCCACTAAATGCTTCCATCTCTTTCTTTCTCAATTCATTCTTCTATCCCTCCTTTATACTGAGTCTTTCCATTTCTCCAACTCTCTGTGGCTCCATCCATATATTTATCCATCTTTCTCTCTCCCTCCATTTCCATCTATAGATCTATCCTTTCCCTCCCTTTTTTTCTTTTTCCAATCACCCCCCCCCCCTCCAACCTCTGTCTCCTTTTCCCTCTCTATTTATTATTTCATCTATCTATCCATCCCTCTCCTTCTATCCATATCAGTCCATCACTCCATCCTTTCCTCCCTCCCTCCTTTTTTCCAACCATCAATTTTCCATTTTTCCTTCTCTCTCCGTCTCCCTTCGTTTTTTCATTCATTCATGCTCCCTCCATCGGGCTGTTTTTACAAACATAGTTAATTGATCTCTGACATATTTATTCCTTTTGTCTATTGCCGTCTGATTGTCTTTGAGATATTTTGCAAATCTTCATATCGTGTATACCCCCCACCACCCATACACTTCCATTAATACAATCTCAGTATAAAGTAATATAAAGTAACAGACTGGTAGAAGCTTCTCAGGGATCTTCAGTGAGCAATTCACTTATCCCCTCTCAGGATTATTAGCATTATGGATGCTGTTGTATATACCAATCAGCCTGATAAGTCCGTGGAGCCTTCCAATACCTCTTGCTCAGCAGACCTGTCATTAAATCAAATGTTTTGCTGGGTCAGTAAATAACGTCGATCAATCCGCTCACTCAGCTTCGTCTTCTTATTGATTATCGTTACGGCTAAACGGTTAATGGTGCTCAGAATTATTTACGGCGCACTGTTTTCTTCCCTCTTCATAAATTAGGCCCTGCCTGATGTTTTGAAAGATGAAATATTTAATTTTTTATGTTTAGATGATAGATAAGCAGTGGGGTTGGTGACGAGGTTGTGGTGTTTGTCATTTTCTGCACATTTCATTTCCTTTTTCAAAATGAGAAATAAGAAGGAAATAGGAGAGCTGGCTCAGAATCATATCAGCAGAATATTGTTCTATATCCTGGGGTTATACCTTCTGAAAAGTGACTGACTGAGGGGATTTAGAAAGATACACGGCGATTTATTATCTTATTGCTTTGAATTATTCTCATATTTCCAGGTCTAAACAATAACCCCCTGGCCTAATATTGTGTTGTGAGACTCATTCTGACATGGCTCCATAAAACTTCACTATGGTATGCGATACCAAGATGTTACCAGCAGATCATTTCGATTAAACTGGCCTGCTCCCTTCCCATATTGCATCCTGCTACCTCCATGGGCCAGGATTCCTTCCATAGTGCACCCTGTTGCCATTACTGGTCTGCCTTCCTCCCCTCCATGGGCTGGATTTACTTCCATGGTGCTGACTTCACCATCCAATGTTCTCCCATAGTGCACCCTACTGCCTCTGCCAGCCTGCCTTTTTCCATGGTGCATCCTGCTGCCATCTCTACACCATGCCAATCCACCCAACCATCCACTTGATCCAAAAGAAAGAAGTCATTCCTCAGGCCAGGCCACCTTCTTCCACTGCTCCATGGACCAGTTCTGAATCTCATGTGCCCATTGTCAGAGGTTTTGATGGTGGACAGGAGTCAGCATGGGCATTTTGACTGATCTGTGGCCCCAAACACACCAAGCTTTAATACATTGTGTGCTTTGGCACATTTCTATAATGAGAAGCAATCTAGAAGTAATCTGTAGGATTGGACCAGATGGGCTGGCCTCCCACCATCAGTGAGCCTTGGTTGGCCATGACCCTGAAGCTGGCTCCCCCGTTGTCTTACCTCTGGACACTTTTGGTAGGTGCTAATAACAGCTATAAAATTTTGATTATCTGCACTTTCTGATGGGTCACAGGCAAAAAAGAAAGGTTTAATCTCTCACAAGCAGCACGAAAATGCAATTGCAAACGCTCCACAACTATACATGCTAATTTCAGTATTTTAAACAGAATGATGAATTTCAGTTTGTGCATTGTCTAGTTCCCCTCTGTCGGTGAATCTCTGAGTTTTGGATAGAGCGAGAAAACGTTAGAAGCTCTGCATGCTTGGTATTGAAATTTCTGCTGCCAGCAGGTTCCCCACTTCTTATTAGATAGTGCTACTAGATGGTGATGCTTTGCTGTGCTATCCCAATTCCTCCGGTATGGCTGGGCAGGAAAGAGGCAGGGTGCCTGCCCTGAGACGGAGCTCCCGGACGGTATCCCTCTGATTAGGGTAGAGAAAACTTTGGTCTTGCCACTAGGCCTGAAAAAACACTGAATCCCGCTAAGTGTCGTCTTATCCGTAGCGAACCCGGGGTTCCTTATTTCACTTTGAGTTTGGGAAGCTCATTGTGATTTATGTACACTGGCACATCACTTTAAGCTGATTTAGCACCACTTTCATTCTGCATTAGCTGCGGCCCAGATTTTTTCCCTTATGAGCCAGCCCTGAAGTTTGGGGGGTGCTCTGGCCTTATGGTCAAGCGATCTCCCTTAATTGGAGTATCTCTTCAGGAGTGCTCTCAGCCAAGTATCTGGTGAGCAGGCTTCGGTCAGCCCGAAGAGAAGCCCACTCGGCTTGGGGTGGGTGGTCTTAATACTTATCCCCTGTCAGGAGCGTAAAACCCTGGGGGGTCTGGGGAATCTGGATGGGGTCTTCAGAGGAGGGATCACAATAGAACCCCATTGCACTTTTTTTGTGGTGTATTTTATGTACGTTCACTTTTTAACCGAGCACCAGAGTTTTGTGTAGAGGATCACGATTAGTGGGATTCAATAAAAAAACAAAAAAATCCTATTCTTCTGCAATCAAAAAATCTTATAAACATTTGTATCTGTTATTTATCTGATTTGTATCTGCTATCTGTATTAACACTTTCTTTTCTGGTGACACTTTGTGTGTCAGGGTGTGACAGGCTGCCAGTAAAGGGCATCCAAAAAGACGGGAATAAAAACCTCCTTTATCAAGAGGAAGCTCTAGTTGGTGACTCTGCCTAGGCTTGGGTAATGTCATCAGTTTGCTGCAGGCAGGAGGAACCATTGTTGCAGAATGCAGCATTGTGACTTTGTAGCACAAGGTGAAATGCTGCAGCAGGGTCTAAGGGTTTTTGGATCTCAGTGTATATGATATTAGGGACATCAGGCACAGAGATGACATGCTAAGTATGTTTCGGTAACTTCTATTTCTGCTCTGCCATACGATAGCTAAATTTTCCTCCATAACGACTTCTCCTTCCTCGTGCTGCCCACAGAACTTCTGATTAGAGATTGCAGAATTACAGACTAAAAAAAGAACTGGAAATGGTGGTTTCAGTGCTGCAGAGGAGGAACGTCAACTGTGCTCCACTTAGCGAACTAGAGCCAGAAATCCCCCCACCCCCTTCAAGGGGGGAATTCCCTTGGAGCATCATAAGTAAATGGAATATTACTGAACTGTGCCATCTAATGCAAAGTACATTGTACACCATCTGTCCCCTCTGTGCTGTGTGTATGCAATGTACCAACGGCTGAGCTTTGTGTGTTTTATAAAACATTAGAAGTATTGTACTTATTATGGCTGCGCAAGAACAAAGTGAAAAGAATCGAGCCACATCACACTGTGCAATATTATGGTTAGGTCCAGTGGTCAACCACAATGGGGGTGTAATAGAATTATTTTATGATGGTGTTCAGCGCTCGGTCTTGTTGTGGGTGTAATGTCCTATAGTGTATATGAATTGTAATATGATTGGGTCCAATGGTTGGTCATGTTGGGGGGTGTAGTGTTTTATATAAAGGGTGTCATAGAATTGAAATATGATGGTATTCAGGAAACGGTGATGTTGGGGGTGTAGCGTTCTCTCTAGAGTGTCAAAGAATTGTATGATGATGTGTCTGGTGGTCGGTAATAGAATTGTATGATGATGTGTCTGGTGGTCGGCCATGTTGGGGGTGTATTGTTCTATGTATGAGCTGTAATAGAATTGTATGATGATGTGTTTGGTGGTCGACCATGTTGGAGGTGTATTGTTCTATGAATAAAGTGTAATAGAATTGTATTATGATGGCCTTTGGTCACTCATATTGGGGGTGTAGTGTTCTATGTATAGGGCATTAAAGAATTTAATTATGATGGTGTCCAGTGGTCAGGTATGTTGTGGGTGTAGTATTCTATGTATAGGGTGTCAAAGAATTGTATTATGATTTTGTCCAGCAGTGGGTCATGTTAGGGGCATAGTGTTCCATGTAGGCAGTGTAATAGAGTTGCATTATAATTATGTCCAGAGCTTTGGTTAACTTGGTCTAAGTTCTAATAATAACCTATTTTGTTTATCGAGTCAGATGTAGAATGTCTTTCTCTGCAAACATTTGAGAACAGATTTTGTTCCTGTCCAGTGTTTGTATAAAATGAGGTCAGGAGGACATCTGTAAGACTTATTGCAGAACAGTGTGATCTTATGATGAGCAGGGCCAATTGGGAAAGGGGGGGGGGTAATAAACTCAAGCAATGAGGACATCAGGAGGAGTTTTAGGCGTTGGACACCCTGAGGAACCATGAAGGTCAGCTGTCCAACATGCAGGCAGCAGCCAGTGGGAGGTTCAGCTGCTGGGTGGGAACCATGAACCACATTATCGCGTTGGAGGTTTAGCGTTCTATGAATAGAGTGTATTACAATTGCATTATAACTGTATCCAGTAGTAAGCCATATTGGGGGTGTAAAAGAATTGCATATAACCATAAACCCATATACAGTATACAAATTACATTTCAATTCCTTTAGGTAAAAAAAAAAACAATTATTCTTAGCAGCTTGCAGATATT
The DNA here is from genome assembly GCF_032062135.1 of Pyxicephalus adspersus. Classification (NCBI taxonomy): domain Eukaryota; kingdom Metazoa; phylum Chordata; class Amphibia; order Anura; family Pyxicephalidae; genus Pyxicephalus; species Pyxicephalus adspersus. The sequence goes on along the minus strand of NC_092865.1, from coordinate 48,110,210 downwards.
TTACACATTGCCCTTTGTGAAGTAACAAATCTATCCTAGAGGTATCAACTCTCCTTGGTGGTATGGGAACCAAATAATGGGGATCTGGATTTCTGAATCATTAAAAATAATTGGCACATGATTCTCTGCATTATTAAACCTGGACAAATCGATTGGTGTGCCAGATGAGAGGCAAGAAACATTTTAAGTAACTAAACCTTCGTTCTGTGTTTTGATTGCACGAGGACAACGAGCAAAAATCTCATTAGTTGTGGTTGGCTTTGTGTATTTGTGATTGTTGTTGTTAGAAATAAATGTGAAAAACTCTTTATGATTTTTTTATTCATTCATTCATTTTTTTACATCTGTAAAGCAAAGCCTGGCCATAGACATCTTATGAAATCATACCTGGTACCTAGTGGGATTGATAATGATGATGATGACGATTTGAAGGAAAACCAAGGATGAGGAACAATTATGCTACAGTATTCTTTTCAGTATTCTTCCCAACTTTTCAGTAATTACCCAAAAATAGCTGGGTGGTTATTGAAAATTGCTGAGTGGTGCGCCCAGCTAAAAGGGACTGGAGGGGAGAACTCTGTGCTTCAAGCTGACAATAAGTTGTACAAAGGTTTGCTTTTGGGGCCTAGTCATATCTATCCATATAGAGTGGAGGGTGCCTTTAGGGCTACAACACACAGGCATATTTTCACATGTGCCCCGTTCTGAATTAAAAATGAAAGGAAATGAAGTAGCTGACCTATTGTAAGTGACCCACAACTCCTTTTCCAGACTATCCAAATCATCATTATCAATCCCTAATTCTGATTGCTCTCCATCAAGGAAAGATAATTGGAATATTAGATCAGTTGCTTTAGAATAAATTGTGCAGCAAATCCGCTTGTGTGCTGGACCTTAATACACACTGGGGTTTACATCTTCACAAGTGCCGTTACCTTGGGCAGGCGCCAAGGGCTTGGTAGATGTCCAGGGGGTTCCGCTACAACCTTCATGCACCTGAAATTCACCAGTGGATAAAGCAATTGGTCAGATCTCAGCACCTTCCTCCCACTACATTAGGGAGGATGGACTTGACACCATTTGGTATCTGATGGGGCCTTGGCAGTTCAGGCAATGCCAATGGATCAACTCTTTTGTGCCTACTGCAATCCTTATCAAAGTCAATCAAAGGAATTGGGTCCACATCCTGCCTGGAGCCCCATTCTTTCTCCATTCTCACCTTTTACTACACATTAATGCACATTTCTGTATGTTTATAGGCTTGTGGGCTAGACATATGTTTTGGTGAGAAAAAAGCTATTGATTGGTACATAAAGCTGCAAGTCAAATGCATCTTCACCCAGGAAAATCAATTGCTAAAGACTCCTCACTATTCAACATGCATTGCAGCGCTTTTATTTTGCTTTGCATTGCACTGCATAGATCCACCGGCTTGCATACAATTCTTTTTAAATCCTTCCTGCAGTAACAAACATGTGTTATACTGCAGGCAAATGCACAGATGTGTCTGGGCCATAAACAGCACTTACTGGAAAATGAAATCAGTGAATTGGTGATGTTATACAATAATATTATTGGCTGTGCTGAAGCCAGAAGGTCAGCTTTGTTTAATTTTATAGAATAACAACCTGCTTTTAATGTACCTGTATTAACCATGCTAATATGTCTGGTAGGGAGTGAAAGGAATAGGTCCCCTGAAGCTTCACTTTGCTGCCTGGCCAGTTGAAGCTCTTTGATGTTATCACTAACAGTGCAGGAGCAGCTGTCCTGCATTGTATAGGAGGAAAGCAACACAGAAAGTACCAGACAGTGGAAAAGAAGACTTTTCCTTACTTTATTCCTCACTCCTGTAGGATTTCCCTGTGTTTGACTGATCCTCCTGAGCTCCTTTGCCGTACTTTCCAGTTCTTAGAGACAAGGAACAGGGCAATTTTTAAGCTTAAAGTATAAAGTCAAATGACATGCCCTACCATTCCCCCAATATACAGACCATAAAAAATGATATAAAATAAATAAAAAAATTTATTTTGGAGGCTGGAAGAAGGTCAAGTAAAAATAACATTTTATTGAGAAGTATATATTCATCCAAAAAGGGGGTCACTGGCAAAGGACGGATAGAGTGAATAGACCCTCCGGATACAAGGTACGCCTTCTTTAAGACACTCCATCTATTGGTTGCAGGCTTTGATGTCCTCCCCTTCAATGTAGGACCAATACGGCTCGCCCACAACACTGGAGTCTTGGAGAAAAGAGAAGGGAACAAGGAATAATGGAAATAAAAGTGACTTTTACTGGTACCTTGGGCAAAAATTAGCATTTATCTGTAAGGCCCTGGTCGAGCACCAGTTCTTGCAAGACATCAGTCCCCCAATTTAAGACCGCAGTCTTCACCTATGGCAAGGCCCCGCTCAGCTTAGGGAGGTTAGTTGCGCCTTCCCAGCACATTGTTGCCCCTAGAATATATGTGAGCAATGGATGGTGTCTGGGTAAGGGCTGGCAGAGGACCAGGAGCCACAGATAATGCAGTACCAAGATTCTAGCTGAGGTAAATTCAGAATACAGAGCCAGAGGTCATACACAGGCAATCAGTCCACTAGACGGCTAAAGACAAAGCAAAGTCGGGGGTCATGGGCACAAGGTCGGTGCAGGCAGCACACAATCTTACGGTCAGAAAACAGGCAGAATCAACAACAGTAAAACCAACAAATAACACACCAGCAGCAGATCAGCCCAGCTTAACACTACAACAGGCATTGGTGACCAGGAGCAGAGAGGCTAAAAAGTCCCAGCAGCCAATGACAGGGCAGGATGAACCCAGGGACTGAGTGCCCCTTTAAGCATTCTGCACTTGTGACTGGAGATGTCGGATTTGGCTTTGTGAAAGGAGCCTGGAACACAACTCCGCCAAGCGCCTTTGACATTGACAATGTTTGTTGTGAGACTTGGAGTTGGGTATAATTAGATGACCTATTTCTCGGGGCTTCTTTTTTTTTCATTTTCTGTCAGAGCTTAGAATAATGTTGTGACTTTGGGCTGAGTGCTGTAACGTCCCCTCGCCGTTGTGTCTTTGCAGAAATCCGCAGTCAGCTGGTGGAACAGTTCAAGTGCCTGGAGCAGCAGTCAGAGTCGCGGTTGGCTCTCCTCCAGGACCTGCAGGAGTTCTTCCGCAGGAAAGCCGAGATCGAATTGGAATACTCCCGGAGCCTGGAGAAACTGGCCGAGAGGTTCTCTTCCAAAATCCGCACCACCCGAGAGCAGCACCACTTTAAGTAAGAATTTGGCGGCCATTCGAGGCTGAGCATAGAAGATATGTGTCCCTGAAAAGCACCAGAATATCATATAAAGTATAAACCTTACATCTCCAACCATGGAAATTTGCTGGAGAAAGGTCAAAACCCTAGTTTTTATTGCTGTCTGGGGACTTTCACCTATTTGCTTTTGGAAGGGTGGCATTGTCCGAGGGACAGATATTTTTCCATCATTAACATTTTTCAGGAAAGAGGAGAAACCTTCAAACTGGGAGATCTGTTCCAACCTAAGAAGGAATTTACTTTAACTTCCCATTGCGTCTCTTGGACAGAAAATGAAGGGAAATTTCCTTACCAGGGAAACAGACAAAAAAACCTGGCAAGTTTATTAGCAATTTCCTGCTAATATTGGACAAATACCAAGTTATCAGGATGATAGGTCAACCATTGTGCATCCAAATTGTTCAGCCTTGTATGCCTGTAACAGCGCAAAAGGTTTATGGGATTTGTAGATATGAATTCTAACAGTGCATTTTAATGCTTTATGTCCACAACAGCCTTTGAGTATTGAGAGAGGGAGGTTGCAGAACACAAAATGATGGACAGGAGGCTGTAGACCACTTGTAGAAACACACAGTGGAAGCTGTGCTACAGGGTAGCTTCAGATGTTTGTTACCTTGTATTGCTCTTATCTGGGGTTTATCTTTAATTTTGGCTTTTTTCAGGAAGGATCAGCATCTCCTGTCCCCGGTAAACTGCTGGTATTTGGTTCTGGCCCAGACGCGACGGGAAAGTAAAGACCATGCCACCTTGAATGACCTCTTTCTCAACAATGTCATTGTTCGCCTGTCACACATCAGCGAAGATGTGATCCGTCTCTTCAAAAAGGTGAGCTGGTGTCCCCATGTGTATCTCAGGGTCATCTATCACTTTGTGATTTATTTCAGAACATTATGGAATAAAGCACCATAAAGGGGCAGTCTGTTAGCTGATGGAGCAAAACATTTTACATCAAGGCTGGGCTGGCACAGAAGCAAGAATGGTTTGCACTGTGGTGACGGTGGGGGCAAAGTGAAGGGGTATGTAGCCGTAGTGGGAGCCTCTCCTGCTTTAAGCTTTCAGCTGTCAAAAAATGATGGCTTCTGACCCATTCTCCAAGCGTAACCTGCAGGACTGTCAGTTCACTGCCAGGTTCTGCTCTGTGTTTTGGAAGAGCTAACAGCAGCTACTGAGTGAATGAAGACTGCAAACAGATTGCAGGCCTAATTCATAAATCGGTGCTTTTGAGCAAATACAAAAAATAGCTTTTCCTTGGATCTGCCTATAATTCAATGATTGTCTGACTGTAGGGACACAGGTTGCTAATTATTTTCTATTCTATCCAAAAAGGTTTAGACTAGAGTTACTTCAAAGCCGAGCTCCATTCAGAACCAAAAGGAGAAGGGTTAGACCTCAAAATCTCAAAATACCATATTTGATATCCGTTTATGTTGGTACAATTCTAACTGCACATTTCTCTTTTATAGAGTAAAGATATTGGCTTGCAGATGCATGAAGAATTGGCGAAGGTCACAAATGAACTTTATACTGTAAGTATCCCAGTGGAAATCTTCTAAAACCAAATTTAAAGAGTTTGGAATCCAAATCAAGTCAATGATAGAGTGCTAGGAGGTGTTATGGGCTGCCATGGACATGGAGGGATCCAACCTTTCCTGAACAACCGAATCGCAAAACATAAACGCACACTTGGGCCAAATTTTTGTAAATATCACAAAAACTTTATTGAGCCAAGTTTGCATTCAAAATCAAACCCAGGCAATCCCTGACCTATGGTCACATCTATGACGAATCTCTATCTAGGTGAAATGCATCTAATGAGACAGAGCGAGGTCTGATGGTGAATAAATAATCCACACATTGCACAGAAAAGTTCTTGGATTTCTAATAAAAAGTGCCTGGAATTGTGGCTTCTAGTATCCTGAGTACAAAATGGATATTTTAGGCATATTGCTGTATAATTTTGGACTTATTGTCTCTTACTGTCTTTTTCTGTCTTTGGAATTTAATTGATGAGCTCCTGGTGTTTGCTCTATATATTCTTATTCTTTTTGCTGTAGACTAGCTCATAAAAATCTGGCGGGGTGTGTGATCTCAATCATGGGTGCAGCAAGTGTGTGGAGCTGGGAACCCCAGGTTCTGTTTTGGAGCTTCTTCTGGGAAGGTTTTCTGATATTGGGTTGTAGTAGGGTTGAGGTCAGGGCTCTGTACAGGACACTGAGTTCCTCCACACCAACTGGTGACACCATGGGCCTGATTTATTAAAGCTCTTCAAGGCTTAAGAGGATACACTTTCGTCAGTGAAGTTTGGTGATTCAGCCTGGAAACCTGGAATGGATCTGGCCCAGGATTCAAAACATTTGCTTGCAAATAGCAAATGACTTTGAAGAAATACATTCCAAGTTTGCTGGATCACCCAGCTTCACTGACAAAAAACTATCCTTTTCAGCCATGTCTTTATGGAGCTGGCTTTGTACCCCGGGGCAAAGTCATGCTTGTGCTATCACCAAACTGTGACAAGGCTGGATGTGCACAAACAGGCATGATGTATACATAACCCTTTATCTCCATTTGTAAATGAGATCTGTGAGCTGAGTTTTATGTGGGCCACTCGCATTCCCAAATCACCTCTCTTTTGTTTCTTGCACAGGTGATGAAGACGTACCACATGTACCATGCGGAAAGCATCAATGCAGAGAGCAAGCTAAAGGATGCCGAAAAACAGGAGGAAAAACAGTTTAGCAAATCCGCAGACCTGGGACCCAACGCTCTGAGGCACGAGGACCGACAGCAGAGACGGAGCGCTGTGAGGAAGATTGAGAAGATGAAAGAAAAGGTGAGGATGCAATTTCAAATTTTGGGAGGCAGCAATTGTCACCAAGCAAATTCTGTAATAAATTTTACTGGTCTGTGATCTTTCGCAGACCTAATAAAAGTGCAGAAACAAAAAAAAAAACTGATTAGTTCTTTAAGGTTGTTGTATTTGGAACTCTTTGCATGAACTGACATCCTATTTGTCTTCGATTATTACTTCCAGCGCCAAGCCAAGTACTCAGAGAACAAACTGAAGTGCACCAAGGCCAGGAACGAGTATCTGCTCAACCTGGCGGCAACTAACGGCTGCATCGGCAAGTACTACATCCACGATGTGTCCGATCTCATAGATGTAAGTAAAGGTGGCTTTCTGTTCTGTGTACAGTGCATATGGTATTGAGGGGAACTCAGGGATGCACATTATTTTTTGCATAAAAAAAAAGTTATGTGAGTTTTTTTGTCTTCCAGGAAAATAAAGTTAAAATGTGCCCATGCAAAGCCACTTGTTTGCATTTGCAGATGCTTGGGTTTATTGTCCTGCAGACGTCCTCTTTAGGGTCCAAATTCCTCTGCTTGGGACTGGGAATTGGCAGCTGGGATTCAGATGAAGTAAATAAATTGTATCAAAACCTACAACTGTAACATATTGCACCATATCAATCCATACATATTCCAGCTGCTTTAGTTTTCTCTTAAAGCCTTTTTTCTCTTTTTTTGTCACCTGATGATCCTACCAGTAAAACGCTTGCTATGTGACTCTCACTCATTAAATTGGTAAAGAAACATCAATGTCATACTGAGATAGAAAGTGTCATTGGATGACTTCTTCCATATAACACGTAGGTTGCAGAGAGAACTAAAAGGACTGTGACCCTGTATGATCTATTATAGGGCTGTGTCTACAGATTGCTTCCTGAAACAACTAGCAAAAGGGGAAGCAACAGCTTTAATTGGCTCTTTTTTATTGCTTTGCCTAAACATGATAACCAATATAAAGCACTCCATCATAAGAAGTTTTCCACTGATGATATATCCCTCATCAGCAATGATTAACAAGAATTCCTATCTGACTACAATGTACAAGTCATAGGTGGGCAGTACTGGGCTCAGGGGTGGTGGTGGACCTTGTATGTACTGGATGATCCCTTAAAGGAAGTCTGACTCCAGCCATTTTTTAACAATTTTGGACATTGTGGAAAAAGAATAGAAAATCTCATGTATGGTCCATTTACTGCAACATTTGTGAATCAGTTCTTTAAGCCCAAGGGAACTTTTAGTTTATATCACAAAAATATCCAGGAGCATCGAAACAGAATTGTGCAATGTCTAAAACGGCCAGCATTGTGCAAAGTGAGCATCCTTGCTCTATGTGGAAGCAGTGGCCTCTCTAATGAAGTGAGATACACATTCTGCTGGATACACATCCATTGCAGGTTTATCAAAAGTCTGCAAAGTCTTACAATAAGTTTTCAGCCACAGCATGAATAGAATAGCCTATCCCCTGCTAGCATGCTGCAGAGAGGGAAACTCTCCACACAAGCAGTGGCCTCTCTAATGAAGTCAGACACACCCCCTGCTGAGTCAGAGCTAGAGCTCTCTAATCACGAAAGCCCATGTTCTCATTTGATTGGAGAGTTCTAGCTCTGACTCAGCAGGGGGTGTGTCTGACTTCATTAGAGAGGCCACTGCTTGTGTGGAGAGTTTCCCTCTCTGCAGCATGCTAGCAGGGGATAGGCTATTCTATTCATGCTGTGGCTGAAAACTTATTGTAAGACTTTGCAGACTTTTGATAAACCTGCAATGGATTTTGCTTTTTTAATCCATTTCTTCCATTTTTGTCCATTTTGCAAGTAATAGGTTCAGGAAGCCTGACATTTTGGGGTGAATTCCCCCTCCTTCCCAATACTGTTGTCTCCCTGCTGGGTAGTGGGGAGCAGATGGCTTTACGGCTCATCTCATCTCTTTAATTACCTCCGGCACACAGAGGACGGCAGACATGGAGGGGCAGACCCAGGTGTGCCAGGCAGATACCGATCTGTGTGCCGCAGGGACCTCTGGATCGCATGTCACTGATTTCTGTTCATTTCAACAGCCTGACACAGATGTGACCCCGGCACAGCCACACAAACAAAACAACATTCAGCTCCACTATTCCAAACCGTCACCGATTGCTGCTTCACCCAGCCTGGATGGCCGGGACCAAAAACCCAGGGAATTTTTTTCCAAATGCTTTGTGAGAAAGTAAATTATAAACCTTTAAATCTGTGCAAACTCCTATTTATATGGCCCTACAAATCTGTATGAATACATTCCAGAAATGAGGAAACATTTTCTCAGTCTTTTATCTCCCAGTGATCTGAATGCAGCATTGTAACAAATTACAGGAATACTCCAGGATTTACATGATTGTGTTATCTCAGAGCTGATATCTCACACAGAAGTAGATGATAACCCTGGATGATGCCTGAACAAAGTTTGCTCCAACCTTTTGGAGCAGTGAAATGTAATAAATACCTGGTAGCATTACAATGACGCATTGCTTAGCATGCATCTACTTTTCAACCCCTCCCACATTGTGCCTATACGTGTATTTATGTTTTAAGTGACCAGGTGCTTTCGTCTTGGAATTTTAGCGCTGTGTGTTGATTTTTGTGTGGTGCTTACACAGCTTCTGTCCTGAGATTGTCCTGAGTTGTATTAAAGTAGGGGGTTGCAGCGTCTCATTTCTGCAGGCACCAGTGCACCGCTGCACCCTT
>NC_092865.1:47825372-48098631 GCF_032062135.1 Pyxicephalus adspersus | reverse complement strand
GAGGAGAGTTATAGAGGAAGGAGCAGAGTCCTCCAGCAGAGCAGAGTATTTCACAGTGGCACAATAAAGCTCTTTTTGAAGACAATACATCCAATTATTTGTAATCTGTGTGTAATATATAGATATTGCATATTTGTCTTTGTGACTTCTTCCACCACTTTTTAGGTGTGTCAGGTCAGTGCTCAGCAGCCAGTACAGATGGAACTGCTAGTACGATATCACCAGCTGCAGTCTCGTCTCACAACCCTGAAGATTGAAAATGAGGAGGTGATTTGCTCTTTGTCTTTGTCTCCTTGTAGTATAGTTCAGAATAATAATTATTTTACCAGAGGCCATTCCCATAATTGTCAGATGAGGTGGTTGCCACACATATGCAGAATTTCATGTATCAAATCTTAAAGGAATTCTCCAGTCAAACATAAAATGTCGCTTGTACACTTCTGCACAACCTACCTATTGGTTATCTCTAGTTTCTCTCCTGACCTCCTGTATTCCTATATTGGCCAAATCTGTCGCTTGGTAATTTGTGTTCCCTGATTCCAACCTCACCCTTCTCCTGATTGGCTACTGCAGCCTTGCTGTAGGATGAACAAATGTATGGGTCTGGCCTAAAACCCTATAAAAAGTCCACATTTGCCCACATAGGACCAACTAAAACTCAGATCATGGAGTGTTTTCAAAAAAGTTTATTGATTGTGTGAAGTTTCATAATATCCAGAGTAACCAATTCAATTACAGCTGCCATCTTTCTTTTGGAGGCTGGGAAGTTACAGATGGCACCCGCTGTTGTAGTCTGCAGGCTTTTCTTGAGGACCATCCCATGTGCCATAATCTGTGATCCATGTTCTGTGTTGGTTCAGGTGAAGAAGACCTTAGATGCCACCATGCAGACCCTGCAGGACATGCTGACCGTTGAGGATTTTGATGTCTCTGATGCCTTCCAGCACTGCCGCTCCACCGAGTCCATCAAATTGGCCGCCTCCGAGACCTACATGAGCAAACTGAACATTTCCAAACGCCGAGCCAACCAGCAGGAGACAGAGAGCTTCTACTTTTCGGTAGGTGATAAGATATCTGTCCGCTGGTCTCTCCACCTTTCTTCACATGTGGCATATCAATGCATTTTCTTTGCACCCTTTGCTTACTGATGGTGACAACCATGGACCATGTCTGTACTTCTGTATGTTAAAACAGCCACTTGTAGTCTCCATCAAAAGCCCAATGCAGGAGAACAATTTGGTAATAAGGAATATAAAGATTTTCTTTCTCTTTCAGAAATTTAAGGAATATCTGAATGGCAGTAATCTGATCACTAAGCTGCAGGCCAAGCACGACCTCCTGAAGCAGGCGCTGGGAGAAGGTGAGAGACTGATACGGCTCTCCTGTGTATGGCCGGGATTCCTCCTTTTATTACATTATCCGCTGTGCTATTACACAAATGTCCAGGAAGTTCACTGATCAATACACATTATGCAATTCTTGGAACCGATCTCCCAGCTGTGCGTTATTCTACTTTCAGCCGTACGGTTCCAACAGTTATGGAAATTCCTCTTCTCCTCAGGACCAGGGATAAGTGGAATCAATGAATTCCAATTCGCTGCAATTTATGCCGCAAATGCAGAAATCTCTGCAGAATACTTGTAGGTTAATGGACAAAGTGGAAATATTCTCTGGGCACTGCTATGAGGGATGTGAACCAATGCAAAAACACTGGGAGAGTGAATTTTTATGTAGCTTTGAATGCAACATTGAGAATGGATGAATTATTTAAATACTATGCATAGTGAATGCATGGCAGTGTTTGATCAACCAAGCTTCCTGTGCCATACTAAGCTCCATGCCTTCCCTCAACACTGGGGGTCCCATTACTGAGGGACTGGGCATCTTCCCCATACTGATTCCCCCAAAAATGTTGGGTTTGGAGGAGGGAGATACACTTATAGTGGATGTCCTCATTAATAGGGGGTGACCAGATATCTGCCCCTACCAGGGAAATAAGTACAGGTAGTACATTAATAACCTTTACCATTCTCTCTCTGCCTTCAATAAAGCCTATTACCTAGTTTATTATACAACACCATGGAAGATGTCTGCACTATATTATTCATCAATAATTAGCTTTGTGAATTAAGCCTGAAGGGTGACCTTTCTCATTGCCTTTATCTGATTGCAGGTGAGAGAGCGGACTACGGCACCACCAGGTGAGCAGCCTGAAACCGAGAATGCTGATTGGTTGGGTGTGGCTGTATTTATGGGATTTATCAAATATGAAGCAAAGAAAAAATATTGCACATTAATATATATTATACTGGTGAAATATTAGGGTCAGGAGCCCAGTCTGATGTGTCGTCCTTTTTGGCTATTTCCTTTATTAGACTTTTATCTCTTTTTGATTGGCCGTGTACTGAATCCCCCATCTACCAATCAGATATCATTATTTGGATTACTAGAGCAATACGTCCTCATAGCTGTGGGTTACCCTGGTTCTAGCACTTGTTATTGGCCACATTTACCAAAATAAAGGAAAGGAGGATTGCTCTCACTTTCTTCAATATTTTCTTTTATCTATCTGATCCGTGAAGGATCTGCATGAATGATTCAGGGGATTATACATAGAAAATTGAAAGAAACTCTGTGATTGGTTGATGTGGGCAACGCAGATATTTTAATTAAATCGAGAAACACAATTGGCTCTATTTATAAATTATTCCCTGATAAAATTTGATACCTTCCTATTCTTTTCCTATCCTGACAGCTGTGCACTTTTGATGATTGGCCACAAGGTGGCAGAATGAGTAATTGTTTTAATAGGAGACCTGTAGAAAAAAGACGACCATAGAACTTACCACTAGGGAATTTCAGAGGATTCGGCTGGGGGAATCATTTATAAAAAAGAGCCCAATAACTTTCATTTATATTTAAAATATACTGAGGATAGAAATCTATTTTCTGTTCACCAAACCCAGGTAGTATTATATAATGTAGGCAGTAGCACCATCACTGTGCTTCACATAACTTGTGCCTAGAGCAGAGCTGTGGGAGGGACTCAGAAGACCCGCCCACTACAGGCTGCCTGCAAAAAAACTACAGGAGGGGCGGAGACAGACCAATCTTTCGGCACAAGAAGAGCAAACTGAAGTGACTGGTCTTTGTTTTACCAAGGCAAAGTTTCACATTGGATTACTGCACAGATCCAGAAGAAATGCACAAAAGAATACACATGGTTGTTAATTGGTTTTAGGGTCACGCTGTGCTTTGTTTTATCTAATTAGGGACACTGATTTATTAAAGCTCTCCAAGACTGGAAAAGATAGACCATCATGGGAGAATCTGGGTGATCAAGCAAACCGGGAATGATGGTTTCCAATACAGGAATTGCTGGATCACCTAGGTTCTCCCATGATAAACCTTGGAGAGCCTTCATAAATCAGGCCCATAATGTTCACTAACCTCTTCAGTCCTGGTTTTGCAGACATATTTGACAACCTTTTCCATTTCCTTAGGCCCCCGACTCTGCCCCCTAAGCCCCAGAAAATGAAGAAGCCCCGGCCTCCCTCTCTTTATAGCCATATGCTCTTTAACGGGAATATGGAGCTGTTCATCAAGGTACTGGCGGCAGATGTGTGTGGGCCCTGAGCCCCCATGGCGAATTCTGGCTTTCTTTGCACGGCTCCCTGCTCACCCGCCGCTCTGTCTGCACAGATTCTGCTTCTCCTCCTCCAATCTCACTCAGCTTCTCATTTTCTGGGGGTGCCCGCTGTACGAATATAATAAGTAGCCATACTCCAACTAACAAGAGCACCTGTCATATCCTTGGTGGAACAAACCAAATAGGTGGGTGAAGCATGTTGGGAGTTGGTCATTTCAAGGTATTTATGCTCCTAATAAATTGATAGGTCCAGCAGGTTGATGGACCCCACTGCATATGGAAGACTGAATTTAGTGTTATGGCAATAGCCAACAGTAGGCAGGACAGTAGCAGACCAATGGGCAAGTCAGGGGCAGATAAATGGAGTCCAGGTTCCACAGAGGCAAATAGAACAATTATGGACACCAGCAGAGAAAATACGGCGATCATCAGGATAAGTACAAGCTAGCTGTCTACAAATACAGCCTAAACAATATTGTCATTAGAAGTCAGAGACGCACAATTCTCTATCCAATCATCAGACACTAGGTACAAGCTCTGAGATTCCTTTATAGGTGCTTAAAGAGTGTTAGGTGTGCACATTACTGCTAATAATTGTTTTAGACATTTTCTTTAGTGGCTTTGTACATATTCTTTTCAGGATGAAATAACATTGTGTAAATTACTTTTGAGCCAGCAGATGGAGCTGTCTGCTCCTTTTTACATGTTTACCAGTTTCCTTAGCACCTATATGTATACATATAGTAAAAAAGGTACATTTACAGTTTTTAAAAATTGTATTGCTAAGTGGAGTGGATAGGATCTGGAATGCAGCACTTATCTAGTATAAATTGCTTGTTTATTTCTCGCATTTCTTGAGGACAAGGTTGAGTTTCTTTTTACTGGCTATAGCTTTTGTTTTCCCGGCGATGAGGTTCTAGCAATGGTGAACCTTTCATATTTGTACAAGTTTGCATGAATATTCTTAACTTGTTACAAGGTACAGTGACAATATCATTATTTTTAATTAGTTCTTGTGTTTATTATTAAAATGTCATCCTTGGCTGAGCCAGATCTTCCACAGGGCAACCGTAGGGAGGAGCCTGCTGGATGCCCTGCGGGTCATTGCAACCTTTGTAAATGGAAATGGAGCAGTTGGTTGGAGTGGGCCACCTCTCTGCACTAAGAGAGCATTCTCTTGTGCCCCAGTTGTGCCCTTTGGCACCGTATCGGTACATAAAATGCACAAGGTGTGCCTATAGCAAGCCATAACAATTCCAAATAAGGGAATGCGGGGTTGGGGGGGGGCGGGGGGGGGGGGGGGGGGGTCTGCTACCTTGCAGTGGACCCCATTCTGCCTTGATCCTTCAGTGACTTTGCCTAGGCTTAGATAATGTCCACAGTCTGCTGCAGGCAGGAGGAAGCATTTCCTCAGTCTCCTCTCCCAAATGATCAGACTGCAAAACAGTAAGATGGGAACCTGCAGCAGGGGCTGATCTGTGTCAGAAATTTTGAACGCAGCTAAAACTGCACAGGTAGTAATACCTGGAAATGTTAACCATTTGTTCTTTTCCCCAAACAAGCACATAGTGGGGGGGCACTATTGAGTGGGACAATAACCTGGAGTGGGGCTTTTAAATAAAATTACTTAGCATGAAGAGTAGATTTGATGACAAGTCCTCTTTAAATGAGCCTATCGTGATGCTGGTAATATTTTGCTGCATTCCTGGAGGCTTTCACAATGGTACATGGAACAGCGAAGTGACTTGGAGATAGGCAGGAATGACCTAGATTTCTTTCCCCATCCGTCTCTGATGCTGTTTTTAAACATGTCTTCCCCAGCTGCACAGGAATATGCCCGATCCTCTCCAGGGGAGCTGGCCCAGCACGACATAAATGTTAAAAATAACTCTAATAGTAAGAGATGTCTCTATATGCATGATGGATATTTATTATTTATAGGGATTTTTATATATTTGGTTTATTTCACTATCATCTAGATTCCATAGCTTGCAGTCGGTATGGTAGCAAAAAGGCCACCGAGGATGGGTGCAAGGTGCAGGGACCATAGCAGGGGGTCAGGTTATGGAGAGTGGTATCTGGTTGCTGTATACTGGTCACTCTGGGTATTGCATATCACATGTTCAATGTTTCCTTTTTGCAGCTAACTACAGAAAAAACGTTTTTTTTTGAGTAGTCACCAGTGAATTTAATCCCTCCCTGCAGCATAGTGCAATTCTGGGTGCCATGATGATTGCAGAAAGTCTCTCTGTGTCAGTTTTCGGTTCACAATGCAGCATTCACCATGCCAAATATTAATATACAATGCAATATTCTCTCCCTGACAGTTATCAGCGCACAGAGTTATATTGGGGGGTGATAGGGCGCCCCCATGTGGCTGGTTACTTTGGTGGTGGGTTATGATCTCTTTTACTCTCCTGTCTCTTCCTGTCTCAGATCTCTGCTGACCTCTTCTTCTCCTTTTCTCTATGTCTCTCCGCCTGTCGCTGCTGATGTTGCTGTGTGTTTGTGTTTGTTACTCCTATCAGAGGAAGAAGGAACACTCGCAGCAGGAATCAGGTATTTCCATCCACATCTCAGCTGAGCACACATAAAACATACAAGTAGAAACTGTTTTACCATTCAGCAAATTTATATCTGTGTTTATAAACTTTTACCCACCCATCCCCAATAGAAGGGTGACATTTTTATTATAAAATGTTGTTTGGCAGATTGTGTCACTGCCCCACAGAAATATATATATAATATAAATACAATGCATATAGAGCAGCCTTTATAACGGGGAAGCCTTAAACTTTCAGCTCTTCAGGAAACCCCTTCTATAATTTCTATACCCACAGATCACAGTAGATTAGTGTGGTGGTCAGTGGGAGGAATTCCTCTTAAATTGGTGGCCAGCAGGAAGGATGTCACTCTTACAGATAGTCAGAAAGATCATTGGTGTCACCTAAACTGAAACGAGAGGCACAAATTGAGGTATCAGTTGTATAATGTAAGCTAGGTATTGGCAACCAATGCTGGCCCAGCTCCTGCACAAACCAGAAGTCGCAGCACCCTCAGGTGTAACAATTCTTAGCTTTCTTTCCAAAATGGGGAAAAAATTCTAAGTGGTTTTGTTGCAGCAATAGGTGGACCTTCATAACTATGAGCAGATACAGAGGGCAGTTGACCTGCAGCAGTTATCTAGGTCTGGGAAATACATTAAAGAGCATATTAGATTAGATTTTTATAAATAAAGTTATATGAGCTGTAAAATACGGAACTATTGATTATTTATTTATACCTATCTAACCTGTTATAGGATTCTGGCCAGGCGATTCCATTGGTGGTTGAAAGCTGCATCCGATACATTAACTTATATGGTGAGTACACAAAATATGGAAGTTTAAGGTCTTGGAGACTCTGCACCCAGCCCCCTACTATCCCTTCCATGTTTAATAGTATATCTAATATATATATATATATATATATATATATATATATATATATATATCATCTGCCATTGGTGAGCTCCTTCTGGAAGTTCTAGTCTCATGGTGGTGGTCCTAAGCCTGTGGCTGGCTTTAGGTGTCACAGGTATGCAATTCAAGCAAATCAGGGAAACATTTTTGCAATCTTGGGAAGGTGTTCTGTGGTTAGCAGCCGTTAAGTCGCTGTCTTTTTTCCACAATGCACCCTGCTGTGTCCCCCAGCCTGTGTTCTTTCAGTAGTGCATCCTAATGCCATCTCTCCCCCAGGTAAATGACCCACCTGGCCATCCAGTGAGCTGGAAGAAAATGTGATTCTTTAGACCGCAGCATGTTCTTCTATTGTGTTATGGTCCAGTTCTGATGCTCACATGTTCATTGTAGGGGCACTTTTTGGACACTGGGTAGCATGGGCACTGACTGGTGTATGGCTACATGGCACCCCCCTTACACTGCAAGCTGCAATTCACTGTGTATTCAGACACCTTTCTCCCATGGCTACCATTAAGAATGCCAGCTATTTGTACTACAATAACTCCTGGAATCAGACCATTGCCGTTTCACCAGTTGTCCTTTCTTGGTGGATACCGGCCACTGCATACCAGGGACACCCCACCATTTGTTTTGGAAATGACCCAGTCATCCAGCATTTGCAGCTTGGCCTTTTTTGTCAGTTCTATAACACCTGGTTTTCTCTTACAGGTTTGCAGCAACAGGGAATATTCAGAGTCCCCGGATCTCAAGTTGAAGTCAATGACATCAAGAATTCATTTGAAAGAGGTGAGTGTCATCTAAAAAGGCTTAAAATGTATCTACACCCAACAAAAGTATAAAATTCTGCAGTCCTTTGCTATGGATGCAACATTCATTTTTTATGCTTTTTCCTTTAAATTGTGATTCTACCAATTACACTATTCCTGTTCTCAGATGACAACTTTTACTCCTTTGCTGTGCCTTTGGAGTTGTCACCCTAACACAGGAAGTATGTAAGAAACTACAAACCAGTAATATACCAGTGTCCCAGCCTAGGTTATTGTTGTAGAGCTGGAGAATGGCTCATCTGAAGACTGGGATAGCGGTACTTTGCTTCTTCTGAATAATTCACTGGGGGCAATTTATTAAAACAGAACAAAGAAAATACAGGGTCTGCTCAAATGCCTGGCCTTGCCTTCCTTTAGAAAACATCTGCTAGGTGTAATATATACTGGTAAATAAAACTAGATTTATAATAGCCTCAATCCCATCTTCGGCATGGCTGGTTATGGTGTTACCTTTCGTCTTGGATGATTCCTGCAGAATGCAGAGCAGGTGAAAAGAAGATATTCTGGTCCAGTGTTTCTCAATCTTTTTAACATGGGGGAACCCTTGAAATAACTTTCAGGTCTTCAGGAAACCTCCCCTATAATTACTATATCCATGGCTCACAGTACATTTGACCTCTGGAGGAACCCTGGTTGGGAAACACAGCTCTATTCCATTACATGAGCGTCTTCTTGTAAAACTGCATCAGCTCCATATTGTCCAGGATCTAGCAGGAAGCAGTGAGTCCTCACTGCTTCCTGCCATTTTTCTGCCATAAGCAGAAAATCCTAATTTGGGGGCCCCAGACATTGAAATCATTTGCTACATGGTCCTTATATTTTCTTCTTGGCTGTGGAATAACGTTTTGTTCATGCTATGCCCAGGAGAAGATCCTCTGGTGGAGGACCACACCGAGAGGGACATCAACTCTGTGGCCGGGGTGCTCAAGCTGTACTTCCGAGGACTGGAAAATCCACTCTTTCCCAAGGAAAGGTTTCAAGACTTGATATCCACTATTAGTGAGTATCAGTCCAGTGTTGGGGCTGCTAAGATCATTATTGTAATCCTTCAATATTAAATATAAATACTGTGTGCAAAACCCCTGTCTAGTTGATACAAGAACATTTGATCATTGATTTATTGTAATAGTAGACTTGTGTCAACTGACTTGTATTGCTTTGTGTTCTGAATTCCCATACAAGTCTATATAAGATTACAAAACCTGCATTAAGCAGGTTGGACGTCAGTAAACTGCAGGTCAGTTGCACCTTCTAGTGAAATGTTAATGATCTCTGAAGTGTCAAACTGATGCCATCAATACAGCTAGAGGGTTGCACATTAGAGTTCTGCTCTGTGACTTGTCTTTTGCTGAATCTGAACTGATTAATGTCTTTTTCTTTATTCCAGGGATAGAAAACCCCACGGAGAGGGTTCAGCACATCCGTCAGATCCTCATTACTTTACCCCGGGCCGTCCTGGTGGTCATGAGATATCTTTTGGCCTTCCTCAACCAGTAAGCCCTCACTTTGCAAAGCTCTCTGCTTTTCACTCCATTTCCCATAATCCTTCAAAATCAATGGACTGTACATTAGCGATATTAGCCTGAACAAATCTCATGGGGAATGTACATCGGAGGGAATCTTGTGCGTGTCTTCCCAGGAACAGACCCATATCATAGTGATCTGCCCTTTACATGTAATCCTGGAAATGCCTTTGTAATCCAGATGATTGTTATATCTTTGTGCATTCAAAGGATAAAGGCAAATCAGGGAAAATACAAGTCTATTGGCAGTCAATAAAAAACATAATAATAGGAAGCATTAATGGATTCAGGCCACTGTTAGCCACCCACGTAGAATGAATAATGTATGTATTTAAGCACTATTAATTATGTATGCGGTATGATTATGTCTGTTGGCATCTGCTATGTGATGCCTGCAGGAGCCCGGTGCAGCTTGGATATGGATTGAACTGCTCTGCCCTCTAATGGTGGAAATAGGTATGTCACCTGTGATCAAATACTTACTGAGCTCCCTGATTTACTGAACTATAACTATTGAGACACTACAAGTCCCAGCTCTCCTTATCATGTTGGCTTATAGTTGCAGGCATCCCTGCTGCACAGCACTGGTTTAGATACATTTAAAGATAACCTGTCATTAGTGGCCATTTGCATTAATCTTAATCTAAAATACTAGGTTTTGAAAATATTTACTTTGTATTTTTTTCCTGTGTTTAGTGAACATAAAGGTAGATTTACACTAAGGTGTGGTGCATTTAACACACACTCCTTATCTTGCATATCATTGTGCATTAATTTAAGGCAGCCTGCAGGTTGCCTAATGCAACACATTTGGGGAAAAATTTCACCTGTTCCATTCAACATGGGTTACGTAGAATTTGTGTAATTTTTCTGTACCTTCATCTGATTTAAGCTTATTGTTGATGGCCCACTGAGTTACACTGTGTTCTGTTACAGTTTGTCCCAGTATAGTGATGAGAATATGATGGACCCATACAACCTGGCCATATGCTTCGGCCCCACTCTGATGCCTATCCCTGATGGACAAGATCCAGTGTCCTGTCAAGCGCACGTCAACGAGGTTATCAAAAGCATCATCATCCACCACGAATCCATCTTCCCCAGCCACCGGGAACTGGAAGGACCCGTCTACGAGAAGTGCATGACTGTGGATGTGGAGTACTGGTACATATTGACTGCACAGAGTCTTTAGCAAGGACAGCAAAAAAAATATTCTTCAATTGGCCACACTTTCAATGTTAAAATTTGCTTGTGAATTGTAACCAAAAAAAATGCCACCTTGAGGAAAGCTCCTGCTTTAGCTTTTCTATACAATCATTTTTTTTGTAGGTTGGTTCAATGAGTTCCAATGGAACCTGAGAAGGGGGGTGTGCATTCATAAATGAGCATTTTAGGACTGGGTCAGGTTTAAATGATTGTTTTAGGACATTATTTCAGTTTTGCATTCTGTTCCTCTACAGTGATAGTCCTCACAGTGAGCCAGGTGCTATAGAAGAAGGGGACCATGATAACGGGACTGAACCTCATACAAGTGATGAAGGTGAGTGTCAAACTGACCTGAATGGTCTCTTATAGTATCTGAATAGTAATTAGTACAGCCAACAAAACGTCACCAATCTGTCAGTAATGATCAATGACCCTTAGACTAATAATTTAAAAAAAGTGAATGACTATCTTACTAGTAAACTAGTAAATTAAAGTAACTAGTTTTTTTCTGTTAAAACTTTGTATTGTGTTTTCATAATAGTAATTATACCCAAAGCCAGCCATTTTTCTAGCAAATTCCCTGGAACCTTCAAGTTCCTCAGGAGCAGTGTTTCTAAACATTTCTAACATGGGGGAACCCTTGAAATAAGATTCAGGTCTTCAGAGAATCTCTTCTATAATTACTACATCTCACTAGGGTGGTGGTCAGAATTCCTCCCACATTTCTGGCCATTGGGAAGAATGTCACCTTTACAGGTAGCCAAAAAGAGCATTGATGCCACTTAAACTGAGAGCCACAAATTGCTCATTGCTTAAGAAACATCCAGCAACCTCTGGAGGAACCCTGGTTGATAAAACCCGCTCCTGGGCTTGCTAGAGGCTGATACCTCCCATTTGATGGTGTTTTGGGGTCACTTGAAAAATCCAGCTTTTTTTTTAAGGCGTGGTGGGCAATCTTCCCACTAATTCCCTAGAAAAATGGTTTTAACAGGTTCTCCCTGACCGGAACAATACTTTGTGTTCCTTAAGGAGAAAAGCTGCTCTAAACTGATCATAATTCTTCTGTGTCTCTCCCTGTTAGAGGTAGAACAGATTGAAGCCATCGCCAAGTTTGACTACTCCGGGCGCACACCGCGAGAATTGTCCTTTAAGAAAGGGGCGTCCTTGCTCCTTTACCACCGAGCGTCAGAGGACTGGTGGGAAGGTCGGCACAATGGGGTGGACGGTCTAATACCCCACCAGTATATCGTGGTCCAGGATCTGTAAGTAACCAAGTCACCAAGGCACTTGTAAATGATCACATGTGAATTTTATTTCCTCTCCTGCCTTTAATCATCTAAACTCCTCAGACCATTTTCTTTCCTTTTAAATATAAAGATGTCTCCATCCAGGCAGATAGTTACATCTGTGCACAAAGTATGCTCACTGTAATTCTCAGACTTTAAAATTACAGAAATTTTCCCACAATGCATCTTATTCTCTTACTAAATTTCCATGCTCTATATCTTCCTCTAGTGACGATGCCTTCTCAGACAGCCTGAGCCAAAAAGCAGATAGTGAGGCAAGCAGCGGGCCCCTTCTGGATGATAAATCCTCATCTAAGAATGACATTCAGTCTCCTACAGAGCACCTACAGGAGTACAACTTTGCTGGTGTATTGGGCAGGTAAGAAGATAATAAGGAATGTGTGCATCCAGGGGCCCAAAAAGTTTGATGAATCAGAAGAACACAGGGGAACTTCAGGCACTACTGTTCCTACTGGGAGGGTTTAGCAGTAGAGGCAATGCTGTCAATCCATAAAACAGTGTGTGGGAGTGGGCATGGTCAGTGCTGAGTGGCTTGTGAAAAAGATAATAGCCATACCCCCACAACATCTTCCCAGCGGAAGCCTACATAAGAGTAACAACTCTGCTCTGAATTTAGGAGTAGTGCAGCATGGTTGTCATATCATCACAGGGAGGTTCCTTAGGTGTCAGAATCAACAGGTCTTTGTGGGACTTAAATTGTGGTATTTAAAATGGAACATCTGTAAGTTAAGATGTTTCTATAATTTAAGAGGAAGTAGACCCAAAACTACTCAAAACAAAAAAAAATCCTACTTTCCTTTAATCAGAGTCATCGATCTGTCAGAAGGTTTCTTCCATCAGGTCCCACGTCCTCTCAGTCTTCGGGCCAGGTGCCCGAGTTTCAGGATTCTTCTTCCTACGTCACCCAATGCAGGCATGAGATAAGATGACGTAGATTTGGAAAAAGAAACTTTTTTCTTTTTGATGAAAGAACAGCCAAGAGCCTCCCAGGATGCGTTACGTAGGTATCCCGGGAGGCTCTGCTGGGTGCATGCACTTAAAAACAAAACAAACAGAATTTTTACTTTAAATAAAAGGGTTGTCTATCCTTTTATGTAAAGTGAAAATTCTAAATTTAGGTATGCTTTAAGTACTGTAGCACAAAAATTAATAATTAAAATTAATAATAGTTTTACTATTTTTATTTTGCTTTAGGGTTAGGCTACGTTCGGATGGAGCAGCCATACCTCGCCGGAGAAGTGGAGGTGACAACCACAGCCCTCCTCGGCCTCTCGGCCCTTGCATTGACACTCCTCCCCGTGCGGCAGCTTGTCCCAGCAGTCCACACAAATTGTCCCTAAGCCGTGGACGGGTGGACAGTCCCGAAAAGCGCAGGATGGCAACATTTGGAAGTGCTGGGAGTATCAATTTCCCGGAAAGGAAGGGATTGAATGATGCATTATCCCTGCGTTCTGTGACTGGAGGGACGAGGCACAGCAGCCTTGGAGACCACAAATCCCTGGAAGCAGAAGCCCTAGCTGAGGTAAAACGGGGCAATTTTTCCAAATCTCTTTTATTTGGAATTTTTACTGCAGTTTTGTCATTGTTGAAAGTGTGGTGAAGTTACATTCATCTTTTTGGTAATATTTCTTACCTCTTCAAATCTTTTGTGATTGTTTCTGTTACAGGACATTGAGAAGACGATGAGCACAGCTTTGAATGAACTACGTGAGCTGGAACGGCAGAATACGGCTAAACAGGCACCAGATGTTGTACTGGACACTCTGGAACCCATGAAGAACCCCACCCTTGGAACCCCAAATTCTGAGCCGGTTAGCCCTTTGCACACCATCATGATACGGGACCCCGATGCCGCCATGCGGAGGAGCAACTCTTCCAATACTGAAATGATGACCACTTTCAAGCCAGCGTTGTCTGCACGGCTGGCTGGAGCCCAGCTCAGACCCCCGCCGGTAAGGCCGGCTCGGCCGATGGTTCAGCACCGATCTAGTAGCAGCAGCAGTTCTGGAATGGGAAGTCCGGCTCTTACCCCAACGGAAAAAATCTTTCCCAACAATTCATCTGAGAAGTCGGGAACCATGTGATCATCTCTACTTGACCTTGCTGGGAATCCATTGAATTTCAGCAAAAAGGGAGAAAATGCTCCAGAATTTACACCCATCAAAGTTCTCCACTTACCCTGGAGGCCTCTCATGATCACCTCTTCATATGTATGTGTCCCTCGTAAAAGATTTCCATGTCCTACATCTAGAACATGATCGCGTCTTCTGTATCTTCATCGTATACATGCCTTTCATCTCAGCCCTTCTCCAAGATTTACATATCCATCTTGTCCTTCAGATTGCCTTAAAACTATGCTCCAAGTTGGGTATGTCCAGTCCTGTTTTCCTTTTAGACCTCCATGTGTCTTGGTTCCACCTCGGACGCTTCTAAATTGTTAAAGGTGGGACTCCAATTTACAGTTCTGGGATATACCTGAGGAAGTTGGCTATGGTCTTTGTATTTGGGCTGGAAGCAATCCAAGACATGAAGAAATCTGACCCATGATCTCACTTTCATCTCAATATGCTGGGCTCCATGGTCGCCATCTTGTTCTCTATTGGAGCTCAAATATGGCTTCCTTACGGCATTTGGATATTTCCTGTGATTTACGATTATGCTGTTCTCCAAAGCTTTGCCCCTAAGTGGGGTTCAGCAGCTTCATTTACTATGAGCAATATGTAACTTTGTACATAATTACTCGGAAATGTTAGTCATGTTGTTAACCTTGTTTAGGCCCAAGGCCTAGCCGTTATAAATATATCTATACATACCTATATATAGTAGTTGGATTTATGTAGGATAATGTGAATTATGCTTGAATTTAAACTATGAAAAGGCTGTTTTTTTTGTTTTATTTTGCTGTCACTGGAAAAAAAGGGGTATACAGTGTGTTTATATAGTATGGATATACATTATGAACAGCTGTTAGATCTTACCTCAGTGGCTTTTTGTCCTCATGTTTACCCATGATGCTCTCTGGGATTTTCGTTGCGCCAATAATATGTTTGTGTGTAGTGCGTGCGAGGATTAAAACTTCCAGGGCGTTTCTCAAAATATTGAATAATAAAATATAGCAGGACAATACTACAGAGCAGTGCATGATGGGGGTGATAGGTTATAGGGCCACACGTAGCCAGTGTATGTGGTCTAAAGCATTAAAACACTGAGCCAATTTATGTAACTGGAAATTGTGCGTCGAGAAAGGAAAAAAGATGGATAATGTTGTGACGAGTTGTGAAGAAACTGTAACAAGTTCTAAAGATGGTACTTTTTAACCATTTGAGATGAGATGTGTTGAATCTTTTTGCAATACCTTGTCCATGAAGCACCAAATATATTCCCATTGATGAAGTGGTCTGAATAAAGCCAGACTGTGATTGGCTGCTTTGAGATAAGGTATATATTCTATTACACCAATGAAGGCAAGAAAGGGTCTGCACTACATACCAATCCAACCATTTAAATATACAGTAAGTTTTGAAAAAACAAATGGCGCCATGCTGGTATTGTTTAATACTTCCATAAGTTAATACCATATCAAAGGAAAACTTTATCTTCAACAAGGTGTTCTTAATCTCATTTTACTAATCAATTACTTAAACATTCTGACAATTACAAGAGGTAAATATGTATTTGTCCTTGGTGCATTATCACTCAATGCAGCCTCTGCCTTCTTGGAAACTAAATAAAAACCAAGTGGTTGGGGCCTTCCAAGACCCTTCGTGGTTTGTGTCTCGGAAACCTTGTGTGCATGTTTAGTACCCTTATATACTATACGTTCTGAGAAAGATTCTGGATGGCAAAAGAGAATAGTGTAGAGAATGCTATCAGCCTAGTAGATGGGTCCATTATCAATCCAACCATTGTGGTAAGTTCCCACTCTGTCAAATATGGCCCTCCATAAGGTTGAAAATACTGTTATTCTGACCTTTTCTATACTTTTTAATGACGCGCCCAATTGGTATATTAAATCCACCAACATGACCTTCCTAAGGTAGTAAATACTTTGTTCTTGGCATTCTCTATACCTTTTTGATTACACCCGTGCCAGCACTTTTAGCATGAGCCTCCATAAAGTAGAAAATTCTCTGACCTTCTAGGTAGAAAATACTCCTGATTTTTTCCAACATGACCCTCCCTAAGGAGGAAAATACTTTTCTTACCTTTTGCCTGTCTTTCTGTTTACACACACCATTGGGATATTACACCCACCAACATAACATCTTCTAGCTTGGGCCTCCAAAAGGTAAAAATTGATCTTGGCTTCTATCTTCCTGATTACTTCCATCTTTGGGATAATACATACTCAAACATTGCCCCTATAAGGTAGAAAATACTCCTGATTTTTTCTCTATCTTTATGATTACATGCACCTTTGGGACATTAAATTGACCAACATGACTCTCCATAATGCAGAAAATACCCTTCTGGCCTTCACTCTTTATGATTACACCCATCGGGACATTACATCAACCAACATCACATCTTCCGGGTTGGGCCTTCATAAGGGAGAAAATTAATTGGCCTTCTATCCTCCAGATTACGCCCACCATTGGGTTAATACATCCTCCAACATGACCCTCCCTAAGGAAGAAAATACTTCTCTTACGTTTTGCCTGTCTTTCTGTTTACACCCACCATTGGGATATTTCATCCACCAACATCAAATCTTCCAGCTTGGGCCTCCAAAAGGTGGAAAATTATCTGGTCTTCTATCTTCCTGATTACTTCCATCTTTGGGATATTACATCCTCAAACATTGCCCCCATAAGGTATACATTGCTCCTGATTTTCCCTCTACCTTTCTGATTACCCCCACCATTAGGACATTACATCCACAAATATGACCCTCTGTAAGGCAGACAATACCCTTCTGGCCTTTTGTCTATCTTTTCAATTACACCCACATTTGGGATATTACATCCTCCAACATGGCCCCCTATATGGAAGAACATACTCTGCTCCTTTTTTTCTTTCTACTTTGCTGAATATACGCACCATTGGGACATCCACAAACATGACCCTCCACAAGGCAGAAAATTATCTTCTGGCTTTCTGTCTTTCTGATTGCACACTTCATTGGGACATTACATTCTCCAACATCTAATCTTCTAGCTTGGGCCTCCATAAGGTAGAGGATTCCCCACTGGCTCCTGTCTCTGATTACAAGTAGACAAACAGGTGAGTAACCAAATAACGGGACTTTTGAGGCCTAAACCCGTAATATTGTAAATGAATCATAGTATTTTATAAAACAAACAACTTAATTTATTAAATATCATTAAAACATAAAATCAGTAAAAAAAAAAAAAAAAAGCGTTTCGTGGATTTCAATCCGCTTCTTTAGGAAATGGGAGATCTACAATCATAAAATATACATATACATAAAATACATATACATACACATACATATACATATACATAAAATATCAGTTTTTCTGTATACAACATGATTCAAAAGAACATTATCAAGTGTATACTATCACATTTATGACTTACAATAAAAACCTAGGTATGGGTTTGTCTACTTGTATATGGAAGGGATGTGGCCATGTGAATAAAACAAACCAGATGATGTAATTTCCTGAATAATATCGTTCTGATTACATCCATGATTGGGATATTACATCCTTCAACAAGGCGCCTTATAACGTAGAAAATACTCTGCTCCTGATTTTCCCTCTACCTTGCTGATTAAACACACCCATGATTACATCCTCCAACATCTAATCTAGCTTGGTTCTAGCTAAGATTCCCCTCTAGCCTTCTGTCTATCTTTCTGATTACACCCACCATTGAGACATAAAATCCTCCGACATTATCCTCCATAAGGCAAAAAATACTCTTCTGACTTTCTCCATACCCTATCTAATCACAACCACCATTGGACTATCACATCCCCACCCTCTATAACATTGAAAATGTTCTAACCCACTGTTGATATTTCAGATTACACCCACCATCAGAATTTTGCACCCTATTACAAATCACCTGTATGTGGTCAGTGATCCCTAATGATTTAGTGGGTGGTCATCTGATTTCAAGCTTCTTGGATAAAGGTCTTGAAGGGTCTTTTGTTGCAGAAACTTTCTTCTTGGCATGGATCTAACTTATATTTATTTTGTGCAAGACTTGTCAAGATGTGTGACTTTTTAACAGAGCATGCTGGGATTTGTAATTCAATGACTGTCTAAATAACATTTTGACCTAAGGCAAACTTGAATGCAATGCCTAAATATAATATTTATTGCACTGTATGCTGCCAGTTTTCTGTGTCAGTAGTATATAAGGTTGACCACTGACACTTTTAAATACCAATGCCATATTTTAATATCTGCAAATATATAAGGCAGCCTGAATATGCATGGGAAATTTAGGGCCAAAATCCATTACTAGCCTGTTGTCTGCGGGTCCTCCAGTTCAATGGCTAGAAAAATATGAAGCTTACACCCACTTTTATACTCCTGGTCAATGAGAAGAAAAAGAAATTGTGCTTACAGAGACCACCCTGGTTTGGGGCCCTGAGGCAGCCGCCATGTTGCCTTTTCTCCCCAAACTCATCTCATGCTCTTATGACAACTTGGTGCCTTGTTCCTAAAGGTACAGAAGTGTTTTGACTGACTCTGCAGAAAGTAGAATAAAGCACATTAGTCTCGTACTAGCATGTCACAGACTTACTTAGGCTTTAATAACATTATTAGGCATTAACCAAGTTAAAGCACAAGAGAAACACCTGAATATTTACAATCTTCACTTGGAGATCATTGCACTAGAAATATCTAAGCCTTTTCTAGATATTCCAAACACATGGGCTGTGAATATCACTCCTGTGCAGCAGATAAGGGCTTTAAGACACCAGTTAGCACAATGATCAGCCAAAGCGGCTTCTGTGGACTAGAGGGCCCCTGAAGTGTAAGGGGCCCTGAATTTGCAGTGCAACCTGTGACAGGCATGTCATCTACTGTATGTGCTTTTAAGATGCACTTATTTTACTCCTGAAAAAGCCACAGAAAATCAAGCTTAGAATATAGAAAGTCATACTTTTGGGGTGCTCTTAGTTTGTATTGCCACAAAACAAGCTTGGCATTTTTTTCATCTTTGAACATTTGTATATTGATTGTGATATATGTAATATTTCCAAGTCATATACATTGATATTGTCTGTTTGCAAAAAAAAAAGGATTTGGTGTGGGCAAACTCTAAATAAACTGTTTAATACTAAACCAGCACTGTGTGGGATGGGCAATGACCATCTAAGAAACATCAAAGAACATTCCAGCAATTGGAAAGCAACATTTTATTATTTAAGGTTGCATCCGTGATAAAAGTTCTGTCATTGGCTGATATGAGATAAAGGTTGATACTTTGTTGTAAAAGATACTTTGATGAATAGTTGATACTTTGTTTATAGGTCTTTGGGTAAGGTTTCAGTTAATTTGATATAGTTGTCTATATATTTGATGGCAGCTGGTGACCATGCCAAGAAACAATTTAATTAATAATTCCTATGCTCCCATGATGTAGTGCAAGCTTTAGGTGCCTTGGCAAAAACTCCCCAACTGCCTAAACATTTACTCCCAATTGTGTAAATGTGTTAAAAGTGTTCACTTATTGGGGAAACGGTAATGGCGTGAAATGTTCCAAAGTTGGCTTTTGTTGCCATTTGGTCTCCAAAAGGTGTAAGGAGTTAGAGATTTCACCACTGGCACCCATACACTTCTGTATCCAGGTCACGTTTTATCTAGTTGTCACATTTATCTGGACTTTTTCTTCAATGCTGAAGATGTTTCGACATTTATCCAATCGGTTTTCTTCGTTGTAATGAGTGCAGGGTGCATATTGCAGGATTTATACGCAACATGGGCAATTTGACCACCAAAGAACACAAACCTTTCAATGTGCCATTATTGAGGAACAACTTCTGCTTTGATGCATTTCATGACCTTATAGTTGGGTCAAAATATAATTAAACTTTCTTAGTAAACTTTGCATAAACGTGAAAACCTTCAGATTTAAAAATGATGATCTTTCCATAAATGTATTTTTTCTGTGGCCTTCAATCTTGTGTTTAAACTTACTTTTTTTTGCATCATCCCAAACAACTGAAAAATGATGTGTTGATCCCAGTGTGGATCGCCATTCCTCTCTCTTTGTTTTAGTTTTTATTTCCATGTGGCTTTGTAACCTGATGGTGGGATCTGATAAAAAAAAAAAAAAGCAGCACTCATGCAAGCTGCAAGCTCATAGCTTGTATAGCAAAACAGACACCACTTTGCCTTCGTAGACCAACAATAAAGGCAGCATTGTCACCAGGAAATGGGAAATTTAGGAAAAGCAAAAAATAATGAGCATCACATGACCTCATGGAATGATCATGAAGCAATGGAATTATAGTCTTCTATTGCAGACCATACATATTCTTTAGAATGATCTTGTGGTAATAATTGCTGTTGTATGGTCCTGACGCTCAATAAAACTGGGAAAGCCACTTGGATAAGTGATGAACATTATCAAAATTACAAGTCCAGCTGAATTCTTCTAGCTAATATAGAAACTATAATGTGTTCTTATACTGAAGTATTAACTTTGTTATAGTCTTGCTGGGGATACAAAACAAAAAGGGCTGAAATATTCTTTCCCGAGTGAAATGCTGTTCCGGGCTATCTTCAGTGTTTGTCTTTGGGAATGTGTAGGTGATCACATGATCTCCTTTAAAATCCGAACCCAACAAAGAATTAGGATCAACTGCCTAGGACTTGAACATTCTAACACACAGAACAACCTTTTCTTCAGGTATAATGTATATTTCAACCCTTCATATACATGTAAGTTAAGAATAACAGGTCCACTTTAAAAAAAAAAAAGGACTACAGTATGTACAGCAAAAACAGATGAAACCTTACCGCTAATTATATTAGAAAATCATTTTCCAGGATGATACGGCCAATGCTGACCAATGAGGAATTTTTAATTAGGTGCAGTTAAAGGGTTATTCCACCCAACTTGTTCTGCCTTTTCTGGGGGACACTAGCTGAGTTCTCGGCTCCACCCCCCTGCCAAGAAGGCCCATTCACCTTCTTGAATTTTTCTTTTTTGCATTTTTATTATAAACATAAACTACCAATGTGATTGTTTGTATCTGCCATATACAATGATTCAATATAATTTGTGTTCTCTATTCCTCCAAGTACAAGCAAAGCCGTATTGGCCCAATAGGAGGAAATGTATTGAAAAATCGTGATTCGTACACAACTTCCCATCTGTGTGTTCCTGCCCCCTTGTGTTATGCTCTTCCCCCTTCCATTTGCAGCTTGAATGGAGATCCTATATATTACGTATTACCCAAAATGAATGCATAGCAATCAATACCATATGGCAATGTCTGGCTGTAATGACATCTGTATAAAGGAATGCATTAAAAATCACTAATATAAACCAATATTTTTAGTACATTATTATATACAGAAAGAATTTCTGAATATGTCAGAATGGAAATATTTGAACATTTGAATTGAACATATTGAATATTTTCCATAAAGATTTAATGAGCTGTGGTAATAGGAACTTCTGGTTTAAAGATATCCAGGCCAAATCCCTTTCGGTGGCAGAGATGTAACTGGGTACCATTGCCCTAGCAATGCAGGGAAAAACGTTTTCTGAGCATGCCCAAGATTAAGCATGCAAAAAAAGCAATCGGAAGCTTCCTAGGATGTGTGATGTGGGTATCCCAGGGGGCTTTGCGCTCCCATTTAGTCTTTACTGCTGCGGTGGTAAAGACGAAAGGGGAGCGGTTTACTTTTATGTTAATCTTTATGTTAAAAAAATCTATTTTTCGCTTTGCATAAAAGGGTAGATAACCCTTTTATATAAAGCAAAAACTTTGATCATTCGCTTTAAAGTTCAATGCACGCAGGCGATTGTTTCTGCATCCTAGACCACTGTACACCCGGCCAACCTGCTGGTAGCAATGTTCCATTTTCCATCCAGCTATGGTCTGTCATTAGGAACAGTACCTCCTGCTGGTTGTCATAAAGAATTACAGACACTGAAAATAAACTGCTGTGTTTAATTTTTACAGCTCCAAAAGCAGTTTAAGAAACTTGTGATGAAAAATGATTTCCCTCATAGCAAAGCAAACCAGCACCTTCACACAATGTAATTATTAATTCATTGATCACAGCTTTATATTGTGCATTGTCATGAAGGCACAGGGTCTCAAAGGAGTTTACAACCTTTGCAATTACACCTAATATAACAGTTCTGAAAAATATATATCTTGTGAATATTCCTGTTATTGGCTATTTGAGTGTCAGCCCATGGGTGTTCTATGCTTGGTCAGGCATGGCGCTCTGCTAATATTCCAAAATCCTCCTATAGTCCACCTAGACAGACTTTGCCAATGCCACCACTTACTCTGTGCAAATATGAACATTTTGTATCACCTCCTTCAATGTTCCTGAGACCATTACTGAAATACCTGGAGCAAGAAAAAAGGCTGAACAGGCATTGGCCAGGGTGCAGCTTGATCATTTCAGTGGCTCAACCTAAATTGGCTGGCTATTCAATGCCAACCTTGCCAAATCTGGCATCCACAAGCCAACTGACTTGGAAGACCATAGATGAAAACATACTTTTAATGGTGGCACCATGTCTTACCATAAGGCTGGTCGGACATATTGCAATTTTGATCAAGCAATCACCCCAATAGCAATGTAGTGGTTGAGCGTGACAGCTTTTCCACTACTCCAACTCAATATATATATATATATATAAATAAAAAATATATATAATCAGGTAGCCCCTTGTGCCAGCTGTTGGTAAATCTAATAGAAGGTTGTACAATCTGGGTGCAATGTGTTATAGAGAACAGTCCAGTTAATAGCTCACCGGATATTACCCCCCCAGGATCATCCATATTGGTCACATGTTGGATGTAGAATGGCCTTAGGCTTTCTTTTCTAATTCTTTTTTAAGAAGTGCGGTCTATTTGGGATGCTGCCACTGTGTAATTCAAGGGGGAACTTTTGGGGATTTTTTGGATGGAGTGCAGATGAGATAGAATCTTCGGAAGAATTTAATTACTGTGAACCTCATCAAGACACTTATTCCCTATTCAAGGGGTGACCTTTACAATGAGCACATGCCTATCAAGATGCAGAGATTCTGATTCTTTTTCACTCCATACAAATCTAAAAAGTTTGGACTGGAGTTCTGCTTTGAAAGATGGTGACTTCATATTGGTGACTCCAATAGTGGGCAAAAAGCTAATTTGTAGAAGCCAAACAATATGGAGGAAATGCAGCGTATCCATTGACAAGGAAGGCTTGTCATGCCCTGACATTGTCAG
Source organism: Pyxicephalus adspersus (assembly GCF_032062135.1). NCBI lineage: Eukaryota > Metazoa > Chordata > Amphibia > Anura > Pyxicephalidae > Pyxicephalus > Pyxicephalus adspersus. Next base: position 48,075,269 of record NC_092865.1, on the reverse strand, counting down.
CTCCCCCTGGCATTGCTGTACAGACACATCATATGTCAGTCCTCTCCAGTACAAACTCGGAGTAAAACCATCACTTCTGTCTGGCATACCCATTGGGGCCGCAGCTGCTGATTGGCTGAACCCTGATGTAATGTTCCTCCTATGATTACCGTTATAACTGTGTACGGAACCTTGAGTGTCTGACTAAATATGCTGATATATGCTACTAAAATCTGTGTAGAACTGATATGTTGACTGGATTACAAATAAAAAAGCAAATTTCCTTTTCAGATGCTTTTGTGTACTTTTTTTATCAATCATTTGATGCAAAATTATAATTTATGTTCCAAGAAGAAAACTCAAATTGAATAATGGTTTTGAGTTCTGGGTTACTAAGGGTGGGTTCAGATCTGCCTTTGGATCGTGCGATAGGGCAGCCCTAGTTCGTAAAGAATCAGTGTATTAAACTACCCACTACTACCGTCCCCTTCATTCTCTATGGAGCTGCAGGAAGAAGTTGCATATAGCCTCTTCCTTTAGGCACCTGTTCACTAGTATGGGGAAACGGTAACCACACTGCAACCTCACTGCCAATGTGAATATAGCCTAAAGGTTTATGACTGGAAAACTTGGCCCCTGAATGCCCCTTGCATATGATATATGATTGATATAAATAGGGGCCCATCCACACTGTCACATATTAACGTGTGTGCATAGCAGCAAGCCAAAAAAGTCAGTATCCATAGAAGCCTTTCTCATTAGTGCAATGCATTGCAGTGTGTTTTAAAAAATATCATGTCCATTTTCATGGTCAATGGTCATGTCCATTTCTTGTGCATTTTAATGAAAGCCATTGATGCAATTTAAAGCATTTTCATTCTCACCCACTGGTAAGAGGAAACACACACAAATGGCCAAATCGCTTCCTGAAAGTGGCAAACAAATGCAAAAATGCACCCTAAAAATGTCAACCAAAAAAAGTTGGAGAATCTGAAATTAGATCAGAATGGACTCAATAGACTCAAGGGAATTCAGGACAATCTTATAGGCTCTGTGGCCAATTTCATCAATATACTCTTTCCTGTTATATCACAGGAATTTATAAGACTGTATTCAAGGTGTTTCCAAATTTCTTGACGTAAGACTCCAGCCAAACAAGATTAAAAAATAATAGCCCTATAGAAAAAAAACAGATACCGTAGATAAAAAAACAGCCTTTGTTGCAATATTAGGCAGTTGGGAGGTATGAAGAGGGACAGTCCTCCAAATCAGGGGCAGTTTGGAGGAGGGACAGTCCTCTGAGCCAAAATCTTAGTACAGAAAAAAGAAAATGACCACGGATGATGCCTAAACAAAGATGGCTGCTTTCTGCTGTATGGACAGACCTAAATATAGCGGTGTGAGAGTTCCCTTTACAACAAAATATATCAGATGCTATCCACTTTAAGCTTGGGGATGTGTGGCTGCACTTCCATATGAAGACCAGCAGGTGGAGACAAATAACTACAGCACAGAACAAAGTTTTTTGCAGTTTAAAAAAAAAACCCTCCAAGTTCTCAAAAAGTTGTAAAACCACCAAAAAAGTCCACAAACCATCAGTATGCCTGCCACCTGCAGCTCATCGATTTTATTTCGAGTCCGATGCTGGCAGACGCTCTTCATTGTTGTGTATTTTTTTAAGAAACTATTTGGCTTTTGCACCTGATGTTTTGGCCTTCTCGCAATTTTTTTGTTTTTTGTTTGGCAGCGGTCATGTCCCAGAGTCCCCGGCAGGTGCTGGTTAGCCAGGGCCCTGGATGCATAGTCTGGGCGATGTGCGACGGTTCGCAGTGTGAAATGTTGTTTTGAGAGGAAGAGGAATTCTCTGCAGCCTTTTCCAGGCTCTGTTGCGCAGCGGGGAGCTGGCAGCGCCGTCGTTAATACTGATTTGTTTTACATAGCACATTTCAGGGTGGGCTGTTCTCACCGGGCTTCCCATTTCACCACTGATGGAATGCAGCTCAGTTGTAATCGGAGCTGCCCTTTACCCTTCTCATGCTAAGAGGTCATTGAAGCCTAGATGTCCAGACCAGGTTTACCATAGTCCATATTCGCCACTTGTTACTTTTTTATTTTTACCTGGATTCACCTTAACTCTTATTTAGGTTGTGATAATTTCCTGCTGTGTCTTTGCAGCCACATCCTGTCTGCATACACTCCAGCAATAGCCAATGTCTTATGGTTTCCTGATGGAGACAAAAGACCAGGGGGGCCAAACTCAGACACACAGAGGGCCAAAATCAAAAACTTAGACCAAGTCGGGGACCAAACCCAAAATCCACTGAAAAATCACTACAAGACTATAGTGACAGGAAAGCTACAGCTCACCTGTCATAGGAAAATGATGTGTTGTCCTCTCTGCCTCCCTCCCCACTCCCCACTGTTACACAGAGCCTTCTCACACAGAAAGACATCCCCAGCATTCCTATAGACATAGCAGCCGGACTTTTGCCTTTGCGATCGCCTGTGATGTGTAAGAGGGGGGTGAGGAGGGGCAGAGATCTCTCACTTGTCACATAGACACGAGTGATGCCAAGACTATAATTCCCAGCATTACTTGAGTCTATGGAACAGAACAACAGGAGTGATGCCGGAAATTGTAGTAGCTGCAAGACGTAGTAGCAGGCGGGCCAGATGCAATTCACCTTCAGAATGTCCTGGGGGGGCCACAAAAAAGGCCCTTGCGGGCCAGATCTGGCCCGCGCGCCATAATTTCAAACCCTTGCAATAGACCATGCCTGCCTTATGTGTGTTGAAATGGCCATTCAGTTAACTTTAAAAGTCCGTGTGACAGTGTGGGAGCGCAACTGAGATACAAAGCTTTGTTATCCTGTTATAGGAAGCTACTAAACAAGGTTCTGCATGGCAGGATCACAGGGTATTGGTATAATAACTGCAGACACTTCTTACTTTTATTGGTGAACTGCTGCATCTTCTCTTTTCCTGAGATAAATATTCATTTTTATAGAAATAGAGCACAGCCATCAGAGAAAATCCAAGATGTGTTTTTTTCATGCTTACAGCTTGCTTTCCTTTACAACTAGGATTGTTTTACTGATCAATAATTCCCATAGTGGTGATCATGCAGAGTCCTGTATGTCAGAAAGATGGGCCAAGTCTGGGGGCCACTGCAATGTAATAATGGGAAAAGAGGATCATGATGAGGAGAAACATCAGTCTGCCTTGTGCCATTTACATATACAGATTACAAATCTGGAGATCAGAAGTGAAGAATGATATAGTAATAAAATAAAACATATATCTTTGCATATATTCAGCCGCTTTTTTGTTCAGATGCATTTGAATCCCCATGAAGGGCTTTCTTCAATGGATATTAAAGTAAGGGTCATTCTGCCACCTAGTGGCCAGTTATCAAAACAGCACAGCAGTCACAGTGATGAGAGTTATTAGTATATTAGTAGATCACTATTAAAAAAACTTAAAGCTCTTGCTTCAAAAACCGCTTTCTACCCGAGGCAAGAAAATCTTCTTTCCTCCAAAAAAATTTGGCACTTGCTGTGACGCAGATTGTTAATTGGGCTTCGAATCAATTAGGCAATATTAGCACACATTCAGTAATCAGTTGACACATTTGTGATAATCTCTTGCTTTGTGTTTTCTGGGTGCTTTATAAGACCTAAGTTTTAGTTATGACCGGAGGAGTCCTCCTTCAATAAATTGGCATTACATCATGTGTTGTGTGCTGCTCCAGCGAGCCCAGAGAGCAGCCCTTTGCCCTGAGTTCCATGTTGAATGTAATAAAGGGTATTAGATGCCAGGCAGGGGTTTCGGCATTGAGTTCCAGACAGCAATTAGCGATAATCATTCAGTGCTTACTGGCAGCGGTATTGGTGTCAGAGGGACCTTGGCATCGCTTGGTCTCTAAATTGTTTTAAGAAACTCTTTGAGTAACATTCTAGTCTTGTAAAGTGCTGATAACAATAAACTGAGAGCAGTGACCGTCCATCATTGCAATAAATACTTGTGCCCAGCCAGGGGTGGCAGTGAGACTGGAAGATGGGAGGCTTCAGTCACTCCAATCATTGGCATCAACTGACACTTTATTAGTTACACCTATACATTACCTACAGGTGCAGGTGGTCAAAACCAAAATCCAGATGACAGGGACACAAGGTGCACCAGGGCAATTGTGGCATTTGCCATGGGGCCTGGAGCAAAAGAGGGGCCCATGGAGACCTGACATTAAAAAATAATTTTAATTTAATTTTAATAATAAATATTCTGTCTTGACCGCCTTTTATGACAATATTGGGGTGTATTGCAGACTATCTGCTATGTATTGATACCAATCAACCTGCCTGGCACCCATGAGGAGCAGAGCTGCGTCAGGTCTGAGACATCTTTGATAGCAGGCTGTGTTCTGTGAACTGTGGTGAGCAAATTTGCCTGATGCATGGCTTTAGCTCATGCAACGGATCTTTTTAAGGTAGCTCGGTATGTAAAGAGTGATTTAGAGGGCAAAGGTGGGGTGAGGCATCCAAAATTTTGATATGGGGTCCAGTGATTTGTAGCTACACCCCAGTCTGCTACACGGTGTATTAGAGGTTTGATGTGTGGCAAGATAGCATTTACCCCAATGTTGCATCACAAGCAGCCTAAACCACAGGGAAGCATCCATCCAATACTGGTAAAACTTGAACTAACCAAAAAAAAATTTAAGTCCTCTAGCCAATACCCCAAATAGGCCACAAAAAAAAATCAAAACAAGACACTCAAACCCTTATCTACCTCTTTGGTAGATTTCATTTTTTTTCTGTATTTAAGTATGGGAGGGTCATTTTTGAGTGTCACGCCCTTTTCTAGTGACATGGCTGTTTCCTATTGGGTGTCCATCAGCAGGGGTGGGGTGGCATTACAAGGGCTGGCAACAAAACCATTCAGTTGCAGAGTCCCAGAGAGGTGCTAGACCCAGACTTTGGATTGGATTGACGATCACCATTTATGAAAAAGGCACTGTGGAAGGGTTCAAGACAGGGGACACAGGTAGAAAGGTTGTTAAGTATTTGTCCCCCGCAGTAAAAAATGCTATGTTCCTGTAAACAGCAAAACAATAAAATGCCAGCAACATGCTTTGAGTTTGACCACTTTCTCATTAGTAAGTTTTTATCAATTTCTTTCACATTTTCAGATATGTCTAAGTTAGCAGATTGTTAATTGGGCTCCTAAAGTACAAATACCAGGAAGTGGGCAGGGCAGTGACAAAAAAGACTAGAACCTATAATTAGCCATTTCGTAACTTTGTGTCCTTTAATTTTTCTTTCAGTCCCATATCCTTTTACTATCTCATTCTCCCTAAAATCTTGAAATACTGTTATCTGTCGATGACCCCAGTGCAGGGCTGGCTATGAGAAATCTAGGACTTGACGTATGCTTTTATTAGATCTGACAGGGAAGGTCGCAGAGTCTTCAGATGTAATTGGAGCAGATGGGAAAGGTTTGCTGTGATGAGTCTGCATTGAGGCTGATGACTCCATAGAGTACAGTGCTGGATGAATGAGGATCTGAGTTCATCTTTGATAGCAGGTGACAACGACTCACCAGAGAAATACTTCTCTCATATAAAAAGAACTTCAATACAATCATTTTATGTTAAATCCAAACTCCGAACAAATTTCTTTATCACCTTTGGATGTATGAACAGCCCTTGCTGCACCCCCTCAGCTTGTAACTGGATACTAAGCTACCTTAGTTATTATTAACATATTATTTATCGTTTAGTATTTCTTTAGTCATGAAGAGAAGAAGGTCATAAAAAAGAAGGAAAATATCTGCAAACTCACTATATATTTCCTTTAAAGCAAACCTTTGCAGACAGGAATAAGAGGTCCTGCTGTCCCCTTGTAGTACCTATATTCTACCACAAGATGTCCTCAGTCTTCCATGGCAAATGCCAACAAACATCACTTAATCCAGAAGACTGAGAACATTACTGTGAGTGCTGGGTGTCATGGGACTGGAGGGGTGTCATAGGGGGGTGTCATGGGACTGAAGGGGTGTCATAGGGGGGTATCATGGGACTGGAGGGGTGTCATAGGGGGGTATCATGGGACTGGAGGGGTGTCATAGGGGCTGTGGGGGAATCATAGACCTTGAAAAGGCATCATCTCATCATCATGCATTCACTGTGAATTCATGCATTTATTATATCAGTGCTACTCCTTGTGAACCTACCACAAAAGAAAAGAAAGGAATGAGAGCACGTGACTAGCCAATAGACATTACAAAAATGTGGTCTTTGTTCAAGTGACTGCATTAATTTTCCACCAAATTAGTTGGTGTCCTGGTACCTCCCACTGATACCAGGGAACCAAGCTCATCTGAATCATTACTTTGGTTGCCTATCACCTTGTGTATGTGTAGAAGAACCAGTTGATATTATATCACATTTACTCAGAAATTCAATTTTAATCTATAAGGTCTCTATATGAATCAGACATTCATCAAACATTCTGCAGTGGAGAATCTTCCAGATCCATATGTTTTTTTATAGCAGTGATTGGTTCTCCAGTGGACAATACTTGGTGAATTTCAGATTCACTGCTTTATAAACAGACCTCTCAGACTAATCACAAGTCTAGGACTAATTACAAGAAGAATATTTTAGGTGAGCGTGTCCTGTAAATCAGCTGGAATTTGGATATTAATTCCTGGCTCAGTGGTCATAAATATGCAGATTTATTCATCCCGAATGACGCTCCACGGGTCACCCAGACATTAGCCTAATTATTTGCAAATTAAGTTAGGGAAGCGGTGACATGGAAAGGATGAAAGTATCACTAACGGCTTTTCTGATGCTGTGCTTTCCTGAAGTTTGCTTTTGATGGAAATATGGCTTTGTTGAGGATTGCATTTAATCCGGGCTTTTTGTGTTGGAAGACAAAAATAAATGGCGTGATTGGCACTGGGCAGGGTACCAAAGGGGAGAGTTTTAACATTATATTGTGATTGTAAAAAATCTAAACATTGCACATTTATGTGCAGGCAACCTGCTGCTTATCAATTGCTGGGGGACTACAACTCCCAGCATGGCACTCAAGGTTACCTTAACGGTGTTCCCTCTATAACCTCTTTTTTCTGGTCATATAGTTTTCCAAACAACAATAGAATGATTATGTATCAGCCAATCAATGTATCAATGTTAAAATCTAATAAATTGCCATCTATGCAACTATTTATCAGTTCTATAGTACAGGACTACCTCCTCTTGTCACATGATTTTGTGGTCACCCGAGAATCTGTTTGTTTTTGGTACTAGAGTGCTAACAATTATTACATTTGCGACTGCACCCTGCTACCCATCATCCTCAGGAGTATACTGTGCACTCCATACACACATGTGAGGCGGTTTCTCCAAATACTTCATTGACCCCTTACTAGATCTGCTGCTCTGTTGCCTGGGCATTATCCAGGACATTTCCTGTCTTTGCTCATCTAGCGCACTGCACTCATCCAGACCCTGCAGCGATTAGCTTTAAAACAGCTTTAAATCCCTGACACAGTATCATTGTTACTAGCCAGGAAATTGGCAAAAATATAAGATAAATGCATTTGGCTTTTTGGAAAATTTGTTTGCAATCATTTGGCAGATCAAAGATCATTAGCGCCATGATTACCTTTACAAAAAGGATGCCCTCCTTCCTTACTAAGTCACACTTAAGAGCCATTGGTGGACACAGGCAGGTGCAAAATGTGTCACAGCATAAGGACCTTGGACTCTCCTCGGCCAACAGGGCTGCTAGTTCAGCAGGGGGGCCCAAATTCAGCTCTGTACAGGGGCCCACTATTGGCTATGTCCGCCACTGTTTATTTGGAACTTTTACTTCACAAACTTAATTTTACAAACCAAGCCCAGCTATTCTTGCTCTGTATTGGCTTAACTCTTCTTTCCAGGGCTTGCAGTTTAATTCAACGCCACCAGGCTCTTCCTGAAGTCACCCAAAAAACTGCAAGATCGGGTGATGTGTCTTGTTCCAAATGTAAAAAAAAAAATAGTGCGGATCTCACTGGAGTAAAGTCCTTGATAGCCCATGCCTGATCTCAAGCATGTCCAAAGTTACTTGGAATATGTGTCCCACATATCGCACGAGGTTGCAGGTTACCCCTTCTGTCTTAACCACCGTGGTGGGGAGAGGGAGAAGACCTTCACAAAAATGTAATGATGATAATGTGAGTGCATCAAGCAAAGACAAAAATCCTGCATTTCCAGGTCAGGAACAATTAAAGCCAAAGGTATGGCATGACAGCCAAACACCGAGAATTCTCAGCACAATGCAATATCAGGCAGTATTTCTCTCTGGACCATTATTCAAAATATTATCCATGGAGGAAAAAAGACCTCCAAAATGCAATTTTAAAATGAGGAGAACATTTATTGTTAGTCAGGGTGAAGATTTCACAAAATACCACGATGACTGATGTTGGATCAATAAATCACAATTGGAAGATCCAATTGAATCCGGTGTTCCAGCACGACTCACGTCAAAACATACTTCACCAATAATGAAGCTGTTTGTATTTGAATGAAATATGACTTTTAAAGGCTCCATTCATTTTTTTTGAAAGAAAGATTTTTTTGTTTTCTGAATTTGTTGAGAAGTTTTCAAATTCCAAAAAATGCAGACAGGACAGTGAGGCAAGAGTACTGCTGACATTCTTTTATTGGATGCCCATTGTTTGTGATACATTCCTCGAGCCCCGGCATGATGAGGCAGCATGGGCTGCAGCTATATACAGCCAAGACCTACTTGGAGGGTGACGCCGGCCAAGCAGCTAAAGGCAGTATTAAAACACATACAAGTGCCAAAATGAGAATTACAAAAGTGATTAAGCGGGCTGCCTCCTGTAAGGCGCCAGGGCCAAATGGCCTTACCTTGGAATACTATAAAAATGTTTTTGATGTGTTAGGACCCCACTTAGTGGATGTCTTAAATGTCATCTCCCAAGGTCATATGCCCCCGAGAGATACACTGGCCTCACAAATCACGGTTCTATTGAAGCTGGACAAGGACCCACAGTCTTGTTCCAGCTAGGATCCTATCTCATTACTGAATAGTGACCTAAAACTCTTTGCCAGTATTTTAGCACATAGGCTAAAATTATACATCATGATCAGAGTGGCTTCCTTCCGTTTTGAGAAGCTAAAGACAACACCACCCGCACTTTAAATATTATAGAATATGCATGGTCTCAAAATATCCTGCTCGTGTCTTTCCACAGATGCGGAAAAGGCTTTCGACCAGGTGAATTGGACCTTTCTGCATACCACACTGGCACACCTAGCACTGCCTGTGCGTTTTTTGCAATGGGCTCTAGCATTATATTCTTCCTCCACGGCACATATTAGAATTATTGGTGAACTGTCTAAGCCCTTCTCTATTGTGAATGGGACAAGACAGGGTTGCCCACTCTCTCCGCTCCTAATTATTTCCACACTGGAGCCTTTCCTGTGTAGAATTGCATTTTTTTTTGCAATGGGTTCTAGCATTATATTCCCCCTCCACGGCACAGATTAGAATTATTGGCGAACTGTCTAAGCCCTTCTCTATTGTGAATGGGACAAGGCAGGGTTGCCCACTCTCCCCACTCCTATTTATTCTCACACTGGAGCCTTTCCTGTGTAGGATACGGTCTAATGGAGACAATGGTGAAGGGAGTTAAAATAGGCAACATAGAACACAAGATTGCTGCTTATGCGGAAGACTTGCTGTTTTATGTGACGTTCCATTATGACGCTGCCAAATCTGTTAGTGTAATTAAAAAACTTTGCAGAATTATCCAATTTTAAAATTAACTTACACAAATCAGAGGCCTTAAACATAACGATACCCAGAGCGGTTGGGTCAGCAATAGCTCCAAATTTTCCCTTTAAGTGTGCTCCATCCTCAATCAAATATTTAGGTACCCAGATCCCATCTAACCTGTCATGTGTTGTAGAGCTTAATTTTATTCCTCCACTAAACACTGTCAGAAAAGACCTCCAAAGATGGAAGCAGTTAGCATTTACATGGTTTGACAGATGCATCATTTTAAAAATTAACATCATGCCAAGGCTCCTATATCTGCTGCAGGCCTTTCCAGTACGCATACCCTCTGCTGTCTTATTCAAATTTAGAGCAGAATTTATTAAATTTGTTTAGCAATCAGATAAACCAAGAGTGAGTGCTCAAACATTGAGACTTCCTAAGGTGAAAGGGGGCATGGCGATCCCATGCTATACCACAAAGCAGTACACCTTGCTAGACTTCTAGATTGGTGTACTAACAAACAATCAAAGTTATAGATCAGTCTGGAAGATGTTTTTTTGCCGACTCTGATTGAAACATTGGCGTGGGCTCCTGAAACTGAAAATTATAGTGGTTCTCTCCAAATACTTTTAGCTCCCAGGCTACTTCCAAACAACCTTGTTGTCATCTGTATTAGCACACCCGGACATCCCCACAGGTATCTCTGACCGGGTATTCTCCCAATGGCGTACGCAAGGGATATTTAGAGCCATGCAATTTATACATGAAGGAATATGGATCCCTTTAACAACCCTACAAACTAAAAATGATTTGCCAGCATTGAATAGTTGGTGTACAATTTAACTTACTTACCACTTTAGATGAATCCCCACAGAATTTCTATCCCCAACTACTGCCCCTAGAATCACTATGCCATTCGAAAGACCCGCTCACAGGCACTCTGTCCTACTGATATCAAACTCTACTCGCAGTACACACCCATTACACACTCTGGTTTATAACCAAGTAGGAAGATGACTTGGGAATGAAGTTCACTGACACCCAGCAGGAGGCGGTGCTTTAATATAGTCACAAAGCATCCATTAGCAACAAATATCAGGAGACTAATTATAAGCTGGTAACTCATTGGTACAGAACACCTACTAAACTAGCTAGTATATTTCCCAATGTGGAAAACATCTGCTGGAGATGTAACTTGGCGCCGGGTACTTCGTTGCATGTTTTTTGGGACTGTTCAAAGTTAAATAATAATAATAATAATAATAATAATAATAATAATAATAACCCCCTTTGGGAGCGGTGTAGCAGAAATAGTTTGCAAACTCACAGAGGTAGATATTAGAAATAGAACTGAATTGGCAATCCTTCACATTTCCAACATGTCACGAAAGACATACAAGCGCTCATTGCTGCGACATTTGTAAAATGCAGCTAAGGCGTGCATACCGGCCAGTTGGAAATGTGACAAATCCCCAACTGTTGGCCAATAACTGCGGAGGATGGGGGATATCTATTGCATGGAAGATATGATGACCTTGGGTACCGATGATATAGAAAAATTTAGGTGCACATGGTTCAGCTGGATCAAGTTTAACAACACACCTGAATATAACTCACATTCATTACATATAATAACTCACTCTCATCATTACATATTATAACTCACTCTCATTACAACATTCTCAGGTCAATTCAGAGTCTCCCTCACAGGCTTAAGAAGAGTATATCCTATATCTTTACACTTTTAAAATGAAGAGCGAGACATAACTGCTAGACAGAGACATAACTGCTTGGGCTTTCCTTCCTTTCCTGTCCCCCTGTTCCGTTATTATAGTTTATTTTTTTATTTTTCCCATTTTCTAATCTATTTAAAAAATCCAAAATGCACTGAGATACTGTGGATCCTAAATAATTTTGATGTGGTGTAAATTATACATCTGTAATCTACAATTGTTTACATACGGCTTTTGTTGTACTTGTTACGATAATGATGTTTGATCTGAATGTGTCTCAATAAAAAGAATGAAAAAAAACAAGTGCCAGAATGAGACAGCCTGGAGCTTAAGTATAATTATTAATATTTTTTTAAATAATATTAACCAGCAGTATTTATATAGCGGCAAGATATTAGGCAGCGCTATACATTGCATAGGAGTTGCAAATGACAGATACAAACAATGAAACAGGAGGACCCGAGCTCAGAAGAACTTACAATCTAAGAGGAGGGGAAGCAGCATACAATAGGAGGGGGGATATGGAATGGTGGGTGAGTAGTAAGGGATTTAGGAAAAAGAAGAAGATGGATAGAGTTTGAAAAGGGTCCAGAGGGTTCTTTTAAAAATGCAGAAAGTAGGAGCAAACCAATTAGGATGTTGAAGACCATTACAGAGAGTCGGGGCAGTTCTAGAAAAGTCTTGGAGCTGTGAATGTGGCGAGGTTATGAGTGGGGAAGTCATTAGTTTGAGGAGCTAAGAGAGTGGCTAGGGCAGTACTTTTCTATCAGAGCAGAAAGGTAAGCTGGACAAGGACTGTGGAGGGATTTGAAGGTAAAGCACAAGAGATGAATTTGATTCTCAGGTGAAATGGAAGCCAATGAAGAGAACTACAAAGAGATGCAGCAGAAGAGGAGCGGTGGGAAGAATGGATGAGTCTGGCTGCAGCATTCATAAAGATTGTAGAGGAGAGAGTCGGGTTAGAGAAATACCAGAGAGGAGGAGGTTACCAGACGAGAGATGAGTTTGGTGGTCTCCGGGGACAGGTAGTGGCGGATTTTGGAGATGTTGCCCAGGTAAAAGTGGCAGGACCTCAAGATGTTCTGGAGGTGATAAATGATAAAAGATGATTTTCTGAAAAAAAACACTCAGGAATGTCTTCATGCATCTGACAGGTCCACTTTAAATGCCACATAGAGCATATTTTAGGCACGCACACCAGAACCTTCCTAAGCATGAATTATAGGTGTTGCAAATGTGCTGGCTGTGGTTCGTTGACCTGTCTCCGCCAGGTCTGGCAGACAAGGGGAGAAAACGCATTAGCAAATAACACCCATGAAATGAAATGCTGGGATCTAGACGATGGTGGGTTTATTGTCACAGGTGTAACTTCCTCTGCATCCCACAGATCACTCACAGGAGAGCAAACGCTGGATGCACTCATCTTCGCTGCAGATGTCTTCTAGGTCATAAATGATTTGATTTCCTAAAGTGCTTCATTCCCTGACACATGAGCCGCCACTGTCCTGGCAGAGGAGACATTTATCTGAATCCTGAATGCTAAAGGATAACTATATTGAGTCACAATATTGCGTATGTAAAGACAAGTAAATAAATAGAAATAAATAACATAGAATTGTGGGATGTAATACTTAGAGGGGTCACCAGTAAGAGGAAAGAGGTCCTGATCCCCCTTTATAGATAGAATTTTGGGGTGCATCTCTAGGACGATCACTATCAGGAGGAAGGAGGTCCTGATTCTTTCACATAGATAGAATTGTGGGGTATAACACTAGAAAGGTCACCGACAGGAAGAAGAGGTACTGATTACCCTATGTAGACATAAATGTGGTTTCACCATCCTTAGAGAGATCACCTGAGTCCCCTATATAGATAGAATGGTGGGGTCACCAGCAGGAGGACCTGATTCCCCTAATTAGAATTGTGGGGTTTCTATCACTAGAGAGGTCACCCAAAGGAAATAGAAAGTCCTGAAGTCCCTATATAGACAGAATTGTGGGGTCACCAGCAGGAGGAAGGATGCCCTGATTTTCATATATAGATATGTTGGGTATATCTCTTAGGCCTTATTTACAATACTGTGTCCAGTTCTGGAGATATCTTTTGCAAAAAGTACAAATGAAGAAGGATTATCCTCTTGTCACCAGAACAGGTGTCCTACCTGGAGATTTCCTTTCACTCCTCTTAAGGTGACAACTTGTTTTTCAATGGTAATTCAAAAAGCAGAGAGCTGGACCCCCTTAGTGAGGACACAAACAGCATAAAAATCCATCTTGGATGATAAAAGAAATTAATTTGTGATATAATTTGAAAACAATGGTGCAGACTGCCTGACATCTTTCAGGTTACCTTTATTTTAAGGAATCCCTTTCTTATTTACCTGTAACAAAGTTACATAAGAAACATAAAGGAATATCACAAACACAGTTCATGTGATGACATGATATCACATGCAGAGGTCGGGCACAGAGTTCTGCAGAATAATATTGTTGTCAGATTTGATAAGTGGATACAATGTATTGTTCCCGCATTTTTTGGCTCAGGCATTCCAGTGTGATTCCAGACACTTATGAGACCATTACTGGAAACACATGAAAGGCCCAGAGTTCGCAAATAGCCTGAGAAGTCTCTGCATGACTATTGTGGTAATCGGGTCCAAATTATGGAACAGTTGTGAGATTTCACTTCTGCAGACAGGATAATGGCTTGCAAGGGTTTGGCCTCTTCATGCCCCGGATTGACCTGGGATTTGGGGTTAAGTGCTGATAATTATTCAGGTGAGATTCTGTATCCACCAAAGGGCTGTCAGCCAAGACGGATATCGCAGTAATCCAGCCTTTCCCGAAAACTGCAAATGGATGAGGACACTTGGCAGTCCAAAGTCATCCCTTGCAAGAAGCAACCAGATGCTTTTTTTTTTTGGAGAAGAATAACAGACGTAAAGTGTTCTTGTGCCAATAAAGGGACTCTAACGTCATGGAAATGGCTTTCCATTCTCAGCAGCATCTGATTTACACATCAGTAATTAATGTTTAAAACCTTATTCCTAGTGCACTTTAGAGAAGAAGACAAAAAGGTCTGTGCCATTCTGCATCAATGTTCTGGGACTCCCAATTGCCAGTATATTACTGCTGTGAGACCCAAACGGTCAGAATATCCTTGGTTTGAAAACCATAATTGACAAAGTATCATTGTTTTTGGATTTCCAAGTGTCAATGTGTTGTTGTTCTGGAGCAGCCAAGTATCCCCATGTATCCCCACATCTTCAACCCCCAGATGTCAGTGTGCCATTGCTATGTACACCCAAGTGCCATTGTTCTTGGACTCTCAAGAGTCAGTGATTGGCTTGGAACCCCCATGTGTCAGTGCACAACTGTTTTGAGATCCAATGTGTGCCATTGCCTTGGGACCAAAGGTGTCAGTGCATCATTGTTTTCGAAATCTCAAGCATCAGTCTGTCATTGTAATGGAATCCCCAAATGTCAACATATAATTGTTATGGGACCCTAAGCGTCATTGTGACATCATTCTGCCCCCCACCCTCTTTAAGTGTATTATTCTTCTTGATCTTTTCATTATGACATGCTTTAAATTCCCATGTACACTTCTCACTGAGGGTCACCCATTTGTATCATGATATGTCTATTTGAATAGCGCTTGACAGGTTCACTTAATCTATTGAAGTCATATGCCAGAATGTCTCCATACCCATACGTGCAGCACCAGGCTTTCCCCGTCCACATTAATTTCCAATATTTCTATGGGGAACGGGGTAAATGTATGAAATGGAATTAAAGCAAACATTTGAAAATTAATCGGGTAAGCGGTTAAGGTAAAAATGTTTATGTTTATAGCTTTTCCTGGAGTGTTCAGTGTTAGGACAATCCCGCCAGATGCTCCAACAATAGTCAGCCATCATATGTACATCCCATCTACCCTGATACCGTCCTTCAATCACCTTCAAATATTGGTGGAATCATTCACCTTGCTCATGACTGAGTTCACCAAGGTTTTCCGTGAAGTTAGAAAGATTGCACCTTGATGCTCATATTGCAACCAAGCATTTTGTAGCTCTCCATGAGTTTCTGGACAATTTCTGTGTAATTATTTGTGTGTTTCCAAGAAAGTCATTGACAATGGCTTTGAATGATAACCAAGCATTCTTTTCGACTTCTGACATTGTCCTGATGAAATGTTCATCTTTTATGAGCTGTCGAATCTGTGGACCATTAAACACACCGGCCTTTATTTTTTTCTAAATGACATTCTAGGAAATGCCAAAATGAGGTACTTGCAACAGTCCCCTTCAGTTGGCAAAGCTTTAACAAACTGCTTCATCAGACCCAGTTTCATGTGCAGAGGTGGGAATATAAAATTCTTTCTATCAACAAGTGGCCCATGTAGAATGTTTGGATCACCTGGTTTTAGGGCAGATCTAGGAGGCCAATTCCTTTCCACCCAATGCCTCCCATGAGCTCTGCTGTCCCACATGCACAGATAACAGGGATACTTGGTGTATCCGCGTTGCTGACCAAAAAGGAAGCATAACATTTTAGGGTCAACACAGATGACCCAATTTTGTTGGTGATATTGCAACAGCTCAATGACTCTCTTTATGTCTGCATATTCTTCACAAAGAGAAACTGAATGGCCAATTGGGACTGACCCAAATATATTGCCATTGTGAAGGAGGACACACTTTAAACTCCGCTTTGAGCTATCGATGAATAGTCGCCATTCAGTTGAGTTATAGGAATTCACAATTCCTCCAATAAACCAGGTATGTTATGACAGTACACAAAGCCACTGTCAGTTCTAAAGTACTGCAGAAATGCAATTTCTCTGGTTTAAAAGTATGATAACTTTGTTCCTTTTTCAAGTAAGTTTTTTTCACGCAATCCTGATGCTAGGAGTTCTGAAGCTTTCTTCGATAGTCACAAATCAAGTGCCAAATCACTGAACTCATGCTGATCAAACCCCTTACAAACAGAAACCTCTTCTATTTCATGGTCATGGTCAATGGTCATCATTGTTGTCACCTAGTTCATCACCATAATCATGTTCTTCAAGAGAGGGTAGTGTAATGAAAACCTGAACTGGGATTTCACATGAATGAGCTACTGGGCTTATAGCCGATGGTAGACTAGGATACTCTGTTACATTTATTTTTCTTGTTATATCCTGAAGTTTTCACTATACAAAAGTAACAGTCACTGAAATGATCTCCTGGCTCTCCCCAAAATAATAGGTATACCAAATGGCATCTTATCACGTGTTCCCTTTGTCCACATCTGTAAACCCTCAAGGCACTGTTTGCACACCTTATGAGGGGCCCAAGACTTATCTTGATCACCAAGTTTACCTTTGAAATATGCCAAATAGGCTTGCTCTACAAATGTGCTGATGTTCAACATTTCACTGGAAATGGTGAAACTGCCACAGATAAACCCAAGGTGAATCAGGGTTGTTTAGGCACTTACGGCAAGAAACAGCTGAGCCAGACATGATCTAAAAGAAAGGAAATACGTGTATAAGTAGGAAAATAAATTTAGCCTATTCACTACGTATAGCAGCGCACAACCTCTGACCACACTGTCCTCCCTGTAAATAAATAGCCTATACAAATCCACGCTACAGTAATCACATTAAAAGAGGCAGCAGAGAAAAAACCTGATGTGATAGAAGAAAACTAATTGCTCTTTCAGAATCAGCATACCTATTTTTGAGTAAATAACCCAAAAAATTGAAGTCAACAAAAAATATGTTCAAAAATTTTCCCCAGTGATATTGAAAGCTCATCTCTCAGAAGTCCAGGAGAAACCCTAAAGACCCGAGAGGGGCATGTGAGAGGATGATATCACCAGCACTTCTTAAGTGTCCCCACCAGCTGCCCATTCTACATTCCCTAGAGGAATGGCCAGGAGGAGAGGACAAAACCTTAATGTGGATGAATAAAGTGAATAAAACTTTTTTTTAATAGTATCTCAGATGAAAATGGGCATTTAATCCTTTCAGTGCCAGGGGATCCCAACTGTAAGAGTAGTAGCTGAAATGTTCCCGGAGTTCATCTTTAAATCAGAATATCCTTTTATAGGAATAGGACTCAGGGGATAATGTATGAGGCCAGAAAAGGAACTCTGACCTCCTCAAATTCCAAAATCAGAGACTGAGACAGAAACCTCTGAATTCTTGGTGAACTTTCCTTTTGGATACCTGAAACCTTCCCTCCTGCAGAATGTCCATCTATCAATGCCAAGAACATCAAGTGATATCACAAATGCACTGATTGCTAATACTGGACCCTATACGGTCTGCCAGGACAATCAATTAGTCAGGAGAAACCTCTATGTGAAATCATACTAATTTTATTGGCAATAAAACTGAACTCTGTGCAGGTGTAAAAGCCACAAATGACTGCACATCTGTAATCATGGATACATGAATAATAAATTGTTTTATGCATAAAGTGTAAGAACCTGAATCTGTATTGTTGTCAGCCACTTGGAGCGTATATTTAGACTGAATTGAATTAGGTGGATATCTCTGGATAAAATTGAAACATTGCAGAAAAAATGGTTTGGTTATTTTTTTAACTGGTTTTATTATTTTATATATTTTATTGACTAGTATTTTGTTTTTTAAAAATAAAAAGATTTTAAGGTAGGAACTTGGCCTGCATGAACCTGGAAAAGCTTTTAAGAGAACCAGTCATGCTGTAAAATGTTCAGTGGGTGTTCTCATTGATCTAAGTTTAGTGTCCCCACAGTGACCACTGCAGCCACTTTAACAGCCATCTAAAACCTTTCATCCTATAAAAAGGAATAGGAAGCCAGAAATCTGCTTTTGTTTTCTCTGGCATATTGACTGTCAGGGAAAACAAACACGAATATCCCAGCTGCCGGGCAATCCATCTATTGCAGCGTCCTATGTGTTGGTACCTGATAGAATTATTACAAGATATTTCCGCTTGGGAAATGCAGCCAAAGATTGGAGCCTAGGAATTTAAATATGGAAGCAGGATGGTGAGATGTTAGATAACCGTATATCCTGTATGTATACCAACCGATTATGTTTTGTAAAGCTTATAGCGGAGGAGCTGAATCTTGGGTTGGGTTCATGTGAGTGCGTTACTCTAACATGCATTGTGTTATGGCAGCCCATCCACATATCCATAGTACTATAGTTTTGTATTACAATGCACCACAATGTATGGTAGCGCATTACAATGAGTTGGGGTGCACATCATTACAATGGTGGTATAATACACCTTTATCAGCAATGTGAGCTGGGTCATGTTGGGAGGTTATGGGGAGGGGCAAAAGAGCTGGGCCAACATAGGCAGTAATTAAACACTTTCAAAAGGGTAGAAAGTTATAATGTGCAAGAATAGCTGTGATAGAAATTATTACATTTTTAAAGGCACATTGCAAGCGAAAAATAAAGTCATCAATGAATAACAAAGCTTGATTTGTCAGTGCTTTTACCCTTTACCATTTTCAGATGTAGAACAAAGAATGGCCGGTCTATCCAGGTCTAGGCTGTGTCTTTTTAATTGAAAAAAGCGAAAATAAAAAGCCTGGCAGTGGTAATGCTCAACCAAAATTATCATGAAGGATCAAGGCTTTTAGAGCCAATTAAAAGTTCAGTTCGGAGATGCAAGCAATTAGAGTGTACTAATGAGGTAAATTGCAGAATAATGATCAGAAAAGCCCATTATATAATAATTGCTGCCTGCGTCTTTTGCAGAGGGCATTAAACCCCACAATTATTCATGGCCGCTATGGGATGTTTGACAGTGCCGTTCTCCAACGTGAAGCTGCAAGGTGCCTAAGACTTCTAGCGGAAGCTGGTGACCTTAGTCTTTAATGTTCCGATTTGATGAGCAGCATGGCAATTCCAGGCTAAGTTCAGACTAGCGGTAAAAACCCAGAAGCCTACTGGCAACCACTAGGCATCCGGAAGCAGTAACAAGTGGTAACTCTTTTCCACTTTCAGTTCTCCAGAATGCCTGAAACCTTAAAACGCTTAAAAAAAAGCATGCACCCCAGGCACTCACCATACCCCTTCTTCCCCCACCCTGGGCCAAGAAACCAGTCCAGTGCCCAAAGACTCCCATATGCAACTTATTTACAACAAATAACTAAATTCCCCAATCTATTCACCCTCCTTGTTGCATGGGAACACTATGTCTGCCCACCCTCTCCTGTCTATTAACCTAGACTCTACCAGGTCGGTGTATACTAAACCTACAACAAAAATCATATACCTACTTCCACCTTCTGACCTGGGCATCTACAGTATATCCTGGAGAATCTGCTGCTGCACTGCTTCTTCCTATTTGGATTTTATAAGTCTCCTCTGCCTCTTTTATCCATCTGTTTGCATTCCCCACTATGCAGTGCATCAGCGATGCATTGTACAGTCTTTAACTAGTCCCCCAAAGGTCAAAGCTTGGAGATCCTGATCCTGGAAGAAAAGGGAAAAAACATGGCAGAGGTGGCAGAGCATGGAGCTAGGCATTGCTGGTGGACATTCCCAAAGGTAGTAGTATGACAAGGTGTAAGTATGGTGGCAGTTTTCCATATTGGAGGCCACTTCAACTACAATGATCTGCAATTTGGCACAGCTATACCAGGTGACCCGACTCCTAAAATGAAGAGCTCAATATAAACAAATTGGCTACTATATGTATCAAAAATCTGTCCTGATTAATAGTTTCAGAATTAATTGTGTGATCTCTGCATAAACCCATTGGTGCCTGCTTCTTTTAAAAAAAAAAACCTTATTAGGGTCACTTTGCCCAACTTTAGTAAATACCAGACAGTTGATTCTACATATGCTTTAATTTTAGCAGTGGGATCCCTGCACTTGAATATTTATTCCAGCAAGTTAAATAACTGAAGAAAGATTCAGTACAGAATGCTGCCTATTAAAGAACAGGTTGGCAGCGACCTAAACCTCTTAAAAGAAACCTATAAACACATTCATAATAACTGGCAAAAATAAATAAAAACGTTACAGGGAGCCTGTGGGGTAATAATAGGATAAGGATTGATGGCTGTAAAGATGACAAGAACTTGTAATAACATCTCTCTCCGTCCCACTCACTCCATCTCCACTTATTTTAGTAATTCAGCTGTTCCAGGATCAGCTTGTCACTGCACAAAGTAAAGGCTTATAGGCTTATAAAGGTTTAAAACCACAAAACGTAATACCCAAACAGCAGAACGCTGCAAAACAAACAGTGATAATAATAAACATGCTGAATATTGAGCAGCTCTCTGGAATGAGACAGATCTCAGCCCATGAAGTGTTTTTTTGTCAGAATAAAAGAATATGTCAGAATGACATTTCGTGTTAAAGGTGCATTTTAAAAGCCATCCTTGATCCAAAGACAGTGACTTTGCCTTGGCTAAGATGATGTCATCAGTCTGCTGCAGGCAATAGGAAGCTTTTCAGTAGTATATGTCAGTGTTTCGCAATAAGAATTCCTCTAGAGTTTGCTGGGGGTTCCTTGAGCAATGAGCAATTTGTACCTCTCAGGTCAGTTTACGTGACCCCAATGATCTTTTTGGCTATCTGTAAGGGTGACATTCTTCCCAATGGCCAGCAATGTAAGAGACATTCTTCCCACTAACCACTAAGCCAATGTACTGTGACCTGTGGATATAGTAATTATAGAAGGGGTTCCCTGAAGACCTGTAAATTATTTCAAGGGTTCCCCCATGTTAAAAATGTAGAGGAACTCGATACTTGTCTTAGGAACAGGACTTCCTATGCAGCTCTGTGTGGCTGGCACTGTATCAGAGACCCAGTTGCCCATATCTCTGAGCTGGTTCCTAAATACCATGGATTTAAACATTAGAGAAGGAAGAACTAAACTGCTCTCTGCCTGTTTATTCTCTATGGGCTGCCACGGTTGATATGCTACCTGTAGTGGTTCAGGAGAGTGAGAAAGTGGAAACTGCACGCTTACAGTTGCAAATCTACAGTAAGCTGCTCTCAGGTGCATAGAAAACTGCTGCTATGAGCCCAGAAATGTTAAACCATACTGTTGGGTAACTCCTTGACAATTGTTGACCCACCGTTTGCTGTAGCTGAGGCCCAGACTTGGAAAAACTAACAAAACGGATATATAAAAGAAGACCTATCATCAAATTTACAGTGGTATGTAAAAGGTTCTTCAGGGGCAAAGAGGTTGAGAGAGGCTTATTTAGATAGAACCATTATTGTCTGCACTCATTGCAAAAGAATCATGTATTTAGTTCTCACCATAGACCCAGCTTGAATTTTTCATAAGCTCTCTTTGTTCAGTGGGTCCCCTCTGGGTTCTCTATAAATAAACTGATAAATATGTTGATGTTGCTTGAACAATTTATATCCATGGGGTTATGTCCTGCAATATGTCACAGTATTCTGCAGGGGGCGCTGTTGTATTTGTTGTCTCTATTGGAAGTATTCTGTATTTAGTGAGTTTGCACAGTTAATGTAGATTGGCAGACACAGAAATTATTATCAGAAGATGGTGTTTTATTACTGTTCCAGGTACACCGGTCTATAAACGGTCATTTAGGTTATCATCTGTAAATGTAGCATAGCAAAGTAACCAGAGAACAGAGCAAAATGTCTAAGGTTTTAAAAATCTGATCCTCTAATGTAAAACATGATTTAAAAAAGAGTGGTCAAATTTCCATCGTGGTGATCAGTGCCTGATCATCATACAGTAATTACTCTAAATTGACAACCTGCAGCTTTATTCATTTGAATATTTTAGAAGATCGCCAGTATTATGACATTAGTGACCCTCAGTAGCTGCATACCTTATTATTAATTTGTATTTATATAGCGCCAATATATTACACAGCACTTTACAAAGTCCATAGTCATCCCACTAACTGTCTCCCAAAGGGGCTCACAATCTAATGTGCCTACCATAGTCAAATGTCATTACTACCGTCTAAGGTCAGTTTTTGGGGAAGCCAAATAACATAACTGCATGTTTTTTGGAATGTGGAAGTGTCAGGAGGAAACCCAGGCAAACAAGGATAGAACATGCAAACTCCATGGAGATAATGTCCTGGCTGAGATTCTAACCTGGAACCGAGCGGTGCCAGAGTGTTAACCTCTGAGCCTCTGTGCCGTCCACCTATATAAAAAAAAAAGTAACCACTGCTGATCTCTATGCTGGCCTATGTACCAATCTATAAAGAGGCCATTATTTAAATACTGAAATGTAAGAATCTTTTCAGATAATTACCACTTTCATTTGGCTGTCTGAATATTGGCAATATTTCTGCCGAAAGGACAAAAATATGTTATTCCAGCAGGTGCTCCATCGATCCATTTTGATTTAAATTTAATGAAAAGTCCAACTTAAACTTTAACTAGAAAGGTCTTCAGCTGCAAAAGATTAATGAATTAGATACTTTCAGAAAGGCTTGAGAATTTATATATCCATAATTATTATTATTATTATTATTATTATTATTAATAATAAACAGGATTTATATAGCGCCAACATATTACGCAGCGCTGTACATAATCAATTCTCATGGCGATTCGTTCAATGAGCATGCTTGTATATTCAGGGGCTACTTATAAATAATTGGGAATTGTATGTATGGCGCCGACTGAATATTCTTTAGTTCATTGTGAATGTTGCTGTTGGATGAAAATAGCAGAATCCATTGTTTGTATTATGAATATATTAGAGATGGGCAAACATGCCCCAGATTCAGTTTGTGAAGCGTTCGGTAAATGTTCTTTGGAGATGTCACAAATCTGATGTTTGAGTTAAGCTCCATGGAAGTGAATGGTGGATAAATCTTAAATGATTAAATTTCTTGTATACCTAAAAATGTTAGGTATACAAGATGTAGAGTTATTAATCAATTAGATGTTCGATTTGCTAAAAACAATAAATCTGACTCAAATCTTTACAAAAGCCAGGGTCTAAAAAAAAAAAAAATTAAAAGAATGCTATTTTTATCCATTGAGCATTGGTGGGAATGATGAGCAAAAATTGGATTTAAAATTACATTTTTGCAGAAATCAGTTTAATATCAAATGATACACGATGGTAAAATGGTCAATATTCCCTAAACTAGCCTTTATCAATCTTTTTAACATGTGAGAACCCTTGAATTAACTTTCAGGTCTTCAGGGAACCCCCTGCTATAATTTGTATATCCACAGCTCACATCAGTGTGGTGGTCAGTGGGAAGAATTCCTCTTACTTTGCTGGTCATTGCGAAGAATGTCACCCTTACAGATAGCCAACAAGATCATTGGTGTCCCTTAAATTGACCTGAGAGGCACAAAATGCTCATTGCTCAAGGAACCCCTAGCAACCCCTGGAAGAACCCTGGTTGAGAAACACTGGCCTAAACAATTTCTGATAAAGAAAATAGCAATTGTTCATTGGATCAAACACACAATATTATTGTTTACAAGGGATTAGATTTTTTTGTGCAGAGAAAATATAGAAAAGATAGTTAGTTATAACCCTTGAGGTAGCTTTGTGAATAAATTCGCCATCTTCACATAACCTGTTGGCAGGATTTCTTTACAGAAATATCTAGTTAAGAAAATTCATTATGGTGGTTGCAGTCAGGGAAAATGTACATCCACTTTGCAGGATGCCACAGAGAGGATGGGGGGAAGCGTGTTCCGATCGCAGCGAGATAAAATGAGAACAAGCATCAGTGCTGCTCTGGGAGTTCTGTGCTCAGGAAGGAAAAATGATCCTTATTTTTAGCACCTTGCGGCTAAACTGGTTCTGTCCCTGGAATAACTTGCAGGCTCTGGGGACGCAGTGTCAATGTTTGTCTTCGTTCTCTTGGTGGGTCCTGAGTGGGAGGGAGACCTTCCGACTTACCCCAGAGACACTTGTCACATTTTGTTTATGTATGTACAGTATCAAGAGAGAGCCTGGACTGTCAGAGAATTCCAAATCTGTAAAATATCACAATCTCCAGACGTCTCAAGAAAGTTCGATTCCTAAATTGGTCAATTTTGTTTTTTGGAAGGAAGCTTTCCTTGGAATGGGCTATGGAGGACCTTGGCAATGTGTGGATTTTGGGCAGCCAGGGAGGAAAGAACTTTTTGGCATAGTGTACATAGACCCATTTTTAGTGTTTTAGGCAGTGGTTATGGGGTACTTGACAGCCTGCTAACCACCAATCAACCATCAGGTCCATGCTCAATCAATCGAATGAGAGCATTCAAAGACATTTTGATAGGGGTTGTCAGGTGGTAATCAATTGCGTTGGTAGATACTGTGTTCTCAGATACTTTTTGCAGCATTTGGCAGCCAGTTGTTCCTGAAACACCTTTACCTGTCAATGCTAATGTTAACATTGCAGATGTGCAAAATTACATCGTTAGTGGCCAACCGATGGCCAGCTTCTTCTGATGTGGTGGTGACAGGTCCGGACCCGCACACAGGTAGGTCTGTGCAATATTTGGCAAGAATATGGCATTTTCTGAATACGGCAGAAGCTCACCACTCATAAACAAGTATGGTTCTGCTTTAAAAAGTGGTGACTGTGCTGCTTCACAATGATCTGCAGAACCAAGCAATGTCCCTGCTGCAATAAGTATTCTTACCTGACTGATTTCTGCCCATCTGTCAAAATTCACTGAGCATAAGCTGTCAAAGATACCCAGCAATCAGCCACCATTGAATGACCTACCATATGCCTGGTGGTAATAAAGTCAAGCTGGCTGGGTGATTTGAGATTGTCCAAAATCAAAATAGGGAAAAGAAGAAAAGTGAAGATGGTGGCATCCACAACGTTATGGGGACAGCTGAGAACCCCCAGGGTTTAGTTACTCTTTAAAGCTTACAGTGCACCTAAAACCTACCGTGCACCAGGGCTCCTCATTCCACAGCTGCATGCTTTAAGGTTACAGAAATATTTTTATATTGCTTCACTCTGGTATAAATGTTCCTCTGGTGCTGGAATATCCTCCAATGTTGTGTAAAATTGCCCTTTAAGTGGTTTTTACTTGTTCATTTTGAAAATAAAGCAAATTACATTTATTTGTATTATGACAGTCTGGGGATTTCAGTTCTATTTCTGTGTGCCAGGGTGGGTAAAATATCACAATTCTCAGTAAAATACAACCAATTATTATGTGATAATCCAGCCTAAATGACAAGTCTCTCATCCAGGCCGCATACACAAACAGAGCGTTTGTTTAATTTCCAAACGGCTGTCTCCATTTCAGTGACCAGCAGAACGCTTTGTAAACTGAGACCCTGAAGTCTCCAGGCTGATGAGGAATGCCTTGATAAAGTGTATCACCAACTGGGATACAATGTGTTTGTGCTTAAAGGTACATTCCTGTTAAAGGTCCAGCATAGAAGTACAGACAAAGCACACAGTTTACATGTGTTTTCATTTTGGGATTGGTTAACTACGCCAAACCAAAAGTCATCCAATTTCTAGTAATCTAATCCTTAGTGTCTAATCTAATCTAATCCTTATCCTATTTAATGTACAGCGCTGCGTAATATGTTGGCGCTATATAAATCCTGTTTATTAATAATAATAATAATAATAATAATAATATTAGTGTGCAAATATATTGGTCGGCATTCACTCCTCCCATTTCTATAAGGTTCTCTGCAAATCAGTACTGAACTAGAAAATAGCAGCAATATAGAATACTGAATATGATTGGTTGTAATGGGGGACTAAAAGCACTTTTAAGAAATGACTTAAAACAGAAATAAACATTTAAATAAAAATAAAAAATGCAAGTGGGCAAGTTACTTGCTGGGCAATGTCCCCTCTGTAATAAATAAACCTACCTAAGTAATCAAAATTTTTTTTTAAATACACTCACCTATCTATATTTTGGCACCACTGTCTTTTTTGGGTTAGGGTCTTTGGCAATCTGGATCGCCAGGCTGAGTCGGGATGGCGTAACCTCTGTACATGTGCAGGAGAGTTAATTAAATTCCAGCAGCCTGGGGTATGTGGGCCTGAGGTACCCAACATTAAACACTGAACATTGTGCAGCTCAGTGTACATTTCTGAAAAGGCTGCAAACAAGCCAGTAAGTATATTTCCTTGCAGAAGGTACAACACCTGTCCCTTCTGCAATAAATAAATTGCTTGCCTACATTTTTTTTTTTTTTCATGTATAGTTCTGATATAAGTAATTAAAATTGCAAGGGGGAGCTGAGAAGTTCCTGGCTTTGCCCTCTTCCAGATGAAATAGAAAAATATCTTAGTATGTAACTGTGCAAAATATCAGGTCTTTGCGATTTCAAGACTGGCTGGCGATTTCAAGTCTTGTTTCAAGACTGGCCATTTCACCGTTGAAGATGAGCCCCGCAGTGGGTGCCCCCCAACCTCAACTGGCCCGGCAACCTGCGATGCTGTCCATGAGCTGATTATTGAGTAAATATCCGCAAAAAAGATAGTCCAGATACTTGACATCTCACAGGAGCGTGCTGGGTTTGCTTTGACCACTATCCTAGACATGCACAAGCTTCCAGCTAAGTGGGTGCCGAAATGTTTGAACAGTGATCAGAAGAAGGAACGAGTTGAAGCATCCAAAGCGGTTTTGGCCCATTTTGAAGCATCCACAGGACTTTTTGGCTAGGTTAGTGACTGAGGATGAAACCTGTCTCCACATCTATGATCCTGAAACCAAGGAACAGTGAAAGGAATGGCACTACAGTGGGTCCCGAAGGGGGTGGCCGAAGAAGTTCCGAACCCAGAAATTGGCCAAAAAAGTCATGGTATTGGTATTCTGTTGGTGGACTACCTACCTCAGGGCTCTAGTATCACCGGACAGTATTATTCTAACCTCCTGGACCAGCTGAAAGAGGCAATTAAGACGAAACGCCATGGAAAGTTGACCAAAGGGATCCTATTTTTGCAGGACAATGCACCTGCACACACGTCCAACATTGTGGCTGCCATATTGAACACCCTGGGTTTCCAATTGGTCCACCATCCCCCCTATTCACCTCACCTGACCTGGCCCCTTCAGACTATTATCTGTTCCCGAATTTGAAGAAACAATTGAAGGGGCAACATTTTGAGGACATTTCTGACGTCAAAGATGCTGCTGAGAGCTGGTTTGCAGCTCAACCAAAGGACTTTTATTTGAACGGTCTAGAAAAGCTGCAACTACGCTGTACCAAGTGCATCAGTCTCAGGGGGGAATATGTTGAATAAAAGTGTTATTAACTCTGGCTCTCTTCTTTCTGGGCAAAGACAGGAACTTCTCAACTCCCCCTCTTAATTCTAAATATACATGTCTTAGAAATCTGTCTACACCTGAGGTCTTCTGCTCACAGCTGGGAAGCAACAAATGCACAAAGGTATAGGTATAGGAAGGTTTCAAAGCAGAGAATGACTGAGAAAAGGCTACATTCTTATCAGAGGTCCTATGGTTCATTCTGCTATAGATAAACTTTGAGTTAGGCCTTTTACACTTTACTAGGTACAAAAAAAAGCCAATGTAGGGGCTTAGTGGCTAGCACTGGGGTCAGTAGTTCAAATCACAGCCTGGATAGTATCGGTATTGTTTCCCTGTGTTTGTATAGGTTTCTTCACAGTTCTCCAAAACATACTGTTAGGTTAATTGGCTTTCCCATAATTGGCCTTAGACTATGGTAATGAGATATGACCACAGGTACCATCATCCCATGACCCTCCAAAGCACCTCTTCTGTGATTAAAGACTAGCCAAGCTGTGCTTCAGTTCCAGGCCTTGTTCCGCATCCCATGGGTATATTATCCCACCTTGGCTGAATCTTCAGGACCCCGTGGGATCCAACCAATGGAAAACCAGTAGAAAGTGACTACATCATGAGGGATGTGGCTGTTTGATAAAGGACCATACCATGCTTTAGTGTAAAGGAAAGGACTTGGAATTAAGTGACATGGTGGCCACAAATTAAGTTATGTAAGTTGGCAATTTGGTATAGGGAGGTGGGTAAAGTTTATTGTGGGGGGGGGCAGGAATCCTTTACTTCTCCCTGTGCTTCCAGTCACCAGGTCCAAAGCTAGGACATGGGCCATAAGCATGATGTTGTGTTGCAGGTCTGCAATGTTTTACACAAAGAATTGTGACTTACTTGTGAGTTTCCGGGTGCTCTGATTGTGGATTGGCCAGCGAGGTGGCTTAGGGAGGGTTAACACTGGGAAGCATAAGGTGCCTGTTAAGACCAAAGTTCACTTTAATTTTCTTCTTCAAAAACAAACTAAAAAAAAATCTGCCCTCAAGATTCATAATTAGGTCTGAGTCACAAAAACTTCATTTTGGATCACTTAGCCTAAAAAGCCGGCCAACTTTCCCTTGTTGCCACACAGCAGCTCTAAACCAAGATCCTTTCAACCAGGGTTTCATGGATTAGCACCAGACCTCTCTTTCCAATGGCACAAGCGTGGTTTGAATCTTTTAACAAGCGCCTGCTGCTCGAACCAACTGCAGCCAAAGAATTCCCAGAATCCTTTGCGCACAAGGCTCTGCTGGCCAAACTAAACTGAAAGTCTGCTCCACAAATGGCACAAATTATCCTTGGGGAAGGCTGCTTTTAAAGTTTCTGCAAGTATATGTTTTAGGCACCAGCTTAGGAAAGGAAGGATGATAGGTTTGTTGCAGAAGGACTAGGATGATTTTCTCCTCCCCCTCAGAAATCCATTATTAATTCAACTTATGGTCGTTCATTTATCCAGAATTGTGCAGCTACTTTCCAAGCCAGCATAAGTCTTTTTTCCTCTGAAAGGCTTATGTGTTATGGCTATTACTCACTCAGGATCCATTATTTTGGCTTTGTAATAATATGCTGCAATATCTGTAATGGTGGACTAGGGTTGTATTTTCTTAAAGAGAACTCATATGTGACTCCAGATTAGCGTCTTGTACATTAGAAATAAACAATATTGGGAGGTGTTGAAGCCCACATTAACCCATCTCACACACCATTCTAACCTACCCTGCATTTTCTTACTTTGTGAAGCAAGATATACTCACCTATACTTGCTGTCCAGGTCCTTTGCTGCTTTTGGGGTGAGTGGTAATGTCACTTCAGCAGACTTCTCTTCTTGATTCCAAAAGGACCCCAACAGGAAGTTACCCATCTAATGGTCAATGAAGTTTCAATTCAGAGTTGTCTATGTCTGAGTGGATTTCAAGCTACCAGATCTAGCAGGAGATGATGTGATATCACCCATGCCACAGTGAAGATTCTGAAGCTGTACCAAGTGGGGTACACAAGTAGGACGAGCTTTTTATTTTTGTCCAAGTTCTATATAAAGTAATATTGTATTCCTGGTGCCTCTTGAAAACTATATGTTAAGTATTAAAGAGGAACTACACCTCCAATACTCACCTGTCCCCACTAGCTTGTAGGGTTCTGCCATTTTCTTTCTTTCTTCCTGTCGACAATCTGCAAACATCTTGATTAACTTAGCTTGACATAACATTCCTTCACATCAAGCACAGGGGAAGCAAGGATTCGCATACGCAGCTCAGCTTTTTGTCTGGTACCCAGAACGATAGGCAAATAGGAGGGATTATTGTACAAAGGATATCACGGGACCCTTTCTGCAATAATGAGGTTTTTGATCATGGATCTTTAGTTTGGCTTTAAATTCCCAGTAAAATAAACCTATGGAAAGAGATGCCAGTCATGTGAGCAAATTTTGAGGCATTAGGCATGTGATTTTAGTCCAAGGGGCTCACAGTAGTCAAACTGGTGTCTCTGCCTAAAGCAGGCACAAGCAAACTATGGCCCACTGGACTTTATAATCAGGCCCGCCAAGTATTTGTACTAATTTGTCCACTGGCCCACTGAAACTGAATATAATTTAAATCTAAGTTTTCTATTACTTTTAGGAAATGGCTTTTTTTTACGCATAATTTATATCAGTTCATATAAACACTCTTCATCCATCTAATACTGACCTGGCTGGTCTGTCAAATTTTAAAGCTAATTGTGGTCCCCCAGCTAAAAAGTTTGACCACCCCTGGTCTAAATCTTAATCCATCCCTCATTGGCGATCATATGGCCTTTGTGCCAGGGTTTGGTCTTGTGACTGTGCAATAAAAAGCCCAGAAACAAGGTCTCTTCAGAAAAGAAACTCAACAGGCTCTTTTACGACCAATTGGAAATAGGTGCCAGAATAGAGAAAACAGGTGAAATTAACTTTACAATATAGATTTACTTATACAACCTATACCTGTATATGTGATTGTTCTGGACAAATTCCATTGGTTGAAAACATCTTGGCACAAAAGCAATCTACTTTTAGTGAATCAGTGAGAGGCAGTAAGGGCAATGCAGACCTGGAAAGGTCACAAATAAAGATTAATGGAGAGAATACGCTCTCTTGGGAAACATGTGTGACTGAATGTTTGATGTAATTAGGAAGATTACAAACATTAGCAATGGGCAGTCACAACATTAAAAACCACTGACAGGTGGAGGTAATAAACTGATGATCGGGTTACAATGACCCCTAAAAAGGGGTGGGAAATATTGGTCAGCGAGTGAGCAGTCAGTTTTTGAAAGTGATATCTTGGAAGCAGGAAAACTGGCCAAATGTAAGGGTTTGAGCAACAAGAGCTGAATTGTGATTGCTATATGATTGGGTCCGAGCATCTCCAAAACATCTTATGTGCAAATCCATAGTCAATTGGTCACACACAAATAAAAAAGGGGCAAAAAGGGGGGTACTATTTGAAGTTTACATTATGGAAACTGGTTATAAGTAAGTTTTTTTTACTTTGTAAGCCACTGACCTGCATCAAGCATGTAGCCACTGAAGTCTGAATAACCCTGAACTGCTTCTAGGATGTGATTCCTTTATTAAATTTGGGTACTTGGTCCAGGAAAGTAATGAGGACAGGGTCAGCTTCTACATGTCCCTCTTTAGTTTTTAACCCTTTAGAAGCTTCTTATGTATTATCCAACAGGTCCAGAATTCCTTGCACATTCCTGGATACCTGTGGATCTATAAGATGTTATTCTCCTTGAGGTGCAAATTACTCAGCATGCAGCTATTCCCTGCAGGAAAAAAGAAGAGTCTTCAAAGAGTGCTATATATATCAAACAGATATTTTAAGCAAAGGAAAGTTAAAAAAAGACCTTATTATATAATTTGATTTCTGAGTAGCAAACAGCACTTCCCTGGGAAATCCTAAAAATTGGATTTATGTTGGCTTCTGGTAGAGGTAAACATATGGGAGATTGAGGCTGCATACACACGTTCCATAATTGTAGTTGGGAAGGATCTTTCACAATCCTTTCCAACAACAAAAGACTGAAAGATACATGAACAAGCGATGTTCATGGAGAGGAGAGTGGACGACGGAGTGGCACCGTGCTGCACTTTCTCCCCTTTACTTGTATTACGATTGTTCACCATTTGGGGATCCGTAAGGACGTATCTATGAACGACGTCGGAGGAGTGCTGTACACATGCCAGATTCTTGTCCGATACTAGCCCTGAAAAGATCAGACAAGAATCTTTTGACAAGTGAACGTATGACGTGTGTAAGTTGTTAGTACTCACGTCGTACAGCATTGGGCCTCTGGGTTCAGTTATCTCCAGGGTCTCTACCTGCATAAACTGGAGTGCTGAATCTAAAGTTAAGGCTCTACATTTACATCTCGTCAACAGATGCTAGCAGGTATGAAACAAACAGGTTGTGTAGATTGTCCTCTATGAGCTCATTTGACAGCAAACCATTGTAGTAAATGGCTGTTTTGCTATTAGAACTATGTGGATCCTTTTCAGTGGCACTTAATGTACAAGCTTTTAATTGCATAAGGCAGTGTTTCTTAACCAGGGTTTCGTGGAATCCTAGGGTTTCTCCAGCGGTCGCTAGGGGTTCCTTGACCAATTAACAATTTGTCCCTCCCAGGTCAGTTAATCAACACCAATGATTTTTTTGGCTATGGGTGATGGTGACATTCTTCCCAATGGCCAGCAATGTAAGAGAAATTCTTCTAGCTGACCACCACACTAATATACTGTGAACTGTGGATAAAGAAATTATAGCCGGGGTTCCCTAAGGACCTAAACTTATTTCAAGGGTTCCCCCATGTTAAAAAGTTTGAGAAACACTGGTATGGAAGAACATTCTCAAAAGTCCCTCCATACTATCCACTTTTTATTAATATCAAGCTTTTCTATTGAATGCATATGCTTTTTGTTTTGTAAATACTAAAATCATGATGCTGAGAAGTAAATAGTAGCATACAGCCACCGGTTGGGTTGGTTGGTTCTCTGAAGACCTGAGTTATTTCAAGGGTTCCCTCATGGTAAAGAGGTTGAGAAATGCTGACATGAAGTGTTGCACCAGTAAATATTCACTGATGTATGCAAACAGTAGACAGCATGAGGAAATATTTGGATTGTACAATAAATACAATTGTGGAAATGTTGGAAAAGGAGGCAAAAAAAGTGTCACAATCAACTACATTCTTTATGACCACCCATATTTTAACATGACCAGCAATCACAATGGTCCCATGGCACCATTATTCTGGTACTGTTTTCTTAGCTCATAGAATACTGTCCTGACCATGAAAGTTGGTTGTATTTATGTCATAGGCCATAAATTCCCAGTCCACAACTGGCGCCCTGTGAATGTCATTTTTCAACTTTGAAAGAAGATGTGGACATCGCAACACATGATATGAAAATGGACATCACATTGTCATTTTTGTCAAAACAAGGTTGCAAAAGCAGAGTATGGAATTCTGCCATCAAGGCTATAAAAATTGTTGTTTTTTAATTGCAAAAACACACTTATCCTCTGTATAGAAAATAAATAAACATATTTTAAAAGCATATTCTTTTTTTTTCAAATCAAGCCTTGTAAAAAAAAAAAAAAAAAGACAGCGGTGCTACAGATAATAGAAAACAGAAGGAGGAAAGTCATAATTCCGACTGATGGCCACAGATAGCAATGACCTGAAAAACATTTTTATGTGCAGAATCGTTTTTAAACCTTGACCGTATATTGCATCACTCAAAGTTATTTGACAATGACATTGTTCTTTTATCAGCTATATCAGAACTATAAATGCAGCGTTATGTTCAGAGAATGTTCTCAGCCATACTCATTCTCAGCCTCTGCCCTTCATCATTTCATGGGAGCATTAACAATGATTTGATTTATAAAAAAATGTTTAAGGTAAGGACAAATTACAGCTTGCATGTTGTCAGATTTGCAGGGGTGAGGTTTTTTTTGAGACAAGATGAAAGTAAAAGGTGCTAATTAGTGTTTCAATGAATTTGTCTTGCCGATTTCGTTCTGTACTGAAATATTCCTTCTAGTTGCTACCGTGTGCGCAAAGCACATCACCCTTAACGACCGAGTCCTGCTGCGGGGTATTTACCTCAAGAAAGTGTTTTAAAATAGCAAGGAAAACCAAACATATCTGCAAGCATTTGTGGACAAAGGTGCACACCAGGAAGAGAGGAAATTATATATTTTAAGAAAGGCTCAAGAAAGATTAAGGTAAACTAATTAGGCTATTTAACTATAGTACACAGCATATTACTAGTTTGTCTACACTTTTAAGCCAACCTTAAGGAAAAGCTGTGCTGAGGTTTTTCAAGTATTTTCAAACATATTCATGCAGTAAATGAGCTTTAGACAAGCACTCAATGACCTCTGTAGCTGCAGGCGTTGTGGTGCAATTCATCCTTAAAAGTCAAAGCAAAAGTGTTCATGTTGGCTCTCCCAGCAGCTTAGCTCCCCATTTCTAGTGGTGACTCTGCAGCTAAGGTTTCCTCTTCCCAGCACTGTCACAGAAGCTCAGCTTCATTTCCCAGCTTTTTAGTTCTAAGAACAATGCAGATGCTCTGGAAGGGGGAGAGAAGAATTATGTGAGATGCTAGGTCCCTGGTGGGAGCAGAGTGACTGAACTTTTGAATCAATGCTGGGATAATGGAGGAGGAAGAATTGGGCTGCTGACAGAATGAAGTTAAACTTCAATGCTTCTATTATATTTTGAGGGTGAGTTGCTTCACTGTGCTTGTAGCTAATAAGGTCAGGGATGGTTTTTTAACAATATATTTGAATATACTTAGCCTAGTCGGGTGGTTCACTTCAAAGGTATCTTTCCTTTACAAACACTTACAGACCACTATTTATAAACTAAACAGTCCACAAACAGCTAATTACAGTGTCATCAGTAAACAAAGACTCTTCTCTCTTAATCTGTACCTAGGGACCTCGTCATTTCTGTTGTACATAGTTGCAGATATTTTGCTCAAAGCAAAGAAATGCAGAAACCAGGCTGTCAGTGAAAGCCCAGACAATATAGACAGCTATGGGAACATCTTGGAGGGCAAGTAAGTGTAGGTAAGTGGACGGAGAAGTGCTAAAAGGGGGAGAGGAGGCTAATGGTACAGAAATCAATTAAAACATAGCAAGCACATTGCAAATTCAGCTCATGAGAATTCTAAGTGAAATGAAAATGAATGAAATATGTAATTTTAGGGGTTTGAGGGTATTTCCTTTTAAGAAAGACATGTCCAGCTTTATAGGCAGACTGCATTCCCCCAGATAGGATAGCAGCCTTGTTCTCCAAGCTTTCATTTCACAAATCATCTCAGGCATTTTCCAGATAGAAATTCTTAGACATATGAGCCCTGTGTGTTTCTCTTTGTGCACTGCAGAGCCAATCTGCCACAAAGAAACTATTGGATAAACAAAGACACCACACAAATACCTCCAATATTCCTCTCTGTTCTGGAGGATCATTTAGCACCCCACAGCCAGACACAAGTGACTCTACCACCATGCTGTTAAATAATTGACTCATTTGGGTACCCAGTGAAGTGAAAAAGAGAAGCATCTGTCAATAGCTGTGTGCAATTGGCTTGGCATCATTAAAGCACACCAGGCATCAAAAATGTGTATTTGAGCTGCAGAAATACCTAGCTTTATTCATCTTATGCACCAGGGTATCATTCTCCCTAAATCGGACTAGTTCCCAATGAAGTGTGAAGTGTGCTCTTGATTCCAATGACTGCACACAGTAAAGTTGTTCCAATAGGGTTAGTGCAACACATGTGAGGAGAGGATCTGACTCCTTAATCACAACTAAATTGGCTTTGATTTGCAAATGTGCCCCCAAATCAAATACAGCCTTAGGATAAGAATTGAATGGCACAGATAGATCTTGAAGGACAAATGCGGTTATATTTCTCAGTGAAACGTCAGCCCCTGGACTTCTACCCCTCTGTCTATATATATTTTTCACACCTATCTATAGATAATCTGGCCCTTATATCAATACAGAAATAACACAAATAAGGTATATACAAACATAATAGCTAAAAGCACAAATGTCTAATCTTCATTTGCGTTGGCCACGTGAAGTGGGTCAAATTGAGAGCCACATGACTTGCTCTACAAGGGCTTTACATGAACTAACCAACTTATTGGAAACAAGTATTGGATTGTCTACTTTTATGTATTTGCTGTTCCAGAAAAACAGAACTATACTTACCCTTATGACATATCTGGATTCCTGCATAGCACTCATTGCTTATCCCATGGGTTTATACATCATCTTAGATGTTTCGTTGATATTATGCACAGTACAACTTTGATTTTTGCACTCCTGAGGGAGCATAATTATTTGCAAAAAACTGTGTTTCCCGCAGTTATTGTTCTTCACCATAATACTGATTTATAAGACATGAATGCATTATAACATATGGCATACCTGTTTAATCATAAGGTGATAAAAAAGATTGAGATGCTGCATGAAGCACAGTATATACTAATAACTAGATTAATGTGATGAGACAATTTGATTTTATTAGATAAAATGCATATCCAATCCAAGTTGTTTGTGTACTTGTTAAGGTGCTTGCAAAAAACCTTACATTATGGATATTATGTTTGTATATACTCATTTTGTGTAAGCTACCTCTGCATCCCCACTCTGTCCCTATAGGCAAGTTCACTCAATCCAAAGTTGCTTGTTTCTAGAGCATTGGTTGTTGGATTAGACAGGCAAAACTGCAATGTTTGTAGGCACCATTAAATTGTGCTTGATTAGTCCTTGAAATAACCACAATTCTCAAGATAAACCTGATGTATAATAGAGGCAATGCCCACATTTTCAGCCTCATGCCAGGAGTGCTGTATTGTGTAATACGTGCGTCATCAATTCCAATGGCTACAGCAAAGTGTTTTATTTTGTTGTGTAATCCATTGAATAAATGTATATCCCATTAGTGTGTATCTAAGTCCATTCCTCTTTTCATACACGGCTAATTAGTACCCGCCTTAGCTGTAAACAAATAATTATATTTAGAGCTAAACAGCTACCTTGTAGGGAGCAACAATAGTTTGGAGCAGAGTTCTAAAGCCAAAGATTTTAATTAAGAACTTAGAAAAGCTTGTTAATGTTCTTTGTCCTGTCCGAGTCCTGAAGTTGAAAATAAGAATTATTTTGCCCACTTAACGGAATACACATTATGGTGGTGTCAGGCCGCTGATGGATTGTTCTGACATATGGTCTCCAAAACGTGTTTTCCATGCCTAAGGAGACCTTCATTAGCATCTCAGAGGCCTCTTCTGGCCATGGCTGTCTTATGATTCCCCATGGATTTCAGCACATCTTGGAGAGGAAGTGAAAAGTCTTTCTAGGCAGGAGGTGATCAGGCCAAGAGCTCCAGAGATACAGAGGAATCCTCCAAATTTTCATCCGCAGGCAAATGTCGACCTTTCCGGATGGAGGGTGAACAAATTAATTTTTACATTTCTGCTCAGTTTAGGAAATGGTGGGAATAAAGTCATGTGGATTGAGCTGGGTCTTTCTGTGTTAACACTTTCATTCTTTATTAAACTTCAGCTAATCTGCAATTAAACGTTTTGATGTTGTATTGCAAATTTTTTGTATTTTTGTATTGCTGAGAATTTTGTCTTTTTTTACAGAAATGTTTTTTGATCATAATCCAGTCCTAAACTTAAACTAGAGAAAGTTCCAGCAGAATTTTACAACAGGAGCCTCTCTGCTGATCACTTCAACCTATTATTCTGATGGACCAGAAGTCATGTAAAGGTTGTCATGATTTTTGAGCCTTCTGTGTCGTCAGTAGAACTGAACTCCCTCTGAGCCCAGCACAGGAGCATTGGATCTTCTGCAGATCTGCTGGTGGTATGTTCATTACGTTAAAATCAGCACAGGGGCTGTACTGAAATAAGCAGATTTAGGGTCTCAAACATGTGCAAAGTCAATTTCCAGAATTCAATGCAAATTCAATAAAGTTAGGTAGAAAACAGTTTATAGGTGCATATTGAAAACAGATGTGAAGTCTACAGTTTTGCTGTATGTACATGAATGGCAATGGAGAGTATAGTCCAGATGTTCAGTCTCCTACAAGCTCCAGCCCTACACCGTCTGCAACCTAAGCACAGCAGCAAGTGGATTGTTGCACATTAGGTTATTGTTTGGAGTCTGAAAGTATAAGGGTGGGTTAGGATTTTCATTAGAACCTGTGTGGGTAGGATTTGGTAGGCTTCAAATAGGTTTTACCTCCCATACAAGTATTTGGGGTTGAAACCCGATTTTCATTTAACCTTGGAAATGGATTGGATTTTTAAATTTACACCTACACTTATCTGGTCACACCCTTAGTAAAGAAAGCTTCCAGGTTTAAATGCAACAAACCCCACATAATCTGGAGGGACTGGATGTGGGGGAGAGGCCCTGTTCATCAACCCTCCTAGTTTTCAGGGAAGACAGCTGGCCTGGTCTGGTACAGTAGGGGTAGGCACACCCGTGCCCTCCCCTTCCAGATCACTTGCCCAATGACCAAATAATAGCATAGCTGAAATTTAACACAATTTTTTTAACACTGTACATATTTAAGACACCCCCTCTAGCATGTTTTTTAATTGATTTGTGTGTTCTCAGTGTTACTCTACAACTTCATGAAAAGACTCTCTCCTCGCTGATGGCTATTTTTAATTATTTTATTTTTTTAATTTTTGCATTGGTACCCCCTATGCATCCCTCAGAGCTTTCCATGTTTCTGTGTAAATTTGCAGTTTTTAGGTAAACTCAACAATTGCTCATCCCATACTGGAAAATGATTGAGCCCCAAGTATTATTATTATTGATAATATTAAACAGTATTTATATAGGGCCAACATATTACATAGCTCTGTACAAATGGGGGTTGCAAATGACAGACAGACTCAGACAGTGACACAGGAGAAGGAGAGGACCCTGCCCAAAAGAACTTACAATCTAAAAGTGATTAGTAATAAACAGAATATTTCTATTGGGCTCAGTGGCAAGTGTGGGATCCCCAAATATTACACTTGCCACAATATACAGTATAGGAACCTTACACGATCAGCAAAAGCATGAAACGATTGGTTAACTGCAACACCAGAGTATGCCATGACCAATACCTTCCAAATAAAACATGTGGAGAGAACCACAAGGAGGCTTTGTGATTGAGATCATTTATTTGATAATAATTTGATAAGACATTCCGAGAAAATACCAGTGTTGCTAATTATTATGTTTAAAGAAATGACTAATGTGCAATTCCTTTTTGCCTAATAGACTCAAGTTTTTAAGGTTGGCGCTATATAAATACTGTTTAATAATAATAATAATAATAACAATATATAAATATATAAATATATATATATATATATATATATTACACACAAATGGCACATGGTTTGCATTTTGAATAGGCAGTTTTCCATTTCTGCATAGTGATTATTACTTCAATATTTCGTGAGTGTATTCTTTGTGCCCAATGTAACATATGTGTTGATATCTACATGTATAAATATGGGTAGACATGGTGATACTAGCTGCTTAGAAATCTGTTTGAAGTACCTTCACAATTCATGTCTGCTAGCTTGCCTTTAGAGATCACATTTTTTTTAATCTACTTTAAAGAAATCATTGTGGGATATTTTAATTCAAGCATTTACTTTTTTGTAGTGATGATTC
The DNA here is from genome assembly GCF_032062135.1 of Pyxicephalus adspersus. Classification (NCBI taxonomy): domain Eukaryota; kingdom Metazoa; phylum Chordata; class Amphibia; order Anura; family Pyxicephalidae; genus Pyxicephalus; species Pyxicephalus adspersus. The sequence goes on along the minus strand of NC_092865.1, from coordinate 48,035,767 downwards.
CTGATTCAACTAATGTTGTGGTTACAGAACTTGAAGAGAAAATGCAATGTTACTGGGTTGCCTTAAGAAAAGAATAATGAGTAAGGGACTTGTGTTAGTAAGCGTCAGCCCCACTACTAACTACTTACGTTTATGATTAAGCCCTGAACAGGGTGAAACTTGGGCAGAGGGTGGAGGCTATTTCAGTTATGTGGTTAACGGAAGTGTCCTATCGCAGGTTTAGCTGTGCTCCCATCGGCTTCCATTCCGGACAATGCAGAACTAGTAGATTTGCATTAAGGCTGGGTTTACATGGACTGTTTTAAAAACGCATATAAATGTTCATACCACTTTTATATACTTTTTTTGGGTTTTTACAAGCGTTTTTAAAGCTTGACTTTAAAACCCTAAAATAACTTTTATAAATGCCTATGAGGCGTTTTACTGCGAATTGCCGCGATTTTACATAAGCGTTTATAAAATATTTACTTTTAACCCTTTAAGGAATGAGTACAGGGGTACATAGAACCCATTACTCATTCCCTGAGGCTTTAATGTTAAATTATGGTTTTAAATGTGTGTGTTTGTATATCTAAACTTTTTTTTTCAGGTTATCCCAATGACAGGATGATTCCCACCGCTGCAATCATGACATGAGCACAGCCATGAGACTCCTTCTGACAGTGAGGGATCCCCGGGCACTAGGGGTTAAATGAGGACAAGGCTCTCCATTCATCTCTAGTGCTCTGTGATTGGCTGAGAAATAGGAAGCCCTGGTGACAGCTCAAGCATCATCAGGATTTCCCTTTCCTCAGCCAATCAGGGAGCAGAGCAATCAGCGGAGCTTTACTATGCTGACACGCTCCTAACCTTTGCAGTGTAGAAGGGGAAGTACTGCAAAGGTAAATATTAGTTTTTAAAGTTCAGCTTTAAAGTGGAACTAAAGTAAAAAAAAAAAAAATCACTTTTACCTTTAATTTTGCAGATCCTTTTCTGCGATCCGGTCCCACGTCGTCCTAGATTTCTTTATTGTCCCACAGAGGAGGAAGAGCTGGGCACCACCATCTTCATTCTTCTCTTGCAGTTTTCTTGCTACCTCATATGACTAGATTGGGCAACAAGGCCCGCTGCAAATGGGGGGGGGGGGGGGGGAGCAAAGAGAGCTGATCTAACTGTGAGATCGGCATCTTTAAGGCATGTTCCCTTTAAGTTTTAAAGACAAATAAATTAAAACGCTATGTGTTCATAGAAATCCTTACAACAGCATCATTGGATATTATATAGCTGTGATCATGTCAGAGATATTAGTCTGTTGATCACACTTGATATTTATCAGGTGATTGATCAACCAAAGTGTTTATAAGCATCAGAGTTTCTGTGGGGACAATATTTATATTTGTTGCAAAATGACAATGAAAATAGTTATATGACTGTCAGGTTGAAGCATTGGGTCATATTTATTAAAACTCTCCAAGACTAGAGATGATATACTTTCCACAGTAATGCAGGGTTATTCAGTAAACCTGCAATGGACTTCCCAAAGGTAACTTGCTATTTGTTAGCAAATGTTTTTAATACTGGACCAGATCCATTCCAGGTTTGTTGGATCATCCTACCCACCTACCTACCCAATACACAGCCTTCCCACCACTCTTCTGCTCCCCCTATTTGTAGTTCTCTTCATTGGCTTCCATTTCACCTTAGAATTAAATTCCAGCTCCTGTGCTTTGCCTTCAAATCCCTCCACAGTTCATGTCCCACTAGCCGTTCTGACCTGGTAGAAAAATACTCCCCCTGCCGCTGTCTTCCCACCTCCAATGACCTGCTGATGACTTCCTCACTCATAACCTCATCACACGCAGGGCTCCAAGACTTTTCTAGAGCTGACCCCACTTGCTGGAATGGTCTTCTTCATCCTATTCGGCTTGCTCCTACTTTCCTGCTTTTTAAAAAGAGCCCTTAAAATCCATTTGTTCATACTCACCTACCTGTATTCTTCTGTCTCCTAAAACCCTTATTACTCACCCATCATTCCATATCCCCCTCCTAATGTTTGATACTTCCCCACCTCTTAGATTGTAAGCTCTTCTGGGCAGGGTCCTCTCCTCCTCCTGTGTCACTGTATGTATCTGTCTGTCATTTCCAACTCCTATTTAACGTACAGTGCTAGTATGTTGGTGCTATAAAAATCCTGTTTAATATTAATAATAACCTGTATGTGTATATTATTGTCAAAAACAAACACAAAAACAAATAGGTGCGAATGAGACCCAAAAATTCACCTCTTTATATTGACTGTTGAACCTGGAAGGGAATCTCTTTTGCTGTCCAAATCTTTTCCATCATGTGATGAATAGGTAAATGACCAGTAGCACAGCTCCATCACCTTGCAGTATTCTACCCAGATTTTTTAAGCGGGATGGGTAGAAGCTGTAGGCTGGTGACCCAAAATCAGCCGGATGGTTACTGAATAGTGCTGGATGGTGCGCCTGGCTAAAAGGGCCAGGAGGAAACACTGCCTTGTTTTATAGAGCCATATAGCAGTTGGGGATGACATGGTCTGTGCATGACTTTATGAATTGATGCATGTTTATTTATATATATATATTACAATGCAGGTGATAAAGCAAGCAGTCATGTTTTGATGAGAGTGCTGGTTCTGCAATAACAAGATCACCTTCCAATCAGCTAATTTCAGGAACTGTTGCTCAATACGTCTTCCTCTATTCTGCGTCTCCGTGCTTTACAGTAAGAAGAATGATTGTCAGTAAATTAGTCCAACTGTCAGTCAGCATAGAAAGCTGTGCAGTAACTCAGAGATTATTGTGACAGCTGAGCCATGAATCAGACCACACGGCGAGTGGGGAGATTGAACGCAGAGCAGAAATTCTCTCGGTAGGTCAAATCTAAACATTTAAAGAACGATTCCAAACAGCTAAAGCTAAATGAACTGCTGCGGCAAACAAATATGCTGCTAAAGCAGAATATCTGAAGGCCCACATGGAGGATGTAATTCATATTCATGCTGGTGAAGCGTTTGGCAGGTTCTAAGCTCACCGGAGCAGGGAGTGCTGGAATGCAAATGGAGTGAGGGCTTCAGTATGAGATCAATTGACAAGTACAACTATGGTGTTCATTTGCCAGTCCCAAATCCAGTTACGTGATGTATAAGCTTCATAAAGTAACAAGAAAAATACCCTTTTACCCTCCCTGAGCCATATTCATAATATTGTATTTCACATGCTCCCCCTTTCCAGGCGCTGCAGATCACAGTGGGGGGGTTCATCAGTACTGTCAATCTAGAAAGCATTGGGTGGGGACATATATTGATTGACAAGAGACCGACTTGTGAACAGTGATATAGAAGCTGGGGTTGTAGAGGCGTCAATTGAAGCCGGGCCCTTTAAACCAAAGTGCGTGTATGGGCTCTTACCATGACTACTCTCCAACCGCTCGGTATTGTACAAAATGTAGGGTTCTGTTATAATGGGGGGATTCTGATGCAGGGGGAGTCTGAAATGAAGTGGGGAAATCTGATATAAAAGGTGAAGATTTGATGTAAAAGAGTGGTTCTAATGTAAAGGGGGACTCTGGTATGAAATGGCGGGGTTGATTCTGATATTAAAGATGGGGGTCTAAATCTAAAGGGGGGGGGCTCTGTTAATAAAGATGGGGGTCCACATTTTAAATGGGGGCTATATTAGAGATACACTACCAGATTCAACAGATTTTTGTGGGGCTTACAATCAAGGACTGCAACCTCTTTTTTCACGGTTAGGAAGTCCCAGTTGAACCCCAATTTTGCTGCCAGTAAAATACGACATTAACAGCGAAGTCGGTCACACCCTGACAAGTATTTAAATTATAAACACCCCCCTATATAACTCGCTATTTGCATTGGGCAGCCAGCAGAGGGGTCCCTAATAATTCTACAATGGGCCCTAATGTGGGGGAGCCCCCAATGAAGGAAGCAGAAAGATCGAATTCCACCATTAAATCAATATCACAAAATTCTGTTTACTTCTAAGATTTTGTTATCCTCAGCTTGCACTTCCTCCTCCCACCCTCAGGCGTCGGTAAACAAAACAAAAATCATCTATTTTATTTGGAACGGGAAGAAACCGCAAATAAATACAATAATTATGATGATGGAAAAATGGGCGACGTGGGAATATCCGATCCATGAACATATTATAAAGAGGAACGTTGAGCTAAACATAATAAACACAAAGGCTGAAATCATTTTATTCTGAACCAAAACCTTTTAAAGGGATCTCAGATTTTTATTGCGCTCTCCACTTGGGAGATTCACCCTGAGGAATTCAAAGCCGGAATACCAGAGTATGAAAAGATTCACCTCACCTTGGACAGATCTCTTCCAACTTCTTTTTGTGTCTTGAAAGCTGGGCGGGTCACTGCTGCTCTCCCTGCTTGTGCAGGGTGTCTGTCTCCGCCCCCTGTCTGTTTTCAGCAGGGAGCCTGTAGTGGGTGGAGCTGCTAGGCCACTCCCACAGCTTGTTATTTAATAGTATACCAATGGCCACCATTAGCAGTAATTCAACATGGCAGATCATTAACAACCTTTTAGTGATGTTGGGGAAAACCTACCTACCAGATTTTTACTGGAGACCTACCTGTAGTGTGTAACGACCAAAATTAGAGCAGTGCCGAACACAACAACCCCTTGTAGCATTCGGGATGCAGAGTTGTGTAACGACCAAAATTAGAGCAGTGCCGAACACAACAACCCCTTGTAGCATTCGGGATGCAGAGTTTCCATTTCTGGTATAATTATGGGGGCTGTTTGCAACCCAACATAATATTGGAGCCCCCTGATTGTATTTTAAGCCTTTGTTTCTCACTTTTTTTTAGGTTGGAACTTCTTCTGGCGGTGACCTGTTATCAAGGAGGAGGAGAATGTTATCATCATGACGAAATCGGTGCTGCGCCCTTTTATCCAATTCGCAGTGAGAATCCATCTCTGCACTCCCAATCTTTTTTCCATAGGGTAGTTTCAATTGAGGACACCTAGTGGTGGAAAGATATTTATGCAGTGGACAGCTCAGAAGAGGTGATGAATATTGCAGCCAGATAGATAGATCAGTTTTTTTCTTTTATTACTATTAAACATTTAAAACACTTTAAAAAGTAGCTTACCGATCCATCTTCATATAATTTTTGTTTTCCTCGCATACTTTACTAACCAGTGACAAAACTTTGTGAGGTGGAAGCGCAGCAATATGAGAGGGGTCAGGTCAATGGGCTCAGTGTATAAACTTCCACAACCAAAATGTAAATATAAGGGAGTATATATTTACACAACAAGCTTCAGCCCTGACAAATGAAGGGATGCTTTTAGGAGGGTTTTAGTTATTTTGCTGCCAGGTGTCCCCTGCATGTATACAGAGGTGTGACATTAGAGAGTGAGGGGCGCACACCCGATAATCCTCCTCCATCCTCTGCTCCCTATTCTCTCCACACCTCATTCTTCCCTGACTACAATCCCCAGAATCCTCCACACAGGAAGGCGCGTGTCTTAGCGTGGCTCGTAGCGCGGGAAGTTTGGAGGATCAGCTGTGAACCGTGCACGGGGCGCCATGACAACGGCTACAGAAGGGGGTCCCGGGGGCCAGCGAGCGCATCCCCTTCAGGTGAAAATTTACCTCAGGTTTTAGAGAAGCGAACTGCCTAGATATGGTTGCCTGGGGGTGCAGAGTGAGGGGAAATGGGGGAGCAATATGAATGAAAGTAGAGGGAGACAGGATACAGGGGGTGCTTATAGAAGTGGGAGACCCTAGTGTCAGCTCTGGACCATGTGTGTGAATGGGGGAAAAACATTACATACACCACATGCACTGATCCCAACAAATTACCCCCAGCATCCAAATCCTGCACCTCTCCTAATAACCCCACCATCTTCCCCCCACACCCCCCTCCCTGCACCCCCTCCTAATAACCCCACCATCTCCTCCCCGCACCCCCTCCCATTACCCCACCATCTCCTCCCCGCTCCCTCTCACATTACCCTACCATCTCTTCCCCGCACTCCCTCTTTTTACTGCACCATCTCCTCCCCACGCCATCTCCCATTACCCCACCGTCTCCTCCCCGCACCCCTTCCCAATACTCTCTCCAACCTCCATCCTGCACTCCCCCACATTATCCCACCATCCCCATCCTGCCCCTCCCCCTGTATCCCGGTACCCCACCATCTTCATGCTGCACACTTTCCCAGTACTTTATTTTCTCCATCCTGCACATTCTCTTAGTATGTCACCCTCTCCTGGAACCCCACCATCTTCATCCTGTGCACTTTCCCTGTACTTGCTGTCCCCATCCTACACTCCCGCCCTTGCTCCTACAAGCTCTCCCACTACCCCCAATGTGACGGTAACCCCAGTTTCTCTCCTGGGCATTCTCCCAGTACCCCGTCTTCATTCTGCACACTGGTCCAGTACCCCAGATTTACAGACAATTGTTAAAAAGTTTTGCAAAATTTTTTTGCAAATTGGTAGTCCTTTATAGTTGAAATGACAAAAACTCTACCCACTAGAATCCGAAGGTACAGGGGAACTCCAAGAAAAACAATATCCTCAAAGTGTTAAACCAGTGACTGCCCCTGCAGAGTGAACTATTACACTGTTCTTTCTCTCCCAAGATTATTATGATTACCATACCGTGTGATCATTTTCCATGGTGCTGCACAGTGTAAAATGCATAGTTTGGACCAGGGGTGCCCACACTTTTTGGCTTGCGAGCTACTTTTAAAATGACCAAGTCAAAGTGATCTACCAACAATAAAAACTTGGAGTTAATTATTCCTGTGCGCCGTAGAGTTTATTTTGAAAGGCCATCTACTTGCTTTGTCTTTGCGATCTACCAGTTGGGCACCCCTGGTTTGGACAAATGTACAAACTGGGAGGCAGATACAGATAATGCCAGTTTGCACAGCTAACCTGATGCCTTGTGCTTCATAGTAGAGCAATGCAAGAAAATTATTATCGTATAAACACAGTATGCAGCCAGGTGGTTACTGTAAGGTGCCCGGTGGTGCGTCTAGATAAAAGGGTCTGGGGAGAATGCTGTTATACAGTTGTGTTTTTAGGTTTACATACCCTAGAATATTGGGACTAATAATTTACATACAAGCTGATGCACAAAGGTTCCACCGGAAAGGTCCCATATGGAGAGGGTCCAGACCTGTATATAAATAAAAAAAATTCATTCATTCAGAGCTGCACTGACTTTAGATACTGAGCCATAGGAAAGCAAAAGAACTGTCAATGGACCTGAGAAAACATTGTTGTATTTTGCAAATCAACAAAATGATATACCATTTCCAGAGTTTTGAAAATTCCCATCGGTTGTGTTTAAACTTTGATTTAAAGATAGTGGAAATGTGGGTTCCATTGTCACCAAACCATGGTCAGACCAACCAAGATTTGCTCAGGGAAAATGTGTCAATATGCAGAGAAAACCCACAAGCTGCTTCCAATGAAATTTCAGATTCGCTGCCAGCAAGTTTTGCCGTTTCAAGGTGCACAAAAATAAGGTTTTTGAACAAAAATGTGGTGTGTGGTTGAGTTGAAGAAAAAAACTTTACTATGCCCAACACCCTGATAGCAAAAGGCCAAACAACATCTAGAGCCTAAAAACTTCTGGAAAACAGTCATTTGGAGTGATGAGACCAAAGTTGAAAATTTACAGTTACAACCATAATTGGAGAGGATACATTATAATAAAACGTAACCATCCCCACTGTGAAGCATGGAGATGGATCTCTGATATTCTGCGTGTGTGTGAGCTACAGTTCAAATGGTGTAAAGATGAATGCAGAATGTTTCCAGAAAATATTGGAGGACAACTTTAATTTATGAACAGCTCACGGGATGCACTTGGATTTTCCAACATAACAATGATCCAAAACACAAGGCTAAGCTGGACTCTTTAGTGGCTACAGCAGAAAAAAGTGAAAGTGGTGAAGTCTCCATAACAGCCTCCTGACCTCATTGAACCATTTTCGGGAGATCCCAAGAATTTACAGGATCTGGAGGCTTTTTTGCCAAGAAGTATGGGCAGCTTTACCACCTGAGAAAATCAAGGGCCTTATCTGCAACTATTACTAAAGATGGAATGCCAACCATGATGCTTAGGGGACCGTCTCTTTTCCTATGGCCATGTTTTGTTTAAAGTGGACCTAAATCTTAAAAATCAAAAACTGCCACAGGGCAGAAGGGGCAGGTGATGTCTCTTCTGCCATAAAATAAAATCTGCCATCAGATAGGTGTTTTATCCTGTCCTCACTCCACCATTTTTATCTGGTTGTTCTCCGGGTTGGAAAGAGTTAAAGATTGTCGATGGGGTAAACAAACTGGTGTAATGGGGTAGATGGGGCATAGCGTGCGTTGCACTGGTAATATAGAGTTCAGACCTGTATGGTGCAAAGTGGTAAGCAGAATATGATATGTGCTTGCTGTAAATAACCAGTATTTCCTTGGCAGATGGTGTTTGTTTCCTCTGCCTTAGCTCATGAATGTACATTGATTGCCTTACAGACATTGCTTTACTCCCCCCTGCATAAAAAAGCCACTTGTTGCTCTCAGGTTACACGTGCTATGTACATGGAATTATTTCTAGGTTTCTGGCTGCAGTCTGCATTTTCTGTATGATATCCGTGTTCTGGGTTGATTGCTCTGTGCTTTGATACCCGTGATTTGAGTTTACATGTCCAGTGCTTTTCTGAAATAAAATCTTCTCAGTGATTTGAGATCAATTTAAGACCTGGGAGCTCCCTGCTTATTGTTTCTGGCTTTTCAACTTTAACAAAGTTCTGATAATGGTGAAAACAATGCAGTATAGTGTGAGCACATAAATATTATTATTAAACAGGATTTATATAGCGCCATCCTATTACACAGCTCTGTACATACAATAAGGGTTGCAAATGACAGACACATACAGACAATGACACAGGAGGAGGTGAGGACCCTGCTCAGAAGAGGTTACAATCTAGGGGATGAAGGAAGTGATCATCTGCAAATTAAAAAAATCTTTTGGTTTTAATAGTAAAGTTGCACTTTTTGACTATTTTCCATATTTGTCCAATGTCATCTAATCCCTGATCCCGCTCTCTCGTTTACAGGCTCTCGATGATTTGCTCCACTGTGGCATCTGCTTCGATTACTTCAACATAGCTATGATCATCCCACAATGTTCACATAACTGTGAGTATCCTAGAATATCTACCATCTGCTCAGAGAACAATAAAAATATCAAAATCAGATTGACAGCCTCACACTTTAACCTCAGTCTCTGCTTTTTTTTTTTGTCTCATTTTCCTTAATTGATTTTAAACCTCAATCTAGACCATTCCATCATGCAAAAATGTACTTTTTAAATAAAGTTCAGCTGAATACCTGCTGCACTCTATTAACCCGCCATTCATGCTCTGTAATTAGAGGCCTTTCAATCTTTTCAAGAATGTTTTTCCTGGGGAACTGTTGGGATTAAAAGTGCACTCCTGTCATATTAAATATTATACTACGAGATGCTCAATATTTGAAATAACTCTATGTTCCTTATACCTCCACAGTATACACAAGGGAATAGTGCATTCTGCATTCATGGTACCTTTCCCTAGGCAACATTTATGTGTGAACTTCTGGCTGTGCAATGTTGAGCCTCCACAGAAACTTTCTGATGGGTCAAGCTGCCATTTTATTTCCCCCATTAATCAAAAGTATTACAGATGTGATATAACTATGCAGCTGCTGAAGCAATTTTAATTACTAGTGTCCCAAATAGCCAGTGGATTGAACCACACAGACTTTGGGACATGTGGTCTATGTGTTTCTGTTGCTCATAAAAAGGAGAACACTGTGTAATTAGTTACGTGAAGATTCATAAAAAAATGTATTTAGCTGTAAATTTAATATTAAAGTGGAACTAAACCCAATTTAAGCTCATCTGTCCTAGTTCTGTGTGGGCACAGCCATTGTTGTTTTCCTTCTTTTCTTCTTTGTTACTATCTTCGGCCATCTTGATCGGCCATTGTGAAAAGACTTAACTCCCCCTCGGGCTGGTTTTCCATGCATTCAGCAGGGAAATCTGGAATTGACGGGTATCCTGACAACCAGATCTTCCAATTGCATGCACATGACAGTTGAAGGGAGCATTCAGGCAGGTATGTACTGCTTAATTCTGAATTGACTTTGTCTGCCCCTTTCTCCAATAATGCCCAGCTTGATTGTAAAGTTGTAAGGTGAGACATTTGCACTTATAAAATATCACCATGGTGCCCGTTATTCACTGTGCAGTAAGTTGCACCGTCATTATGCTGTTGTGTCTTTATGCTGAACACCGCCCACTCCTAGGAGGAAATGGAAAGAGGTCCCTTAACATACCATAAAAATGAATAAAAAAAGAAAAAGCTAGTCAGGGACACCAGGGCAGAACTGGAACTTACAGGCACTCGGTGCTTGATGTGGCCATGACATTACAGATAATACATATGGGGTAGCTTCCCTGTAGAGAAGTTGCATATGGCCAGTTCTCTGCATGTGCCTCAACATGGTTTATCACTTCATAACAAATCTTCAAGCCAAAATATAACAATTCTTATTGATGTTAGTCGAGGGGATGGGGAGAACAAAGCTTCTACCTTTCCTAGGACCTTAGTCTTCCCTAACTTAGGGGAACCTGGATTTGGGCTTCATACCTAAATTTCCAACAACCTGATCAGACGGCTGATTATTCAGCATCTGACACACTTACTCTGGGTCTAAATTTCTTGTTTTTGCAAGTTTTATATGTGAACCTGGTACTTTTTCTATATGGTTGGCCTTTGACTGTAGAGAAGGGAGGGTTGGTTCTTTTTTCTCACCTTGTGCTAAAGCAGGCTTTTAAATAGTACAGTAGAATGTGTTTTGTGGAGACCACACTTGCGGACTCCTGATCAGTACTGGATAAATTTTCAGCACCATTTGCAACGTGATAAAGCATTTCTGATCAAAGATGGCACACATCAATAAACCAGCAATCTGATCTCACAGCAACATGCGATTACCCTGATAAGCTGCTTATGGCCAGATCACTGCGTGCGCCTCCACGTTCTTGGTTTATCGCTTCATAACAAATGTTCAAGCCAAAGAAAATATTTATCGTAGTCAAATGAAGTCTGGCTATAAATATGGGTTTTGTATGACAAGCTTCTGCATTCCAACACTGCCAGTGACTGTATATTATGCATTTTTTATGCTTGGTTTGTGATTCATTAGATGTGAATGTGGAGAAGTTTGTTAAAGGTGACACACAGGTATGCCACCTATTAAAGGAATCGTAGACCTTTGATCGAGATGTTTGTTCCAGCTAGAAGTAATCCTAAAAGTAATACTGTATTTGTAGTATATGTCTTTTTTATTTTTTTAAAGGAACCCTTATGGAGGAACCAAGATGGTAAACTCCAGCACCAGGCAGCTGTTCTTTATTAATAAAACCTGACATCTTAGCCTTAATACTTTAAGAGATTGCCCAATGTTCTCTATTTCTTGAGGTTTTTACATTTGTCAGTATTGCTCAATGTCCTTAAAGCAGAACTGTTTTAAAAATTAAAAAAAACACTACTTATCTTTACTTCCTCAAAGCCCCTGATCCTTCCATACTTGGCCTTTATAAGGTCCTGCGCTGTCCTGGAATTCTCCTTCATTCTGGCTCGGGCACCGCCACCTACTTTTTCCTTCTTTTGGCCGGCGACGTAGCCTGCTGTAACTAAATAAAAAAAAGTGCTGATCTCACTGCGTTTGTGTGATATCAGCACTGTTTTTTAGAGCCTGAAAAGCCATTTCTGCTCATGTCTAAGATTCGGCATGTGCAGAAGGAGCAGCCTGAAACCTCCCGGGATACCAGGAGGTTCTGCTCTCCCATTCAGTCTTTACTGCCGTGGCGGTACAGACAAAAGGGGAGGGGCTGATATAAAAGGGTTGGCTACTCTTTGGAGTAAAAAAGGGTATAAATGTTGGAGATAGATCCTCTTAAAACGCCCAAGTCTAAACTGTCCCCCCTCCTACACAATCTGTAAAATATTACTCCAGCAGAGTATATTTCCAGTCCTACCCATTTTGCATTTCCTCCGGCAGCCAGGCATGCGATTAGTAGACTGCTCTTGCTGCTGCCTTTAGACAAACCCACTAATTCTTTGTTAATAAAATGTTTTGACAGTCACCATATGCATGCATCATAGCTGGAATGGCAGACTGCTAATAGGGAAATAATAGTTGGATTTGAGAATAGATGTTTCGTGCAATGTTTGGTACTTTTCTGTGTCTTTGAAATCTATTTGCCTCTTTTGCCAGGTATTTTTGCTTATTAGCTTCTTCTATTGTCTACTGTTAATATTGTAAATGTTTTTTTTTTTACTTCTATTTTTGTAGATTTTACATTGTTTTGCTTTTATAAAGAGAAGAAATAAAAATAACTGTTACTTGGCAACCTTCATAGACTAAACCTGTCAGCAATGAAATAGTACTGAGCAATGCTACAATGCAGGGAAGCTGGCCATGACTTGGGCTATGTACAAAGGTCAGATAATCATCGCCAGAGACGAGCGGTCTGATTTGTTTCGGGGTACAATCTAACGTGTACAGTGGTCACCCAGCGTCATTCATGGATGCCTCACGATGGGTCCATGAACAATGATTGGGAATGACCGCTATGCAAGACAAAGGAGAAGAGCTTCCTTGCTTGTCCTCCATCGTCTCTATAGTACATGTTGTCTGCAAAATGTACATCTCTTATTCCTTCTCTCACTGGAAATGATCAGGTAACAAAATCTGCTGCTTTAAAGTCCTGCAACCAATTGACTTAGTATTCCAGGCCGATTTATAAAATTCATAGATCAATACAGCATTTTATTCAATATCTCACCGGTGGGTTATGTGATTTATAAAACTAAAACATTATAATATTAGGTATATATCACGCATTTCAGTTATTAACAGTATATTCATTCAATGTCAGTGATTAAGGGGTTATTCCCAACACCCTATATAAGCAGTGATATTTATTCTTTATGACTAATCTCAAAACTAATGCATTTCGCAGATGTTATTTCTGCTTCAGGGGTTATTAGTTGCTTGAGGGAGATATATTCACACTGTCGTTTGATATGATCCACAGATCAATTCAAACATTAAAACCACGAAAATGTCCCAAGTCCATATTTAACATTTTTTTGGGCAACCCTTTACACAGGGACAGTGAGAAGGATGTCAACACTCACCCAATAACCTCCACAGAGCGTATGCATTCAATAGAGAGGCTTACAAGTCCCTATTAAGAAACATGGAGCAGGGTTTCTCAACCAGGGTCCTCCAGAGGTTGCTGGGGGTTCCTTGAGCAATTTTGTGCGTCTCAGGTCAGTTTAAGTGACACCAATGATCTTTTTGGCTATCTGTAAGGGTGACATTCTTCCTAATGGCCAGCAATGTAAGAGGAATTCTTCCCACTGACCATGACACTAATGTACTGTGAGCTATGGATATAGGAAATATAGAAGTTGTTCCCTGAAAACCTGAAATTTATTTCAAGGGTTCCTCTATGTTAAAAAGGTTGAGAAACACTGGTATGTAAGAACATCCCCAAAAGTCTATCCATACTATCCACTTTTTATATAATATCGAGCCTCTCTATTTAATGCATATGCTTTTTGTTTTGTAAATACTAAATCGTGATACTGGGAGGTAAATGGTAGCCAGCGCTTGGGGACTGCTTGTATAATATATGTGTTTTACATTATAACATTATACTTTATTACGCATACAGTGTGCTTGTGTATGTGAAACTAAGTGGTGTGATATACATCTCATTCATTGCTCCATGACCTGGAACACTAACTCTCTGTTTGGGGTCGTTTAAAAATCCTCATACAAGTATTCACTGTTTTGGTTACAGCTATGGATTTTAAACTATACATCATCCCATCTGACTACAGAGGCCAAGCTAAAGGACAGATTACTAGAACATGTGTATTCATTAAAGCTTGAAGCAAAAATTAAAAAGGTCTCCATTCCATCTGACTGCACCTGTAACTGTTCAACACCCAAATAATCTTGGCTATGGATACACTTTACATATGTGGATGCCATTTTCACCTCAGAATCAAATTCAAGCACCTGTGCTTTGCCTTCAAATCCTTCCACAGTTCCTGTCCCAGTTACCTTTCTGACCTTATAGAAAAATACACCCCCCCAGCCGTTGTCTTCACTCCTCCAATGACCTACTAATGACTTCCTCACTCATAACATCATCACACACATGGCTCCAAGACTTTTCTAGGGAATGGTCTCAAACTATTCGGCTTGCTCCTACTTTCTGCAGATTTAAAAGAGCCCTTAAAACCAAATGCTTCAACCTTACCTAACCATTTTCTTCTGTCTCTCAAACCTTCACTAGTTCCCACCATTCTTAATCCCCCCTGCTATTGCGTGCTGCTTCCCCCTCCTCTTAGATTGTAAGCTCCTTGGGGCAGGGTCCTCCCCTCCCCCTGTGTCACTGTCTGTCATTTGCAATCCCTATTTAATTTACAGCACTGCATACTATTTTAACGCTATATAATAACAGTTCAATAATTATGTTTTACATTTAACCCTAAATAATAATGTGAAACATCTCCTTGTTGAAAGTCAAATAATAACTTCAGCGTAAATTTGGGGCTGCCAATGCCAACTTGTTTTTAAAGGCATAGAGGCTTCAAGGCTGTTATGATTCACTTACATAATCACAGACCCTTATATTTTATGTGACCAATTCCTGGCATGCATTATACATACGTATAGCTACTTCTGATCCTCTACACCAGTTTTTCAACCTTTTTGACACGGGGACCCCCGTAAATACCCTTCAGATATTCAGGGAACCCTGGCTATAATTACTAAATCCACAGCTCACAGTATATTAGTGTGAGGGGCAGTGGCCAGAATTCCTCTTACATTGCTGGCCATTGGCCCCTACAGATAGCCAAAAAGATCATTGGTGTCACTTACACCGACCTGAGAGGAACAGTTATGGACGACTAAGGATGTTGGCCCTGAAGCTTAAACCTTCAAGCACAATTAGTGGTGTTAGCACCTGTTTTTCTATTTTGCCCTGATACCATTTTAAATGAGGTTTTCAGTGGGAATGACTACTGTTAAAGATGATGCACGGTGGGGGAGATGAAGGCGATTACAGTGGGGCTGTAGCTAAGGGTGGCCATAACTAATTAGGTCATTATTACTAGCAGTGCAATTCCCATTCAGTAGGCAAAGTCTGCAAAATTGCAGTTTCAGCAAAATATTTCCTTCAATTTCTGAGCTTCTGTGATGGAAATCACAGCAAAATATAAGTTTCCTGATTGCAATCTGTATATTTGGCTGGATGTACACTTTAAGGTTTTGGTCATTAATGCCGCTGTTTTGTGCAGTGCGGTGCTGCACGCAATCTGGAGCCCGGTTGTTTGGATTCTGTAGAACAAGGAAAATTGCTCATTAAATTTTTACCTTTCCTATTAAACCCACGGAATGCCGGAGGGGATTGAAGTACGTTGAGAGGCAGGCAATGTCTCCCACTCTGCATTTGTGGGAATTGGTCTGTCGCAAAGAGGAACGTGCCAAATGGGAGCTCAATTATACATCTGCAAAATTCTTTTTTAATGCTGTCCAAAGTGACAATCACTCTACTCCCCGTGAAGTGCGCAACAAATTGCTTTCCTTATGTCTGTTTATATGATGATTGACATGGCTGCTCATTGGTAGAAAGTTATGTAATGAACAATGGCTGATTGTATTTGAATAACATTACTCCCTGAAATTGCTTCCATTTGTTTGTTTGGACTCCATCTTCTGCAACTCAAAATTAATTGACTAACATGTCTTTGTTGTTGGTTACACATTAAAACCTGAATTTCAGGCATATCGATAAATGCAGGTGCGATGTACACAAAGAAAATGTTTTATCTTCCAAGGATTTGGGATTCTGCATAATTACTTCTGTGATTTATACATCTTTTAGTTAAAAAGTTAAAGCGCTACTAAAGTTGTTGGTGAGCGTTTGACATTGAGCCCTCCAGTGATGCCAGATCCAATGCTGCATCCCCTGAATCTGCAGTTGTTGCTGCTGACCCACCTGGGTCCACTGTGATCGTCTTCAGGCGTTGGGTGGGTGGAGATACAACTAATGACAAGCGTGGCAGTTACATTGTCCCCAGGATCTAGGTACTGAGAATAAAGCCAGGCACTACAATGCATGATGCATGCGTTGTGTAGCGTAAGCAAAAAAAAAAAATAAATAAAACTAAAAAGCAAACGTTGTATGTCTGTTCTGCCAAAATCTCTTCCTCTTGTTTTTTTTTTTTTTTAATTTTCCTTTAGGAAATGTAATGGAGTACTTTCAATGCATGGTAGTTGGACACTAAAATACTTAAAGTGGAACTAAACTCAAAATTAAAAACAAAAAAAACACGCCTTTAATCCTGCAGATCCATTGATCCATCAGGAGGTTTCTTTGTTTGGGTCCTGCGTCATCCTGGTTATCCGTCTTTGACTCGACGCAGAGGTTCTTCTTCCTATGTCATCCGATCAAGACAGAAAGGGAAAGTGCTGCAATCTTAAAAAAAAAATGGTGTCTACTCTGCTTTAATCTCCTCGATAAGCAAAGCAGGCCACCTTGTATTGTTTGCAGCAAACTATAGGTGTGCAGGGGAACACAAATGTGGTGATCATGCTTCCAAAAAGATAAAAGAAAATACTAGTTGGGTTAACTACTACTAACTACTTGCTAACTTTCACACTTCACAGTAGCTATGAATGGAGAGCGAATAGTATGAGAGGAAATATATGTAGAGGGAGGTGTGTGATGACGGGCAGTTCTTACAGAAGAGATGCTCGTACGGTAGGAAAATTATCAGTATGTGCAGGGGAGGAGTGCAGAAGGTATGACAGTTGTCAGTATGTGCAGGGGAGGAGTGCACAGGGTATGACAGTTGTCAGTATGTGCAGGGGAGGGATGCAGAAGGTATATAGTTGGTCAGTATGTGCAGGGCAGGAGTGCAGAGGGTATGACAGTTGTCAGTATGTGCAGGAGAGGAGTGCAGAGGGTATGACGGTTGTCAGTATGTGCAGGAGAGGAGTGCAGAGGGTATGACAGTTGGTCAGTATGTGCCGGGGAGGAGTGCAGAGGGTATGACAGTTGGTCAGTATGTGCAGGGGAGGAGTGCAGAGGTTATGACAGTTGTCAGTATGTGCAGGAGAGGAGTGCAGAGGGTATGACAGTTGTCAGTATGTGCAGAGGAGGAGTGCAGAGGGTATGACAGTTGGTCAGTGTGTGCAGGAGAGGAGTGCAGAGGGTATGACAGTTAGACAGTATGTGCAGGAGAGGAGTGCAGAGAGTATGACGAGTGGAGGGTTGTATATGCAAAAAAGAAGGCTTGCATTTATTTAGGTCATGGTATAGCTAACAATAGTCATGTTCAAGGGTAATTTAAGATTTTACTAGACTGTTCTGAGCTCAAGAAGTTGCTTGCATAAGCAGTGCAACACCTAACACCACAGTACAAACCCAGTTAAATGATATTTATTATCACTTGGCTCCATTGCTGTAGAAGAAATGTTATTATACAGTTTATCAGCTCTAGGACTTTGTGTTGGAGTTATAAGACCATAAGTGACCCAGGATGCACCACCCTGCATTTTTCAGTAACCACCTGGCTGTTTTTGAGTCACAATACAGGGGTGGCAACCAGCCCACACCTCCTTCCCACCCAGCTTAAAAAAATTTCAGAGAACATGACCCAATAATTACAAGGGAAGCTGTCAATTTCCAGTTCCACTCATTGATCATCGGGCAAAGTTTCTTTTTCAGCACAGACATTATTTAGTCCCATTTCCCATCAGTGTTATCGCTGCCATCTTGCAAAACTTTCTGCCTAGCTGTGAAAACGTGATTTGTTTCTCTGGTTTGCTTTATTATTCTTGTTGGAAGATAGCCAACCTTGAGAACTCGATAGAACAGGCTTTGTTTCTTCTCCCACACTAAACCATACGCCGCCATGAAAATATCTGTGTTGTGTGTAAATAACAATATGAAAAGGTTATGTCACATCAGCATGGTAGGATTATGAATCTCAACCCGAAACCTAATCGGGAACTTATGACAGCAAGACATTATACAAGAAGAAAATTATATCTTACATGATAGTATATAAATATTGTAATCATGATAAATAAAAGCTGACAAACGTTTGTACTGTTTTCTGTGTCTCCAAATTAATTTCACAGCTGCAGTTTTTTTTAACCCTTGCTGAAAACGTTTTGTAAAAAGAAATCGAAGGAAGTGGAAATCCCTTTTTAGGCCATTGTTACTTAATAGGTCTACCCCTTGGGAGATCTCCCATCACCTCCTGTTCCTGTAACAACTTTGCAATTTTGGATATTCTATCACTTTCTTTCTTGAAGCAGAACTGTACTAAAAATAAAAAATCGCACATACCTTTACTTTCGCAGAGTAACTAATACCCGCATACATGGACTCGATAAAGGATGCAAACACATGTTAGACTTTTGTCATTCGAAAAAATCTTTCACAAACCTTTCCAACGACTAAAGGCTGGAGGATGCATGAACGAGTGCTGTACATACAGCGCCATTCTGCTCTATGGAGAGGGAAGGGGGGAGAACGAGCGAATGGCACCCTGCTGTGCTCTCTCCACTTCACTTGTGTTTTGGTCATTGTGGATCCACGAATGATTTTGGATGTCCGCTGTACATGCCATATTTTCGTCTGATACCAGCCCTTGAGAGATAACTGAGATAATAGATGAGAATCATCTAAAAAGTGTACATAACTTAAGTCCTGTGCCGTCCTGGAATCCTTATTTGTCCTGACGCAGAGGAAATGCTGGGCGAACTCGAGTTACTTGCAGAAGAAGTGAAGAAAATCTTTTCTGTAAGGATACTACTTCATTTAAGACCCAGGCAGTGTTGAATCACAGAATTTTTTTTTAAGCCGGGTGGGAAGAAATTGTAGGCGAGTGGCAGCCCCTGTATAGTGACCCAACTTCTCAGTAACCACCCCAAAAAATCTAGGTGGTTACTGAAAAGTGCTGGGTGGTGCGCCTAGCTGGTGGAGAACACTGCCAAGTGAGAACTAACTTTTCCCAATTCTGTTCAAAGCAAAAATTGTTTTAAGTTGGTTAGATTCCCTAACATCTCCAAAATGATGATCAGAAACCTAAAGAATAGAAATTTAGTAATGTTATAACCATATTGGAAGGAAGCAATAGAAAGACAGGGTATTTTGAAATGCAGCAGTGTATTAGAGAACAAAAACAGGTTGAACATGTATAATGTTTACATTATATACAGATTAATATACATGTAAATTAACTCAAGTGGTTCCCACTAACGAAGTGGGGTAGAAGATAAGAAAATTAGACAATGATTCCCTTGTCAACAAAAATAAATATTTTTTTGACAAGGGAATTCTCTCTGGAACTTTCTCTGGAACTTTCTTCCTCCTCCTATATGGTCTGCTCCTACTAAGACCTTAAAACCCATCTTTTCAAACCCGTCGTCTTCTGTCTCCTAAACCCTCACTACTTACCCACCATGTCACATCCCCCTCCTATTGTGTGCTGCTTCCCCCACCTCTTAGATTGTAAGCTCTTCTAAGGCGGGGTCCTCCCCTCCTATGTCACTGTCTCGATCTGTCTGTCATCTGCAACCCCTATTTAATGTTCAGCACTGCGTAATATGTTGGCACTATATAAATTACTTTTTATTACTCTCTTATTATATATACATTATCTGGATAATGAATTACCAAAACATATTATTCCAACATAATATGCATGCAATAGACATGGGAACACACTTGTATGACATACCCATCTGCCAGAGTAGGTTATCTTGATACTCTATTTTGATAAATTGATCTGACATTCTGCTTTGATATTATGAATTGAATCTGTACATTGTGACTGATTACCACCCATACCTTAATATTTATTATTGTATGTTTTTGTGTTGGTTTTTTTTATGGTTCTCCATGTAAAAACTTCAAATGTGTTGGGTTTCTTTTGAACCGTGCTTGCTTTTGGATAATATGTCATGGACTACTTAACTTAAGATTACATACCAGTTAACCGTATGTCTAGATATCCCAAAAACTCCACTTTTTCAAGTGGACTACGGATTACTAACGTTGTGTAATGTTGCGTAACTTTGTTAATCATATGTTACACAATTTGTGTATCTAATTAAACCTGCCAAAAATGAATATAGATACTTACCTTTATGCCAACAAAACCCCTGCTGTCTTCCTTTCCTTTTTCATCCTTATATTAACTATATGAATACAGTTTAATGATAATAAAATTATTAATATTGAGACATTTGTTGGTAGCTTTTATACCCTTACCTGTCCCGTTACCTGTATGCAGAATCTTTGCTCTGTTGCTGAAGAAAGCTCCTAAAAATCTTTACACCTGACACTCCTCATGGTGTTATGATTTCTTCTGCTGGCTCCTGCTGTAGTGATGTAGGAACAGTCGGGAGAAACCATAGAGCTGAGAAGGGTAATTTTCATACATTTGTGTGTCCAATGTGAAGATTCTTTGGTGCCATTTTTCAGCAACGACATGATGAATCTATGAGCGGACACCAAGAGTAACTCTCTTCTTTACTGGTAGTTTTGTTTTTTCTATATGCTAAAAGGAAAGGGGTAATAGATAAATCTTCCATCATGTAACAATTGTTGCGTACTAGTTTTTGCCAACGCCCATATGATCAAGATTGGTACAAAGAGAGAGGGACAGTAAACAGAGGGTTCTGTGGCAATAAATTAATATTTAAAGTTGTAAAACAAAAAGTTATTTCCACTTTGTATTACAATACAAGATTTTTTAAGGTATCCAAGTCTAAATATCAATTTTGATATGTCATATCAAAACCCTGCACCAGTAAGCTTTTTAAAATCTTTCTGAGTAAGTTTAATCCTATATTTTACCTATATTTACCACATTTTTGTAAGGACATAGTCTTGACACTATTATTACTAGGTTTAACAGGACAATCTATGTAGGAACCTTTCTTCTGTCTTAAGCTACCCATCATACACCTAAAGTTTAATTTAATTATCACTTTTTATTTCAATATAATAAAACACAACGTTTGTCTGTTTTTTTACACAGACTGTAAGTGACTCATATATACCAATAACACCTATTACAATATATAATATACCACAACACAAATTACAACATGTATTAGTATAGTGTTTGTATTCTTTTTGTCTGTATTTATATGAACATTTATCTTGTATACCAATGGCATCCATTTATTTATCTATGTCTGCATATTGTTGTCTCAAGATCCCCTGAGGAAGCCAAGTAGGCAAAATGTGTTGGGATTAGGAGACTCACATTACTATTTCAAACAGCCTTTAACAGCAGGATCTTTATCTGACAGGAAATCTTTGCAATTACCTGAGAGGGTCAGAATTACTTGTGTAGTTGTCTTATACCTACAAAGCCTTCTTCCGAAATACCCTGGAGAAGGCTGGGATACCTTAAAAAAAATGCTTTTTGTTTTTTCAGTGATAATCATTTTTTTGATACTCTTTATATTTATGTCCAGCCTAAACTGAGAAAACCTTAATAATGGGGGTGGTGGTGGTGGATCGTTAATAATGGGCGGGGTGGTGTATCGATAAATCCCGCCGTGTTGCTGTTTGCATGAATTATGATCTAAAGAAAGCTTCATGACCTGCATTTAACTCTCTGAAGTCGGCACTTGCTGAAGAATAATGAGCGTCTTCAAGTCCGGCATCCTTAACTCCGAGATGTAAATTTCCCTCTCGCCATCTAAATTCTGATTTATGCTTCCAAAGTTCATAAATCTCTCTCAACCCGCTGACGTCAGCAGTCGCCTAATTGCATGTTTCGCCTCGCTGATCCATTTACTTCTCATATTTATTTATGAATGGTTTGTATTTGTAGAATCAATGCCGCATATAGAATGCTGTTTACTTGATGATAAAATGCCAGCTTTTTTTCGGGGGACTTAGCCCTGTTCTTTCCACATAAAGGTGACAAATCTGCCTAGTTGCTGAATGCTTTTCCCATTTCCATCACCACCTCAAGCAAACAAAAGCACTAAAAGATTATTACAGCCGTAAACTGTTATAGGATGTAAAATTAATGGGACGTATTGCCAAAGCTGGGAATTGTAAATTTTGTTGTTAAGCTTTGTAAAACAAGGATAATCCATCTTGTGAAAGGTACTTGGTTCTAAATGTGTTTGTGCAATATCGGAGCAAATTGTTTTTCTTACTTTTTAATCCACAAAATCCTATGTTTCGTTTAAATCTTTTGGCAGGTTTACATGTTGTTCTGAGCAAACAAATGTGTATTTATAATAAAGGACATCATACTGTCTTTCCCCAGGCTATGTCTCCATATCTCCACACCAAACTCCCACCCATTCTGACCAGAAGAATAATACAAAAATATAACAAAATATATATCTAGAAGCCATTATTACTCACCTAAAGCTGCAGTAATGTGATTATTAATAATAGCAAAGAGTATTTATATAGCGCCAACATACTACACAGCGCTATACACCAAAAAGGGGTTGCAAGTGACAGACAGATACAGACAGTGTCACAGAAGTAGGAGAGCACCCTGCCCAGAAAGCTTACAATCTAAGAGGAGGGGGCATGTGAAATGGTGGGTAAGTAGTGAGGGTTTTTAAAGACGTTTGAAAAGATGGGTTTTAAGGTCTTAGTAGGAGCAAACCAAATAGGACTAGGAAGAAAGTTCCAGAGAGTGAGGGAAGCTCTGGAAAAGTTTTGGAGCCGTGCGTGTGACGAAGGTATGAGGGAGAAAGTCATTAGTAGGTCATTGGAAGGACGAAAAGAGCAGCTGGAGGGTATTTTTCTTTCAGGGCAGAAAGGTAAGTGGTACAAGAGCTGTGGAGGGATTTGAAGGCAAAGCACAGGAGCTTGAATTTGATTCTAAGGTGAAATGGAAGCTAATAAAGAGAACTACAAAAAGAGGCAGCAGGAGAGGGGGGAAGGATAGATATATGATGAATGTGATGCTTTGGCCGGTATTCTCGCATGTTTTTTTTGGCCGTCTTGCCTTATTTTCTCCTACCTGATGTGAACACCTTTGCAGCATTGATTCAGAAACCACAAACAGGAAGTAGTGCTGTCAAGAGACCTGAACAATGCATTTATTTTCTTTTTCTTTAAATGATAAGGAAACAATTGAATAGGATAAACAAGAGCCCTTGGATCCTGGTAGTGGGATCAATTTAAAGTTAATTTCTGGTTAAAATTATGAACCACCCTTATATTCCACCAATTCCAGATAAAAAACACTTTCTATGCCATTTTATTTTGAGTAAGGATTGTTGATCTCTCGTTCCAGTGTGGGGCTGCTATTGACCAGCCTTTGTTGTGGCAACACCATATCCTTACCGCAGTCTTTTTTTTATTTACACCTGCTGATCCTGCCAGTAAAACACTTGTTCTAGAGGAACAGTGCTCTTGCTGTACTACAGGACTGCAGAGCACCTTCCTGTCTCTTCTTTCCATCACATAAGGGGGGTATTTACAAAGTAATTTACAAAGAAAACTGGTAACAATGTAAGTAAGCAGAGGCACAGGAAGGTTTTAGCTCACAAGAACTAATAAAATGTAATGCAGAACTAAACCCTATTTATACTCACTGTCCCCATTCTGTCATAGGCCTAACCATCTTCTTCCTTTTTTTTCTCCTCATGCTGCTTTATGGCTAGCTTTGATTAGCTGGATCAGGATGTCATAGCTCCCGGGAAAGGTGGCGTTGATTCGATCTAAGAGTTGATTCAGTTTTGGAAAGGACAGAAGGAGCCAGGATGTGCTGTGGGTCCCGGCAGCCAACCAATTAGAATTTTGACCAAATAGAATGGCAATCATACAGACATTGCCTGTTCCTTTCTGCATCCCAGCATCCCTGGTTGCAAACTTTAGTTTACAAACTCTACTTTAACTTAGGATTAAAAAGGGGTCTAATAGTAAAAGTTTGTTAGTGTTTACATACACGTTTGCTTATAGGCTTCATTGTTCTCTGTAGCCAATTTTAGCTGGGCGCACCACCCGGCACTTTTCGGTAACCACCTGGCTGTTTTTGTGGTTATTGAAAAGTTGGATCACAATACAGGGGCACTGGACAGTTGGGTGTAGACGTTAAAAAATTTCAACATTGTATATTAGGGTGGTAGCTGGTAGTGGAAAGCAGACACAATTATAGTAGTTACTGGATTTCTTTGAAAACAACATTTTGGAAAACTAAATGTGTCATGTGTTGCACTGCCCACTTTTTAATCACCCACCTACAGCTCACATTCACACCCAGCTTAAGACATTTTCTGAAGAGGATACTGGGCTTGTGCTGACAGCATTAGTTTGATATTGGTTTCAGATGCTTTAAAATTTGCTGATAAGTCCATTTTACCTACAGATGACTTGCTTCAAGCAGAGTTGGCTTTCTGATAGACTTGCATGAAAATGCAAAATCCTTTCGAACTGAACAAAATCCCTCAACACTGGCCCTAAAACTAAAGGTGACTCAACCTTCGTGATGCCATCTCTATCCTATCTATCAGACTGACCCTGGCGTGTTCTTGAATTTTTCAAAATGAAGAATCGTTTGCCTGGTGTGTTTTGTTGTATGTTGTGCACACAAATTAGCGCCTGATCATGCTGTACGTGCATGAAAGCAAACCTGTTTTGGAATTTATCTTATCTGATACCCGTCGTGACCTTTCGCTCTGCTAACAATAACAGAAAAAAAAGTGCACTGAGAACAAAAAACGGAAGCGACT
The DNA here is from genome assembly GCF_032062135.1 of Pyxicephalus adspersus. NCBI lineage: Eukaryota > Metazoa > Chordata > Amphibia > Anura > Pyxicephalidae > Pyxicephalus > Pyxicephalus adspersus. The sequence goes on along the minus strand of NC_092865.1, from coordinate 48,010,886 downwards.
TTCAGTGCCCTCCAGGGACATGTCTATTTTAGGAGTAATTCCTTATGAAGTGACATGATTTAATTGTATGGTGGAAGCTAAGGTTGGGATGTGTTATCAGGAAATCTATTATCCAATTATGCAGCCAAGAGGACAAACAAGGTAATAATTCCAGCAGTAATGATGCCGTACAAATACACATGACCCCCCGAGTATTTCTCCTGCTGTGCACATTCTTCACAAAATGCCTGCGGTGGCTTAGTTCTATAATTGTCAGGTATGAAGAATTGTGTGGTGTTATGGGCCCTAACATGCAATAGTTAGCACATTGCCTTCTGTTGTGTGAAAATGGCCTATTCATTGTCCAGATTTTTTAAACTGGGTGGGAAGAAGCTGTAGACAGGTGGTGGCCCCTGTAATGTGACCCAACCTTTCAGTAACAAAAAACAGCACGATGGCTATTGAAAAATGCAGAGTGGTGCGCCCAGCTAAAGGGGGCTGGGAGGAATCGCTGATTTATAATGGATTGCCAATGTGTAACTAAAAACCTGATTTTTTTTTTCTTTTTATGTATTATTTGGAGGATCTGTCGAATTTACTATAATTTTGCAATAGGGTTCCATTTAGAACAGCACAGTAGAGTGCCATTGGCCAGCACAACACACAACATGAAGCCAGCCATGTTTTATGTGGCATTAAATTTGAAACCATGTACTTAGGCTGTGTATTACATTATTGTTACCAGATACATTAGTCTTTATCAACCTTTTTACCATTGGGGAACCTTTGAAATAACTTTCAGGTCTTCAGGGAACCCCTTCTATAATTACTATATCCACAAGTCACAGTACATTAGCGTTGTAGTAAGTGGGAAGAATTCCTCCTATATTGCTGGCCTTCGGGAAGAATATCACCCTTACCGATGGCAAAAATATCATTACTCAAAAAACCGCTAGCCATTTTTTTCAGCTTGGCTGTAGATGGGTGGTCAAAAAGTGGGTGGTGCAATGTGAAAAGTGTAGTGATCCCAGTTTTTACTATAGGAATCCAATAACAGATATAATTCTGTCCTATAATGTGTCCCATATTATGGGACAACTGCCCAAGTATTGGGATTTTCAATAACCACCCAAAAACATCCGTGTAGTTACTGGAAAGTGCCTTGTGGTTTACCCAGCTAAAAAAACATAAGAGAGAACACTGTATTAGCTTGCCTGTTGTTGGAACATTAGCATTGCACTACAGCTGATTGGCTGCTTGTTCCTTGTCTTTCTGCATCAGCAGTGTTTTTTCCAGCCCCCTTTAGCCAGGTGCACCACCCAGCGCTTTTAGTAACCTCATGGCTGTTTTTGGGTGACTACTGAAGAAGTTGCTTCACAATATGGGGGCTGCCACCCACCTACAATTTCTTTCCACCCAGCTTAAAAAAACACTGATGACCTCTTTAGTAGGAGGAATGCAAGAGAATGGAGCTAAGTCCGGTACTTGTACTACATCATGGAAAAAAAACGAAAAATCTAATTCATACATAAATACAAAGATTTAACAGCTTGTGAACTTCACCAAACTTTCAAGGGCTTCAATGTAAAATCTATTCATAATGGTAAAGATAAAACATTTGCTCAAAGACTTGAAATTGAAATATTCTTCCCACCTTCATAGACACCTTAATTTCAATTCGCTATGTACTTCTGTACATTAAAACATGTTGTAGACCTTCACCAACGATAAATTCAGCTTCAGCAAACCTTCAATGTTTCATCAACTGATCACCGATTTGACTAAAAGCTTTTAGGTTTTTGGTAAATATGTCGCCACTGCAAAAAAAAATGTTACTGATTGCACTTTAGGCTTTTAGGATGAATAATGACACCTACATGTGAATGCAAACTTAAGTAACAAACCCTAATTTATTGATCAAGGAAACTTTTTACGTAACCTGTCAGCAATCAGGCAAGTAAGGGCCCCTGGGACACTTCAGCTTCTTATTCTGTTTATGTAGCAGTTTGCGGGTTCTCTGTGGCTGTCCTGACGTACAATGCTTTGATTTTGTGCCCTAACATGTTTTTTTCTTCCTCTTTACAGACTGTTCTCTTTGCATACGGAAGTTCCTGTCATACAAGACACAGTGTCCCACCTGTTTTGTGGTACGTTCCAAACTTTATTTCACTTTAATGTCTTGCCGGTGCAGATTTTTAGAATATTTTCCCTAAAAGGTAACATTTCAATGACGCTACGCAGAAATTAAATTCATCATTCATGTTGTCCTTTTAGAATGGAAGTAATCAACACTTTTGTTGCTTGTGTCCTTGTGAAATATATTTAGTAATGGCGGCATCTGCAATTTTAAGGTTTCGTAAGTGTTGAGGAAAATCGCAAGCAAATAAGTAACAAAATTAGGTGCAAATCAGATTGCCTTTTATTTATTTTTCTACAAGACAGTTTGTTTTATTTTGGATTTGCAATCTTTGTTTCTGCAATACTGGACAGTAAGCTTTAAGTATATGATGATCACAATTTTTATGTCGTTGTTTTAGATTAAAACTTTCGCTAGTTTTATTTTTTGCCGTTCATGAAAAAATTGGGAACATTTACATTCACAGAGATGCAACACAATGTTAGAGAAAGTCTCTCGAAGTGAGAGAGAATCAAATTGTCCTTTTAACACATATGTAAGTACACAGCAGAAAGAATGCAGGACTTCCTATTTTGCTTGTTGAATTTACAACAACCAAACCCCTAAATATTAGTCATGCTATTGCCCAGACCTTTCGCCAAAATTTTTACTTTATGTAAAAAGATAGACAACTCTTTTGTAAAGTAAAAATTATCATCTTCATCTATCAAAAAAAATAAAGGTGAAGCTTGGCCCCATCTGTCTTTACCACTGTGGGGGTAAAGAGTGAATGGGTGTGCAAAGCCTCCTGAGATACCCACGTCACGGACCCTAGGAAGCTTCTGGCTGCTCCAATTGCACAAAAGGGGCTTTTTCCTACGCTGGGGGGAAAAAAATGCCACTTTCATGCATTGAAACCGGTACTCTCTTTTCTTCCCAATTACAGGACAAGTCAAAATATTTGTAGCAAAGTACAAGGGCATTAATAAGTCCATTTAGGGGACAAAATGTAGTAACATGGTTGGAATCCTTAAAAATTCCCTACTTTCGCAAATAGCTTCCTCAAGGTATATAGGAGGGATTTAGAATTTCCAACTGCTAAGTGGAGAATATATAGATCAATAGATAGTAGTGGGGTTACAGATTTGAGTTTTGGGAGTGCAAATACATAGGTGTACCAAAATAGAATGTGTGGGTTACCTTATATGATGTCCTTTTAACACCTCTTATTCTGGGGACATATAAAGATAACATTTTAGATTTCTGCCTAGATGACTGTGATCAAATAGAAAGGTGAATCTCCACCACAGGAATGCACAGCAATAAAAACCTGATAGAGCATCTCAACTTGCTTGACTCTGAATACATTTTGGCTGAACTTACAATTTAATGTAGAACTTTACCATTATGAAGGGTGAGCCAGCAGGCTTTTTCATGCAGATGAGATATATTGAGGACTGTTCACTATGAGATATATTTAGACTGTTCACTAAGATTAATTATCACCTTGCAAGGGTTCACTTTACTTAGCTTTGTGAATGCTGTGATGGCACACCTTGCCATTTATACCCAATCATGGGCAAAGAAATCTAGAAAATGGAGGTTTTTGCTTGGATGTGATCGAGTAGTTGAAGTCAGCAGAGTTTCATCTCATTTACTAAGCTCGAATGAATTCTCCCTTGTGAACAGCTTAAATTTCCTTAGTAAATCCACCCCACTATGTCTCTTCTGCAATGAAGAATGTTATTTGATGGTGCAAAATTACTTAAACCTTTGCCAAGCATTTACCTTACTAAAAAAAAATTACAGTTACCAGACTAAAAGAAAACATTTATATAACACCAGTGTTCTCCCCAGACCCTTTTAGCCAGGTGCACTACCCAGCAATTTTCAGTAATCATCAGGCTGTTTTTGACTGATTACTGAAAAACTGAGTCAGAATACAGGGGCAACCACCCGCCTACAGCTTCTTCCCACCTGGCTTAAAAAAGTTTCTTGGTTGACTTTTTTCGTAAACCTAACCTGTGCACTATTTTAGCATAATGCATTTGAGTTTGTGTTTTCTAATATTAGAAAATTCTAATATTACTGCTCTATTTTTGTGACTAGTGTATTAAATTTATACAAAGTTTTTTCAGGTGATAAAACCAGAAAGGGGACATCTGTCAATATATGATCTTGTGTCCTAGAAGAATGGCACATAATCCACTTTTTGTGCTCTGTTCCCTATGAATTTTGTTTAATATGTAATAAATCCCTCGTGGGTGCATTTGAGCAGAATTTGTTCAGAAAGACCTCAAAGTTTCCCACAGAGCTGAAAGCGCGTCAATCACAGAGCTGAAAGCGCGTTAATTTCTTTTAGCATGCCGTTCGTCAGTAATATCTAAAAGAATGTGCCCTTTACTGTTAAATATAATGCACTTAAAAGGTAATTGTTTTTACAGCTTCGAGGGGGTGTTACTTTATGAATTTCATGGCAACACATATGCCGTAGTAAAAATAATTTTCATAGTAAAAGAGAACAAAAATTTTTTATTTTGTTTGACCTAGCATGGTGCATTTGCGTGCTGTTTTGTATATCTCACATATATCTCACTGAGGTGTGTTTTTTAGTTAGGAAGTCCCTTGGTATCCTGTAGGGACCTTTTCAAAAGTGTCCAAGCAGAACTCTTCTCCGGGAAGAAGAAGCCGGCCGGCAGATAAGAAAAAGCCGGCCGGCTTCTTCTCCCTCCGTGCGTGTACGTCGGCGCGTGTGCGGGAAATTCAAATTGAAAGTCATTCAAACACATTTTGTATTTGATTGAATACAAACTCCTGTATCCAATCCAACACAAAATAATTCAAAATAAATACAAAGTATGTAATTGGTAAATTCAAACTCTCATTTTGTATTCAATTGGATACAGGAGTTTGTATTCAATCCAATACAAAATGAGAGATTGGATTTTGTTCTCATTTTGTATTGGATTGAATACAAAGTCCTGCATCCAATCCAAAATAATACAAAATATATTTATGTGGTTTTGTCTATAGGTATGTGACGGACACTAGGGAGGTGTTTTAGAAAAATATATTACTATACAGTATACCGAATTATCGCATTTTCAGTATTTTTCATTTATTTATGTATTCTTATTTAAGCTGATTTTTTGTCTTTTATTTAATTTTATTAAAAGTAATTTTTTTTTTTTTTTTTTACATGATTGTGTGTTTCAAACATTTTTTATATTCATGATATCTACTAGAACCCTGTTCGGACATATTTCTGTAAGTTACAGGTCTACAATTTAAAAAAAAAATTTCATGAAAAACTGTAACGCTTTTGGAACAGAAATCTAGACCTCAGTGTAACGCCCAGGTGGTTAAGTAAATGATTTCCAATAATATTATTATTACACAGTATTTATATAGCACCATCATATTACGCAGCGCTGTACAAAGTCCATAGTCGTGTCACTAACTGTCTTTCAAAGGAGCACACAATCTAATGTCCCTACCATAGTCATATGTCATTATTGTAGTCTAAGGTCTAATTAGGGGGAAGACAATTAACCTAACTGCATGTTTTTGGGATGTGGGGGGAAACTGGAGTACCCAGAGGAAACCCACGCAGACACAGGGAGAACCCGCAATGTCCATGCAGATAGTGCCCTTGCTGGGATTCAAACCGAGTGCTAACCTCTGAGCCACCATGCTGCTTCCATTAGGAGATAACTGACAATGTACAATAATTGTGCCGCACTATAAAATCCCGATCAAATTGCAAACTACACGCAGGTACAAGTTGTTTTTTTTTAACATGGTATATTGTGTAAACATTATTGATTTTTAACATTTTCTAAAATAAAACTTTCTGTGGGGGACTTGGTCTTCTACCTACACATTTTTTTCTTCTCGCATATTATCTGGAATGTACCCTGCCATTTAAAGATACCTGAAGCAATTTGTTAACCCTTGATAAAGCCTTGCTAGCATGATTGTAATTAGGAGTGTTTTAAAATAGAAAAGGGAGGGTATAATAGTTTTCGATCACTTTTGATTAAATCATCTTTTTTTTTTTGTTTTTTTTTTTTTAATACACTTTGTGCGTGCACATTGGCATAGTCATGCTGAAGCAGAAAAATACTTTCTCCAAACTGCTTAAAATTCTGTTGGATTGAAAAAAATAAAAAAGGCATCATCTAAGGGAATTATATTATACAGAGCTACATTGTATTACATTTAGGTCCCTGTGTTTAGTTATCTTTTAGGAAAGTGTAAATATATATTTTAGTTATTAAAAAGTATTAAACACTAAACCTCAAACCTTCATGGTTTAGTCAGAGTCTGGAAGTACCTTTTGATGTCCTCAGACGTTTCCCCTGCGGTTCATTTACCCCTTCCTGCTGTGACGTGTAGAATACAGTGTGTACTTTTCAGAGAACATTAAGTTTTACATAAAGAAGGTAAGGTCACCAGTGACATTGTGTGATATGCTCCTGGGCCAGTGTCCTGCCTTTCCTGTAAAATTTGGAAATTTACCGGAAATGTTTCCAATGTTAATTGCTTCCTTATGCGTTCAAGACGTATGATCTTTTCTTGCTGCTAAGAAACTGCAAGCATCAAAACTTGAAGTTGCATCAGACCAAAAATTGGATATTTTTATTTTATGTCAGTGGATTACTTTAGGGCAAATCACTTAAATGCGATCTTGTTGAAAGTAGGCTATGTCCCAAAGGGCATTAATAAAAAAAAATAAACTTAGGCTAATAACTCACTGCAATGTTTTCCCCGGCACACCACCCAGCAATTTTCAGTAACCACCCCGCTGTTTTTGGAAAAGTTGGGTCACAATATAGTGGCCGTCATCCACCTACAGCTTCTTCAAACCCAGCCTAAAACATTTCTGGGGAGAATACTGTACCGGTGGGGATTCTGCTGCTGATAACACAAGTGAGGCTTCTATTTTCCTCTATGAAAGTGCCATCCCAGCGAGTGCATCTTGCTGTCTCCAGAAGTGCAGTGTTCTCCCCAGACCCACCGCCACCTGGCACTTTTCAGTAACCACACGGCTGTTTTTGGGTGGATATGAAAGATTTGGGTAACAATACAGGGGTTGCCACCTGCCTAAAGCTTCTTCCCACCTGGCTTAAAAAAATCTGGGTTGAACACTGGAGTGACTTTATAGAAACAGGGAGATGTTAACAAACCTGCTGCTGGTGAGTTGTCATCAGTGACTGGATTGTTTTCTCACAAACCTTTTGAATTAAAAAAAAATTATGTTGATGACATTGTGCCTTACTGCTGTCGTCTGGGAGAGCTGAGCACCTGAAATCCTTGACTTTGTAGAAGCACTCCCATGAGATTTTGGGATTCTCAGCTTTCCAGGAGGGCAGTAGAGAGCCAAGGTGGTGTCGCCTTCTGGAAACAACCAAATGCTTGGGTCCAGGTAAGTATTTTTTTTCTCTATGTAGGGGAAGTGTCCACTTTAATGTCCACCTAAATTGAAAACTAACAGTAGGTTTAAACCACATCGGGGCTTCTTATAATGCGGGGATTCTGTTTTTAGCAAAGTTTCCAAATTGGTCTCTGGAATTGGGGTAAAAATGGCACCTACTTAGATTTATTTTACCTATTAAAAGCAAGGTATACATAGGAAGGACTATGGAATACAAAAAAATCAGCATAAAATGAAGTTGAAACTGATCAAACTATTTAGGTTGAAAACTGAGTTTTCTGTTGTAGATACAGATGTAAAGCCACAGTGCTACATCACAGCATTTCTGCAAAGTACGGTCCCTAACTCCAATCCAGTGTTCCTCAACAAGAATTCCTCCACAGGTTGCAAGGCACGGTTCCACTCGCTCTGATCACTTTGTACCAAACAGCAGTTAGGTGCACATGAGCAGAGCAAAAAGAAAATCTGCATTTAAACAAAGGTTTCCTAATTTTAAGATCTGATGTCCTCAGTAAAAAAACAACAAAACTCCTAATTTCTGGATTTATTCATTCTCATCTATTCTTGTTCTAGTTTTTTTTTTCCCAGTAGCGATGCTGCTCAGTGCTCTGCTGTTGTGAAAATCTGTTATGTATCTCCTCTGGTTTTCATTTTGTCTTCTGTATATCATTGTTCAGATGTCAGTGAGGAAGTCTCACTCTAAGCATTGTGTCTTTTATTACAGACTGTTACTGAACCCGACTTACGGAACAACCGACTGCTGGATGATTTAGTGCAAGCTTTCCTTACCACTCGGTATGTCTGATTCATCGGTTCCTCCCTTCATCTGTCTATAAATTTATTTTCTAGTGTCTGAAGTCCATCTGCATTCTGCTATTTCATTCATTATTTGTCCTAAAGTTACACTGCTCACCTAATTGCTCTGTGGAGGAGCAAGTTTGTTGGAATATGTAACTCCTTCTCTTCTCCTCTCCTGTAGAACATAGGGAGGGTAGGGTGATCTGTAGTAAAAGTGAATTTGTCAGGGCTGGTTTTACTGTATCTCATTCAGGATCAAGAAGATTAGAAGTATTTTTTCCCATCTATCGAACAGAAATAACAAAACATTTCATTGGTATAATTACCAGAAAATAAGGGAGCCAAATACAAAAAAAATCATTATTTTATCATTTTATAATTGTTATTTTATTGCATCCTATTAAAGCTTGAATCCAGCAGCATTGTGCTTAGTTTTTGATATTTTAGTGATGAATTGAAATCTGTCAGATTTTTAGTTTTCATGTTTCTCATTTGGGAATATTCCCCTTCATTTCCTGCCTAGGAGATACCATGCCTATTAGGATGTGATAAAGTGCAAACAGGGCAAGATATCCAAAATACAATCAAAGCCTAACAGATGTTCCATCCGCTCCAAATTCTGTTAAAAAAATAAATGTTCTGTGGAGCAAATTTTGTTCTGCAGATCATTGCTGGGAAAAGTAATACATCAATAGTAGAAACATATAAATGCTGCACTCCCTGCATCCTTTCTGACATGAAGGTGCATGCTTTAAAACACCAAAATTAAAGGTTCTGAGGGCACAGAAATCTCAGAACTTTCCCTATCTCCCCAATACCCAACTACGACTTTGTACCATTGGTTACCAGTTTTCAGTAGTTAATAAAAGAAAATAAAAAAGAGAAAAGAAGAAGAAAAGATAAAAACCTAGACTGGAGGACGAAGTAGTCTTATATAGTCTGCCGAACATTTAAAGTCATCCCAGTAGAACCAGGTGCGTACCAGCCTATCAGAAGGCTTATCCCTTGATTTCATCAGCTCTTTCATAAATTGCATATCGTTCACCCTGGAAATCCACTGCAACTACAACTTTTTTTTTTATAAACAACCAATTACTTAATGGACAGAAGGCGGTATTTGTATATTTATGTCTGGAGTGCAATATTTCTTTCCGGCAATATAAAATGTAAATATTTTTAGCATGTTTATGCAAATGTATATTTCAATCTGGTGTTATTTAAATGCCTGCTAAATGCTTGGCAAAGCTTCAGCTAATTCTTCAATTTAAATAGATCTGAACCTTAAAGAGATAACATTTAGTTTATTGCTGCAATGGGTTTCATAAACAATTGTAATTATTTTTTTCATAAAATACAGTTTTCCCTTTTTTCATCGTTTCTTTATCTCAGCGTATTATTATTATTATTAAGCGTAGTTGATCTTCCTCCATCCCCTTTTATCTGCCCACATGCACTCACTTTAATATTGGCCATCCCTAAATTGGCTTTTTTATGGTGACAATGATTGGCTATTCTTGTGCAATGCAGAATATTATAATTAATAATAACTAGTATTTATATAATGCCAACATATTTCTAAGAGCTGTAGTCATGTCACTAGCTGTCCCTCAAAGGGGCTCCCAATCTAATGTCCCTACCATAGTCATATATCATTACCACAGTCTAAGGTCAAATTGAGAGGAAACCACTTAATCAAACTGCATGTTTTTGGAATGTGGGAGGAAATAGGAATACCCTGGGGAAACCCATGCAAAAACAGGGAGGACATACAAGCTCCATGCAGATAGTGTCCTGGCTGAGATTCGAACCTGGGACTTAGCGCTGCACTGGTACCAAAGTGCTATACTCTGAGCCACACATGCTGAAAAGAAATGAAGATGTTATTACCTAGGCAATTTTAGTGATTGGGTTTACATCTACTGTACAGTACAGCAAAATCGTAATTGGTTTGGTCCTGCGGACGGTCTGATTTGCCAATTAGTTGCCTCCAGCTTCAGAAACTGAAACAAGATTGTCAATAGTTTAGATCCAGAAAGCTCAGCCATGAGTAGCTGTGTAAGTCTTTGGACTGAAGTTTCTTTTAAACGGCTGCATTTCCTAATAAAAAGCAATGATCCCTCATCTAAAAAAGGACAATCCAATTCTTTCCTGGATCACTTCTCCCTGTTGCCCTGAAAGCGTGTTGCGTGAACTTTGTACTACGCGTTTAAATTTAATCAGATGTTCTGTTGTTTAGAAATATTTTCCGCATATTGTTTGAAAGAAAACAGTGCCTGCTTCGGGTACATCAAAACCATTTATTTTGATTGCATTTTGTTTTCAGGTTAAGCATCTGTACATTTACATATCGAATTATGCAGATTGCAGCATAATCTAATTTGCTTCCTCTCCAAAAACAAATGAAATCTTCCTGTACAATCTTAGCAAGGGTTGTTGGTTCACATTGACATAACTCTGCACGGCAGTAAACTTGAGCCAGACACCGCAGGGTACTGATTAGATTTGGATTTTTTTTTTTTACATTTTCATTTGTCATTTTTTTGCAACTTATTTTTTTTCTCTTCACCCGTTTTTCACATCACAGCTTAAGAGTCCACTCCTTATGTGAAAATAAAGTTTAATTTATATTCTTTCTACATTTGCATTCCCTGAGCTGCTGCTGTTTTGCCGCTCCAGTGCATGGGTCTTGTTTGAACAGCAGCTCAACAAATGATTGCGTTGTTGCAGGTTACTGAAGTGTGGTAGAGGAAGAGAAAAAGTTATTTCTATGTCTGTTTTCTGAGAGGTATAATCAGCCGTTTCATGCCTTGCTACCCTTTCAATTTTAAAGCAGACCTGTATTCAAATGGTAAAGGAGGTGTAAACCCAATCACTGAAATATCATATATGTTTTAACAAAATAATGCTATTTCTAAATCTGCAGCTTTTATTAAGGTGATATCTGGTGATCCTTCACTGATCACCCAATGGAGACTACAATTGGCCTTTTAATGGTGCACTGATGTCGCCTCCAGCAAATCCATCCAGAGAAATGCTTTGCAGCTGTTGCACAAGTGCATGTAGCCAGAAAGTCACTATGGTATTTTCTGAGTTGCTGACACAGTGCATAAATGTAGCAGTTGAAGTTCGAACCTTTTCAGAAATAAAAGTCAGTGATGGATAGATACATAGTTCCCTTAATTTGTATTTTGGAGGTGTCACAGTGCCACCGGGCGGGATGGTGGACCCTCTGTGTCATCAGCCCAGTAGGCAAAGTGGCACAGGGTATGCAGAATCTAGGCAGCTGCCTGATCTTCTCCAGAGCCTCCAGAGGTGAGGACGTTACACTGCAGGCAGCTGCCAGGTTGTGGCCCCCATGCATGTACAGGCTGGTGATTGTTGACAGATAGGAATCAGACGAGGTTCCGGAATCTGGGACATAAGCATGGTCAGACAATCCAGATGTCAGGGCAGGTGGCAAACAGGAATCATCAATAGCAATCAGGCAGGTCCATCATTACAGGAGGCATAAGTGATGCCCTTCCTGCAATAAAACATACCTGCCTGAAAAAGCCTGCCCCCCCAGGGCTTTTAGAACTGAACTAAATAGACTCATACGTGTATAGGTTACATCATACCGGCACAACCAATCAAGTTGGCCGAAGACCCAACTCCATAAAGAAGATTGGGTGAAGATGACGGCACCGGAGCGAGGACAGGTGAGTGCTAATAAAAAGTTGTGATCAGGCAGTTAATGGTATTTTATTGCAGAAGGGAGAGCTAGCTTATGTCTCTTCTGCAACAAAGAATCTGCCTGGTCTGCTTTAAGTCAACCACTTTGCTTTTTATTATTGTTGCTGAAACTTGATGTTTTCGAGTAGTCTTGACCTCAAAGGCTTATGTGCTAAATAACTGTGGTGAAGATGAGATATTTTATTTCAGAGCTGTCATTTTTATGAGCTGGCCCTGGCTTGTTGTTTTGTCTATTTTCCTTGTGGGGTGGATTGCATTAAAACCATGTTGTGTTACTAGAGAATCACAGAACTGTTAGTGGTGTGGTTGGGACAGGGCTGCCAGCCGGAGGACCAGACCTTCTGTATTACCAACAATGAAGGCTGAACTCCGTTTGATACTTTATTATTGGTTGTGAAATCTGCAGCCTGTAAATAAAACATGTGTTTTATATATATATATATATATATATATATATATACACACACACACACATATATATATACATATATATTATTTTTTTTTTTTTTAATTTTACCTCCTGGGGATAAAAACCTTGCATTAAAGCAAGATCTATATCGCCTTTTTACACATATCGGACATTTTTTGTTAACATCCCTGATATCTCATGTATGCCTTTTAATGAATATTAAATTATGTTTTTATATTTGATGTTGTGTAAACAATAATGACTTTTGGTGCCTTAAAAGTCCTATAAATCTGAAAAATAGACTTTGTAAACACTTGTGGAATCTTACCAATATACAGTGATCTGTAGATAAAATAGTCTTTAGCGGGGGTTCTTGTAGACCTGAAAATTATTTTAGGGCATAAAAAGCAAAAAGGCTGGTTTAGTCAGCGGTCACCAGGTATCCTAGCCAATTATCACCTGCAGTAACACTCACAAAGAAGCTACTCCTTTCACTAACACCTCTGAGAATTATTACAACACTCTAAAAAGTTGTTAACCCTCTACTACAACCTCTTAATCAGTAAAACATTTATTATAACCATTTCTTCATTTATTAAGACCAAGTGATCAACTACCAAATGTTTAAGTTTCTAAGAGTCCTCTGAGGAAGGCGAAACACGTCGGGCTTGGAGACAATGCTATTTATTCTGCTATAATCACATGAATAGGACCAAATAACTAAACACTCCATATATGGGTATTCTTGCATATAAACATAACTTGCTGTAAACATAACTATAAGTTTTCGTAACTTTCACAATATAGCTATAATCATCTATGAACTTTTTTCATTTGTGAACTTTTTTTCCGTAATTGTTATTATCTTAATAAGTAAATAGAAATCAAACACTTCCAAAAAAAAATCTTTTTTGGTTCTTTCTTTCTTTTCTTTCTCTTTCTGATTTAGATTAGAAATTTGGAAAGTCCCAGCACACAAAGCTTAAGATGTTTTGGGTAGGGAGAGTTAAGAGCTAACAAGCTGTTCTAGCTGTTGATTTGGGAGCTTCCCAGCAATTTATTGTAGTGATGAAATTTCCACCTCACTAATTTACTAGAATACATTGGTCGCACACCTGTGAAGACAGAAAGACAATCTTGTACCAGCTTCCTTTGCTTTGATAACTTCATGCTTCAACAAACACCTGTGACTAAACAATGTCTACAGTAGGGCCATGAATTGCAATCTATTGTAAAAACCTAATGGAAATCCTAAGTTTTGCTGTTGCATTAAAACCTGTGTTAAGATTATAAATTTGTATGTAAGAGGCAGCCATGTTAGGAAATAAATATGAAAATAGTCCTTGGTGTCTATTCCCCTCCATGTTTACTGTAATCAGCTCTGCCTGCAGTAAATGAAGCTCTAAACATGAAGTGTTTTTCTTATCTTAAAAAATCTTTCAAAGTAGTGCTTGCACTTTGCTTTACATTTAATTTCTTCTCATTTCTAAAACCAGGGTATTCCGATCAATTATTAGTGTCATCCCAATATTTGATCCAGATACCCTGCATACCCTTATACCTACAGTTAAAGAAACAATATTTTGCTAGATTATATTTATCTGTGTTACAGTAGAAAACATTTGTCTACATAAGGAGACAGGGCTTGTGGTGAACAATTATGAGACCTCAGTCTTGTAAAAGGAGATAAAAATGAATGCAAGTCCTGTAAATTGCACAGGCATGCACACCTACACAATGGGTTTTCAAATGTGAAAAATTAAAATCCAATTGTAATGATTATAATTGACAGTAATCACCATGAGTGCTTTGAAAATCTACCTTGTTTAAGTTTGGCTTTAGTTGGGTATTACAAAAATGCCTGGCAATCCTGCCATGAAAGCCTTTATTAATATTATTTAATAATAATAATAATTATAATAATAATATTACACATTATTTATATAGCAACAACATATTACGCAGCGCTGTGCAAAGTCCATAGTCATGTTACTAGCTGTCCCTCAAAGGAGATCTCAATCTAATGCCCCTACCTCAGTCATATGTCTTTAATACAGTCTAAGGTCAATTTTAGGGGGGAGCCAATTATTCTAAGTGCATGTTTTTGGAATGTGAGAGGAAAGCCACACAAACACAAGAAGAACCTGCAAGTTCTATGCCAATAGTGCCCTGGCTGAGATTCAAATCTGGGACCCAGTGATTCAAAGGCCAGAGTGCTAACCCCTGAGCCACCGCGCTGCCTGTGGAGTGACATCAATCTCTCATTTGAGCTTGTCACCCTGTCACAACCCTAGTGGACACAAGGACACATCCTGACACACATCGCCCATGTATAGTGACAAGTGTCACTATAAGGAAGACAGTCTAAAACAATGATTTTTAGATGATGGTACATCAAGTACGTGAGTTGTCTGAAAGCAGATGAGTGAATTAGCAGCATACAGCTGCAATTTTGGCAATTTTTTAGCATATACTTTACTTTAGCACTGTTCTTGTACATCACCAAGCACTTTTTAGTAACCACCCGGCTGTTTTGCCGAAAAGTTAGGTCACAATATAGGGACCACCAGCCTGCTTAAAAAAATTCTGTGGAGTATACTGCTTTAGCAAACAAAATGTCATCCATCTGGAATTTATATTTTCCTTAAAGCACCAGCTGAACTTACAGTTTAAAGTAGATACATACATTTTAGATGCTATCAGAAAAGTGTGCATATAGGTAATTTTCTGTAGGAAGTATGCCCTTACTTGTTATGGGAGAAGCTGTGTTCTTTCTTCCAGTATGTCACACCGAAGCCAGCTTGTGGTTCGTGCTTCACTGTACCTGGAATATAAAAAATGAAATAAAACATCATATTGTGATCTTACAGACTTTCCAGAAAAACAAAAAAAACAAAAACGTAACAGTGCCCAAAATGCTGCGTTTTTTTTTTTTGTGTGAAGTTTTTCCCTCTACCGGGCGTCAGGACCTGAATATTTCATGACCTCACCCAATTAGCTGTTCGGCTCTCTACTTTGTAGCTAATAATGTCTGCATACAGGTTACATGGTATTTTAGATGGGACAGATTTTTTTCCAGGCGGCTTCGGGTTTGCAGTGATAAGACGGCGAAGCGCTGGCTATTAGCAGAAGACAAGAAGCTTCTTTTCATTATGTCAATAATTCTAAATAATGAAATTTCAGGTAATTGAAAGACACCAGGGTTTCAGCTGCATTTATTACATCCCACCTCTGTGAGGGTATGACATTTAATAAGAAGGATTTGCCGCTCAGACAGTAAATTTAAAGTCGAGAGGTTTCAGCTCTTTCCTCGTCATTTTTTTTAGAGCCGCTGCTGAGATTTCGGTTAACAAGGTCTTGTTTATGAATAGGACAGCATGGTGATGTTACTGACTGCCATGAGCATGCTGGTGGGTAATTTCTGAGTACAATATTTAGATTTCACATATTTGTATGTATTTGTCATGTAGAAACACCTTGATAGTTGGTGGGCTGCAGTAGGTTAGGCCCTTCAAGTCTAAAACTAAAATGAATGAGCCATATATTTAGAAGCTGTTTTTCCTGCAAAGGTTTTGTATTTCTGTCCAACCAATTTTGTGATCTGCACAACCTTGTTTGGCCTGATTTTTCACTTCTGCACACCAGCAACACCTAAAGCTGTTGTCAGTCTCTTATCCTGCGACTGGATAGTGAAAGGATAAGCACAACAGTAATTAGCTAATCTTTTTATTACTCTCCTTATTCTTATCAAAATTGACCTTCCCCAGTGCAGCACAACTGATTAGGTCCATCTTTTGCTTCTTCCTCTCACACTTTGAGCTCTGTTGCAGACAACTTGCAAGATGTTGATACCAAGTCAGGTGCAGGCATTTACACTAAATCAGTACAACAACCTGGCAGTTTGCAAATCATGAAAGAAGCACAAAAGTAATGTTTAGAAGCACCCATGTTAGACCTAGTTGTCAAATACTAAAGCCTCATTATCCAGGAGAGAACCTCAGACCAAACTTTCATTCATTTTTGTAATACTTTTCTTAAGGCACCTTTCTTTGTCTCAGTTTGTGATGTAGCCACAAATGTACATAATCTTTTTTTCGTTTTTGGTTAAATATATAACAGCCTGCACACAATTATAGCATAGGCAACAAGGCTGTGTTTGCTTTTCCCCAAGTACTTCAAAGCTGTGATAGGAAGAATGGAGACCGTGTAGAATCTAGCAGCCTCAACAAGTTTTGTAGTTTCTCTATTGCTTTTCTTATTTGTCCTCTTTCAGACATGTCACATGAGACAGGCAGGTGAGCAAAAGTTGCAGCCCTATTAACAGAGCACCTGGTGTGGCGTGACATGACATAAAAGAATCTTGAAGGTTTTTGAAAACTGTACGAAATTTTAGTACTATAGACAAAATCTCATAAATATATTCTGTGGAAGTTAAAAGTGAGTCTGTAACTCAAGTAACAGAACTCCTTAGGAGAGAGAATCAGAAAGACAGCCATTCCCCACCTTGTGTGTCTGGCTTCGATACTTGTGAGTCACAGACCTGGGACAAGCATGCTGGTTATTTTTTATATTTCATAGATTTTCATTAATTTTACAAAAGTTTTTTCCAACATATTTGGCGGGGAATAGTCATGTACCAAAAAAAAATTCCAACAGTCAAGGAGTTTAACTTGAACTTAAATTTGAACATCATACAAAATCTAATTTAATTCAACCGAGACAATTTTGTTTTAACATATATAAAGTAAACCTTCAGAAAAAAATTTGCATCACATCTATATTCTATTATTGTGGTATACAATGGTTTTTGTAAATGCAAATTAAAGAAAAAAACTCCTTTTATGTTATCGCCAGTCATAAATTTAGATGCATTGGTCCCTACAAATCCAATGAGCCAAAAAAATAAATGCAGTTATTAATTCAACCCTGCATAATATTCCGTGACTACATCATTTAAAATATGGGGTTGAAATCAGGGAAAAGGGGGAGGAGTCAGGAGGAGGAGGGGTGAGACATCAGGTTGCTCATGCATTATTTAGGTTTGAAAGATAAGAAATCCAAGGGTCCCATGTATTTTGGAAGATTTCCTTTTTTTCTTTCAGTAGACATGTTAGTTTGTCACTTGTCATGATCCAATTCAGTTTGTTTTTAGTGAATTCCAATGGTATACTAGAGGCTTTCCAATAACAAGCTATTGTTATTCGTGCTGCCAAGAGAATATTAGTAATTAAGCGCACAATTGGTTTTGGAAGCGTCTCATCTAGTTGTGCAAAAAAGGATATTTTAGGTAAGTTAATTTGGGTGACTGATTCAAAAACCTTATCCAAAACCTTAACCTAACTTTTGGGCAACTCCACCAGGCATACAACATAATACCCATCTGACCGCATTTTCTTTAACACAGGGGTGAAAGGTCTTTTTTTTTTTAGCTTATGCAGTCTGATGGGTACCAGGTACCAGCGCATTAAATCTTTATAATTTGCTTCAATGAGAAAAGTATTACAAGATATAGTCGAGGCCGAACGCAACAATCAATATTCTGCCTTTTCTTAACAGACATAGACTCCCCGATCTGAGTCCTATTGACACATGTAAAAGAGGATCAAATAAAGCGGAATTGCTTGAGATTCGTCCCTAAGTTTCAGACTGCTTTGAAAAGGAAGAGTTGCTCCCTTGAGTTTAGATTTAGATAATAAGGACCTTATTTGCATAAACCTAAACATTTCTGAAGGATGAAGTGAGTATTTTTTCTGTAGTGTGCTTGTGCTCATTATATACATTCCACCCAAGAGATCCCAAATACAGTATATCTCCTTGTTTAACCACCACTTAAACTGTAGTTTGTCACACCCAGGGGGAAACTCTGGGTTGTCCCACAGGAGTAGTAAAGGTGAGTGTATGGAATGTAAATTACGATTTGTTTTTTGGCCATCCCAGAGCGCCAGTGAATAAGACAAAGCAGGACCCATAATTACAGGTCTCTTGTTGGAGGGGGATCTATGCTAGATCCTTTATCTTTAAAGGATATTTTTATTCTGGGTTAGTATTAAATCTAAAGTATTAACGTAATAGGCAGAAAACTAACATTTTCATAAATGGAGGTAAGCTATGGAAGTCACAAAGGAGGAGATGTCAGCTATGGAAGCCTTGTCTTAGTGGAAGTCAGCTATGGAAGCCACAAAAATAGAGAACTAAGCTATGGAAGCCTTGTAGAAGGAGAGGTGACCTACGAAAACCTTGTAGAAGGAGAAGTCACTTAAGGAAGTTACAAAGGAGGAGTGATCACTTACAGAAGCCTCCTAGAAGGAGAGGTGACCTACAGAAACCTTGCAGAAGGAGATGTCAGCTACGGAAGCTTCGTAGAAGGGAGAGGTCAGCTACGAAAGCTTTGTAGAAGGAGAGGTCAATTAGGGATGCCTTGTAGAAGGAGATATACGGAAGCCATAATAGGAAGGATGGAAGGAAAGGACGGCAACTGAAGCTTGTTGAAGGATTGGTCACCTACAGAAGCCTTTTTGCTTAATTTGCTTAAAAATAATTACAGTTACTCCTCAGAAGTCAGTTCAAGAGGAAATTTGTCATGAACGCACGGATAGTAAAGGCTATTAGGCTCTGTGTCTTGGTGAGGTAGGCATAATGTGTCTGGACACTCTCCATTCCCAGTAGAGGATCCCCAAGTGTGTTAAACTGATGTGGACACCTCCAACATTTATTTTGGCTTTTTTAACCCAAAACAAGAAATTGTTAAATCTTTTCCTCTGTTCCAATAAGTGTTCTATCTTCTGAAATCTCAAAGC
Organism: Pyxicephalus adspersus; assembly: GCF_032062135.1. NCBI lineage: Eukaryota > Metazoa > Chordata > Amphibia > Anura > Pyxicephalidae > Pyxicephalus > Pyxicephalus adspersus. Next base: position 47,991,618 of record NC_092865.1, on the reverse strand, counting down.
CCCAGTGATATGTTTGGTAATCTTCCTCTTGTTACTGGAAGCCTGCCTCTATTGCACAGAAATAAAGACAAGCGTATGAAGGCTTGCAGGGCTGTTAGACCTGTTATGATATAATTAGGGGGTTAGAAAAGGTCACATGAAAAGTATGCTTATGCAACAAAGTACAGAAATTTACAGATTACAACAAATACTGTCCCGACAAAGTTTCTAGATTCAGAGAAGTGCATCTTATGATTCATCTACAGCTATGTTTTTTGGCAATGACGATAGTGTGTTTTTGCTATTTCGATTTATTTAGCACTTCAGCAAATGATTGTAAACCTGACATAAAAGTGTAATGAAAAACACATCAATTTGCTGCAGATTGCTCACTCTGCTACTTTTTAGAAAGAAATGAGATCTTTTTCTTATAACCATGACCATAATTTTTAGCCTTTTAGCAAGGTCTTGCAGGTCTCTTGTGCTCTTGATTTTGTAATCGGTACTTAGTTTTTAAGGTAGTCTGCACAGCTCTTGAGGATTAAGTTACAGATATCTCTTGCAGTTTACTCAAAGTTTCAGCTTGCTTGTGATACCTGCACAGAATGCTGGGGTTGCATGGTAAAAAGTCAACCTACCTACCAGGGCTTCTGTTTATTTTATCCAGGGTTAGGTGTAGATCTTCTGATAACCTTGGCACAGAAAAACACCTTGCTCATTGTAACTGGGAGCAGGAATGGAGTGGGTTATTTCCTGTCCTGCCCATATAGTGTTTTCCTTTGGGTTTACACAGATCACATTGAATGTTGAGGAACTGCTCCCTCCTCGCTACTCCTGGCTATTTGCAGTGTCCAGGTGCCACCAACACTCGCAGCTATCTCCCCCCTTTCTTTACTTTTTAAATATCAGTTTGCTGTCTCTTAGCATGCAGAGCTTGATGTTTGTCACGGTGTCTCTTAATCAGAAAAACATGCCAAAGTGGTCTAGAGAAAACACTGCATGAGTCTAGTTGCTTCCTTCCGGTAGAAAACTAGCAATAATTGTAGATAGATTTTTGTCACAGGTTTCTTCACAAAGTTGGGCGTTTTGTATAGCATTACCAGGTACATTGGTTGCACTTTTTTCTATTCCAACTGATTCTAAGATGAAACCCGCATACATATCCTCAGTCTTTAAAATGTTATTTATGAGGCTATTGTATTACAAAATAAATGGACTTTGTGCTAATTTAGACATAGTATGTATAGTCATACAGGAGCCTGTAAATGTATTTTAAGTGATCTGAGATTCGTTAAAACCTTAATATAAAAATCTTAGAATATGGTATTCTGTATTTCAATAAGCAGATCGTCATTCATCCATTATTATGAGCATATATATGTTCGACAGCTTTCCTCCCTAGAATACTTTACTTCATTTAAAGGTATTGTGACCTGCACAGCCTGCTAGTCCTTCTGAGATGTCAGCTTAATGCTAAACAGTATTGAGTGTTTCTTTAACAATAAATCTTGCAAAGTAGATGGCATGTTCATTATTCCAAAAATCAAAGGAGTGCTGAATGAATGAAGAGCTCCAATGAATCTATTTTCTACTAATTTAATAAGTGAGAAGGTTTTTCTATTTTTAGAAGATGTTCAGAACACCAGCCACGTCTTCACGATGCATCACTCTCTGTAGCGGCAGAAACGCATTACAAAGGAATAATCAGTCATCGTCTGGCTGAAGCTACGGGATGAAAGCGTGGAGAGAACCAATGATAAATTTACCATCACTGGCTGCTTCCTATTGGAGGATTATCATTTTGGCATGAAATGAATGACATTCAATGCTGGCAACATATAAACAGAAATTTCTCTTTCGTCTTATTGCTATAACAAATATTTAAAAAGATGCCATCATATTTAGATCTAAACTCAATTGCATAATCTCCTAAAAAAAGACTATAGGTCAAAATCAGTCAACTTGATTTATGTGTATTATAATTAAAAAAAATATAGAAAATAAATAGTTCCACTTTAAAAGTTTGCGATCAGGCAAGCCTTTACTGCAGCAAGGGACAGGGGATGTGGCTGGCAGGACTGAATGAATAAGTAGTGCAGTGTGCAATCACAATTGATCCATATAATAGATGATTTGTCCTCTTAGCCTAAATGCACTGTTTATATCGGCCTTTATTAATATTTTAAAATGAAGGAACCCTTGAAATAACTTTCAGGTCTTCAGGCAAATTATGCTGACTGTATATCAGCATAGTGGTCAGTTGGAAGAATGACTCTTACATTGCTGGTCATTGGGAAGAATGTCACCCTTACAGATAGCCAAAAAGATCATTGGTGTCATCAAAACTAACCTGAGAGGCAAAAATTGCTTATTAAAAAAAGACTGGAATTGTACTCCCCTTGGTTACTATATATATAAGATGCTGACTTCCTATTAGGTTGAGTCTGTGTAGCAACCTTTTTATGTCTACGATAGACCCACTTTAGTATCAAGAATGATTTTCAACATGTTTGGGACAGGAGCAGATCTATACTCCCACTAAAGGGCTTAAATTAAAAAAAAAGAAAGCCTTAGGAAACTTTTGAAAAAAATGAAATCATTAAAGGTTAGTTCAGTGTTTTTCAACCTTTTTTGAGCCAAGGCACATTTTTTACATTGAAAAAATCCCGCGGCTAATGACAAACCACAAATGTTACAAAATGACACTCTGTTGCTTAATACAGTAGTATGTATAATGACAATATTGTTTCCCAATTTATTTTACTCACTCACTGCAGAACATGGGCCTATTTGGAAGACTTGGATCAGGGGTGCCCACACTTTTTTGGCTTGCGAGCTACTTTTAAAATGGCCAAGTCAAAATGATCTACCAACAATAAAAATGCTAAACATATATTATATATATTATATATATATATATTGAGTATAATTTATATTTAAAATATATATTGTTTACCTTGCATAACAGCATGAACATGGAGACTCCCACATTTAATTCAACAAAATTACACCTGCCACATCCCGAAATTAACAAATAATAGAAAAAGAAAAGGTGAGGGACTTTAAGATATATATAAAAAAAAAGAGGCAGCTTTAAAGCCTTTGTCAAATATTTCTCATGCGACATGTAGCAGCCACTCTCCAAAAAAGGAGTGTATATTAAGATCCCCGGAAAGTTAGAATTTTAACAACCACTGGAAATCAAGATACTGAATACAGAGAAAGAGAAAAACAAGTATATGCTTTCAATTTCTAAGAATATACATAGAAAGAAGTTCTAGCTAAGGTGCTTACAACGAGAGAGAGAGAGAGAGCAGCCTCTGTATTCCTTTGTCACATTACGGGTCCTGTGTTACCACAAGCGATCGACTCACGTAACCACGGCGATCCACCCCTGACATGGGTAATTTCCCACGGCACACTAGTTGAAAATCACTGGGTTAGTGACCTTTGATGACTATCACTTTAAAGTGGTGGTCAGAATGTTCCACCTATGGGCAGCTAAAAGGATCTTGTAAGTTGTGTTGCACTTGGAATTATGAAGGCCCCTTAACATGGGAGGTCAATCAACCACCACTCGATGAACCCCTACAACCTTTGTGGAGGAAGTCTGGTTAAGAGATTAGCTGGTCTAAATGGCACTCCTGTTTACTGCACCACCAATTTACGTAAATGGTATCCTATAGTCAGAAAACAATGGATCCATTCCTGAAAAAATGCTAGTTTTCTAGCTGTCATTTCCAACCCATGGCTTCAGTACTGTGTCATTGATCTGCTAAAGTTAAAGTTTATTAAAAAGCTTTTAGCCTGTTGTTTTCAGAAAAAAAAATCTTTAAGAAAATTTTCAACTATAGAAGACTTTTAACATTTTTGTTAAATAAAAATATTTATCAGTCCCTATCTGACAGTGAAACATCCATCAGACATGTTTATCATTTTGCAGAGGGAAGCTTTGTGCACAGCAGTTCTACCTTCTGTAGCCCTCTGATTTCCATCATTGCAGAAATCTGAGTATTCTTGGTGATGGGATAAAGTGCCCCATGGTATATTAATAGGGAACCGGCTTCTGTCTGACAAACCAATATTTTTAGCTCAGCAGGTTGCTAAACCTGGTGGAGTTATTAATGAGACCCAGAAAAGAAAAAAGTCACTTCAACTAATTTTTGAAGCAGATGTATTGTGCCAGCCTAAAGCAGAATGTACTTCCTGTGAAATGTGTTATTAATTTTTATGTTCCGACGCACATCTCAGTGGAAGATTTTATCAATATCTTATTGATTGCTGCATTAAGAGCTATAAAACAATTTTCCAATATTATTTTTTCTGTGCATTGATTTACTGGTATGGGGATGAAGGTATAGCAGCCTTTTCTGGAAAGAATTGTTTAGTGTCCCTGTTAATGGCTTTTTCTCTATACAGCTTTCCATTCTTCGTCTCTCCTTTTTATTCTCCTTTTCCCTCTCTCTCATCTCTTGGTCTCTCTCTTTTTCTACACATCAACTTTCCATTTTTTTCTTCTGCTTTTTTCCTTTTTGCTTTCTCTTCCTCTTTCTTCTTCTTCTTCTACTGCTCCTTCTCCTCCTCTTTTTCTCTCATCTTTCTCCTCTTCCCTTCTCATTCTTTTATTCCTCTTATCTTCTCTTCCCTATCCTCTCATTCTTTCTTTTCCAGTGTGGTTCAACTAGCAAAAATGTAAATCCCAACTAAACCCAAAATATTTCATCCAGAAACACACTGGGGCTCTGAGACTGTTCTCATATATTTTAATCTAGTTGCTAGTTCTAGCCCAAATGAGGTGCATCCAATTCCCCCAAGGTTTTGCAGCAAGGGCTAAAAAGTCTGCCTTCCCCTTTGCATTTTATATCAAACTTTACGTGCTGATGTACAAATAATCAATATTAAAAAATCACACATAAGCATTATGTGTCTTTACATCCTTTTTTGTTACATGCTGTACATATCTGGGCCTAATCTGCTTGCACACTGGATTACAGCTCTCATCTCTGGCTTTATATTGTAAATACTTACATAAAAGTGTTTTTTTTTTATTTTTTATTGCCTTTTTGTGGATCAGCTATGTACAGGTAGTTCCCAGGTTACATATGAGATAGGGACTGCAGATTTCTTCTTAAGTTGAATTTGTATGTGAGTCAGAACTGGTACATTATTTTAATAAATGCAACTAAGACAGATAGTTGTCTCAACATATTATTAGGCAGAATGGTGTCAGCATGGTGTCAGTTACTAACTGTTTGTTGTCTGTTTTCCTACAAATAAGTTGTTTGCATGTGCAATATTTATCAATTTATCTGAGTGCTTTTTAGGCTAATGAAAGCCACATCCTTTTAAGATAAATAGATCACATCACATATATATGTCCGGTCTTGTACAGGCTTCTTTTGAATAGTTTGTCTTTACTGCAGGGAAACCCTTGACAACAGTAGCCACTATATATATATATATATTATCTGTGTTTACCATAAAGATTCCTATGTTCCTCTATTAAAGAAATAAACAAATTTGTCACTTCTTTCAGCAAGCATCTGTCCCAGTACACAGATTCTCTTTCTCCATCTTCGCTGAATCCTTTGAAAGGCAAGTCCGACAACAACAGATCACCAGGATGTGCTGGGAAGATGATGAAAAAGGAGGGGACAATGATGGAAAAGTTTCTAGTGAAAAATGCAGAGACATCCAAGAGAACTTTGGACACCTCTGTTGAGGAATCGTTCAACTCCAGTATAACTCCAGTCCAAATTACTGAGTCCATCTCTGCCAAGAAAATCAAGAAGGAACTGGAGGATTCTGTTGCTGAGTGTTCATCTTCACAAGAACCGTCTACATCTGTCCCCAAAGTTTCTGTAAAGGGTAAGCGTCTTTCTAAACCATTGTTTCTCAACCAGAGTTCCTCCACAGGTTGCTGGTGATTCCATGAGCAATTTGGGCCTCTCAGGTCAGTTTAAGTGACACCAATGATCTTTTTGGTTATCTGTAAGGGTGACATTTTTTGCAATGACCAGCAATGTAATAGGAATTTTTCCCACTGACCACCACAATAATATACTGTGAGCTGTGGATATAGTATTTATAGAAGGAGTTCTCCGAAAACCTGAAAATCATTTCAAGGGTTTCCCTATGTTAAAAAAAAGGTTGTGAGAGTCTGTTTTAGACCATGATATGCTCCCCCCTCCTCAACATCTATCGGAGCTTGTAGAACTACCCACTTATCTGAATGTGACTGGTCTGCTCACGCAAAACTGACATTTGCATTTTAGAGGGGTGATGAGACCATAACATAATTCTCAGCTCCTCCACCTGTTGTTATCAGAGAGGATTTCATCCTCCTTCCTTTGATATTTCACTTATGTACATTGCAGGGGTGGTAGTGGAATGTTTATTAAATTATTACATTCTGATGGCAGCTTTTAATCTTGTCTGTCGATATCATCTTTTATTCCTGTTTACACAATGCTAACAGGGCCGGTCACCTAGAGAATTCTGCTGTTTTTACAGCCTGCTAATATTAAAGGTGAATGGCTGCTTGTATATAAGTTCAGACATTAAAGAAGAAACGAACCTAATTACTAAATATCAGACAGAAGCTTTTCTTTTTTTTAAGATGATTTTGTGTTGAATTTTGCAATTCTACAATAAACAATTCAAAGAAATAAAAAAAAAGAAAATGAACAGGGACCTGACCTCATTTTCACATCTCAAGACATCCACAGAATACATTGAAGGCATGAATAAGCTACAACATGCAATATCTAAAATTGGTTTCAATCTTTTTATATCTGTAGCTTTCAGTAAAAAAATCTCCTGGTGGTGCTGCCATCAAGGTGCTTGTTCTAAAGTTGGCCATCTGAATATGCATGGTACAGGCATATTCTAACGTCTCTATGGAGAAGCTGGTCCAAGGCAATAATATGAACCTGGCTTGGAAGCAAACTGTATTTAACGTGAAAATGTATTTTTTTTTTGTAGGGAGCAAGTTAAATGACATTCAGAAAGGGGATACAACTACTTTAAACCTGTGATAGTTCATGCAAAATTCTTTAGCCATATACAAACCTGTTTGATTTTGGATTGAGTTGGGAATGGGTAGAAACCCGGGCCGCTTTCCATATTTGTGTCCCCTCGCTAGAAAGATGCACCCTTTCCATTTGTCCTGGTGACCAAAATTTTTCAGAAAGAGGAAATGTTGCAACAGGGTACACATGTTCTAATTGCAGGTAACTAAAGAGTGAGGTTCCCACACTTTGTAAATATTCGTCTCTTCTCTATTTGAGTACAGGGCAGCAGTATTCTCCCCAGAAGCTGAGTGGGAAGAAGCCTATAGGCTGGTGATAGCCCCTGCATTGCGATCCAACTTTTCATTAACCACCCAAAAACAGCCAGGTAGTTACTGAAAAGTGCCAGTCGGTTTATAGATGAATGAGTGACAAAAGCTTTCTTTAACATTTGTATTTGCTTCATCCACAAACCACAGACTGGAGAGATGCACAGAAAGCACACAGAGATCAGGCATTTGTCATGTAGAAAACATTAATTGCAGCCTCAGTACAGAATGTCCTGAACTTTGATTCAAAGTGGCGTTGTAGCATGAAGGACACTGACAGACGTGAGCACTAGATTCACCCAAAAGAATGTGTTTCTAGGCAGGGAATATCCACGATTTGTACATAAAACACTTTATCTGCTTTGACTAAATTGATTTTTTTCGCTTTGTCTTTTAGTGGAGTGCCCGGTGTGTGCTGTTGGCATTCCGGAACAATATATAAACAAACATTTGGACAGCTGTCTGACCAGGGATGAGAAAAAGGAGAGTCTGCGCAGGTAAGGCAACTGTATATTGAATTTCTCAGACAAATTCATGTCTGGGACATTTGAATGGTATTTGTTATATTGTTTTCAATTATCTCCGAAGACTACACCACCAAACCTCGCTACGGCACGTACTAAGCCCAAGCGTACGGGTATAGTTACTGTAACAGTAACAGATTAGCTCCCAGTGTAGAGATTTGCCTATCTCGAACTTCTTTGAATTTAAAAAATATATATATTTATTGGGAAATCCCCAGGTTTATATATCTCGACCTTCTTAACATGGAAAAACCCTTTAAATAATAAAGGTCTTCAGGTACCACTGCTATAATTACAGTACATTAGTGTGGTGGTCAGTGGGAAGGATGTCTCTTACATTGTTGGCCTTCGGGAAGAATGTCCTTTATTACTCCATAACTGTCAGCTTACCGTTTTTATTATTCTTTTACTGTGTTTTCTTTGATGCTTTAGTATCTATAATTTATGGCTAGGCTGTCATTTTTACTAAGCATTTTGAGAGCCATGACCTGCACAGCAAAGGGTATTTTCGTAATATTTTGTGGCAATCTAAACGCTTGGATCAAACCCAACATCAAATTGCAATGATTTTTTGTCATAAGGGTCATGCGGAGCATTCAGCATCCACCTCCTTAGTGGTATGGTGCCAGGGCATGAATTCTTTCCTAGACACTACCTGAATAAGTCAGCAGGAAGCAGAGAAAGTATGCAAATAGCAACTTCAACTCCAAAACTTTGTACAATTGCTCAATAGTTGCTGCTTAAATTGATCATTCAGCAAATGTTTGGAGTAACAGTTTTATAAGTGAATGCTGTTCAGACAGTCTGCATGGTTACTGCTGAGTAGCCTGTTCTGTTTAAGAAAGGAAAGGACATTTATTAATCCATTGTGATGGTTCCTTAAATAATGGTGTAAGACACCTGTATTGATGCCTGACTTATACCCAAGACTGTAACTCTAACCATCTAGCAGCTATACAGACCTTTGGACTGAACATTCCTGAATGGTAATCTTTTGGTTACCTAGTAAAATATATAATTTTGTGTATTAATATTTTCTTAAGCTTGGTAAGGGGACTTTTAGTCTGTTTCGTGATTTAAAAATAAAAATCATGCTTACAGAGCTCCATAGCTCAAGGTAATTTTTCACAAGCAGCTATAAGAGCGAAATCAACTTCCAGAATGTATCTCCCCCTCTCCTTGCTATGTTTTATCTGTACTTACATTAATTTAGGGAGACAGTCTGAAACCTGAGAGTGCTGTCTCAGGAAATTTCACATGTACCTGTATGAGTTATAGCTCCAATTTTCTTAATTTTCTTTTTCTCCATCTTCCTGATTAAGCAACAGAGGTAAAAGCAGCACCAAAGGACACCCCTATGCTATCCCTTCCCCTTTTCATAATGTTAAACTGACAGCACAGTGCCTAGCAATACATATTTGCTAGGACTGTTTCACCATATCTGATTCTTCATAGATCCCACCTCTGTTTGAATATTGTTAATTAAATGATTGCACAAAAAATGATTTAAGTACCTTTATTGTCTTTTTGTAAATAGGCATTTTTTTAAGAATGTGCAACACCATTTAAAGGGATCCTTTGTACAGCACTGCCTAATATGTTGGCACTATATAAATCCTGTTTATTAATAATAATAATAACCCTTTTATCAATTACATAGTAATACATGTAAAATAAAGTGTAGGTAAAAGTATATACAGAAGATTTTAACTGTTAAAGAGGAACCATGCTGGGGTAGCCATGCTCACAAAAGAGAACCAAAGGACAAATGACTACTCACCAGTATCGCCTGTAGGCTCCCTGCAAATTATCCTTTCACATTTTATGACTTTCCATACCTTGTTCTGCAAGATATGAGATGCAGTGATTCTAAATAAATTTGTTTGGTCGCTGATTTACTTTATAACTGCCCCTCTGTTTACATGTATATGTTATCAGATTTTTGTCATAGCATGAGAATTGAGCACAAGAAAAGAGTTGTTCTTTAAAGAGGTCCTGTCATTCAAGCTTTATAGTTAAAGTAGAGCTAAACTCAACAGTCCTTTATTGCCAGCACGGACATGGTTTCTTGGTCGTCTTCAGGTTTGGATCTTCGGCCATCTTGGTTTGTCAGGCTCCAATGACAGAACTTTTTCTTATGCTTATGAGAGTTCATTCATTCCTTGCTCCCGGGTATTTTGGGATTGTTCACCGAGATGCTCTTGCACAGCTCTGTGTACATTTATCAGAAGTTTGTGAACAGACATGTTTTCTTCATAGCACAGTGTTCTCCCCCGCCCCTTTTAGCCGGGCGCACCACCCAGCACTTTTCAGTAACCACCTGGCTTTTTTTCTGGTTACTGAAAAATTGGGTTAAAGTGCTGGGGCCACCACCCAGCTTAAAAAATATAGGGAGAATTCTGTTACATTTCTCTTCTGCAATAGAGAGCTACCTGCTCCCACTGTTTTTTTTTATATTTATTATTTACAGCACAACTAAACTAGATATGACTCACCTATCCTTATTCCATCACCATCTTTCCTTGTCTTTTCTTCCTGAAGACATTCTTCGGCCAACTTGATTGGCAGTGCTAGGCACGCGGCTGTTCATCCATTTCTGACAGGTTCAAGGGAAGCTAGATTTGCTGGTTTTCCCTGACAACCAAAGCATGCAGATAAGTAGGAAAAGTTACCGCAGAAAGCACATTGCATGTCTCTTTTTTGCAATAACCACCTGCACCAATCGTCCATGTCAAAGTAGCACTTTAGTTCCACTTTAAAGTTTATCTCAACCCAAAAACAAAAAATGTTTTATTATTATTTTTATAATTATTATTATTCGCTTTCTTCTGACAACACTAACAGTACTGGATTTATGGAGGAGCAGCATTGCTACCCTAGGAGAGTAAGATGGAAAAACATCTCTGTATCTTAGTCTCATATAGAGGGAGTTGTACTGTATTTAGCAGATAAACGGTAAGCAGCACTAACTGATAAACATGCAGGAGAGGCAACAAGTGTGAATTAAAGTCTTGCAAGATTTATGCCAGGATCCACAGTTATTTATTGACACAAAACACTTTCAAAGACCAAAATCCCTCAAATTGGAGAATTAATTGTTAGAGTTTATACTTTATAGGGACACTGAAACCTCAGCTGAACGTGAAACCTTGTAATGCATATAGGTAATGTAGCCTCCTCACTGTTTTCTGTCCCGACATTGCTGTAGTGCACCTCTCTGAGGAAGTTGGCTTGATGGCTGGTTGTGTATGCACAAAAAAGGTTCCAGCTCACATTCTATATAAACGACCTGGGGGAAGATCTCTACTTCCAAAACTTGTAGCAGCTGAAATCATCATGATTGCAATCCCTCTTGCAGGCTTTAGCTAGTCAATGGTCACCCAGTTTCTAAAACAGGACAGCCGGTGTGTGAAATTTTTTGTCATCGGCATGGGATTTGGCTTGTCTCCATGTCATAACTAGTTTTTGTTCAGCACGGTGCCGCATGGGGAGGTGAAATGCAGTTTGATTTTGGCAGGCTTCACTGCTCATGCAAGCTAGGTGACCTTGGCTCTGCATTCCTTATTTATTCCTTCCAGTAACATTTTAATTGGCTCAGTGAAATGTTTTAATAACTAATTTTAGCAACTATTTTTATTTGTATTTAGATGCAACATTTTTATTTTGGGATTATTTGGTTTGTTTTTTTTTTTTAAAACGCATGTAAACGTTCCTATTGCGTTTATATGCACTTTTATTAGTGTTTTAAAGCTTGCCTTTATGCTGGAAAAACGCCAATCCCGCAGTTTCCCCTGTTTTTCAATGGTTTTAACTAATTTGCAAAATTAGTGCTCAAAAACGTGGGCGTTTTCGGGCGCTTTTCCAGCGTTTTGATTTTTTAAACATTGAAAGCAACTTTTAAGATAAATGTCATAAACATGCCTCAAGAAAAGGTCCTGGTGTAGATTAACCTGGTGTTAATTATTGGGGATTTCAAAAAAGGGCTTTAAAAGCCTCAGGTTAAACGATGGGGAAACAGTTCGTGTAGACTAAGCCTAAAGTGGAATTGAAGCCAAACCTTTCCCTCTATGATTTGCTGGACTGTTATTACTTCTAGAACCAGAATTATTTTTAAAGAAAAACAGAAATATCTGACTTTCACTTCCCCCAAAGCTCCTGCCTGTGTACTTTGATGTACAGACAGTGGAAGAGAAGCTTCTAAATGCTGAGTAAACAAAGCAGGAAGGATAGTCCTGACCAATAAACTGTTTTTCTCAGGGAAGGTTCAGATCTTCCCCTAAATCCCGAGGTCCTGCATTGTTCCCAGCAGCTGGCACCTTGCTTGAACAATCCTACTGCACTGCTGGTTCTTACAGAATATTTCACAGTACAATAGTTCCAGTGTCTGCACTTTTAGAAAGCTGGCGCGTATTCATTCTTCATGGAGCTCCCGCAGGGAGACACTTCCGGATTCTGGTGCAAGGAAGTGGTAATCGCACAGCAACCACATCACAAGTATGGAACCTATCATCAGTTATACAGCTCAACCTCACAACAAAATATGACCTACCCCTGCATATTGGCTGCTATTAAGCACTATTGTACTGTGAAATATTCCTGAAATACCTTATTTTATACCCAGCGATGTCTTTGTTCTTCCGTAGGCTGTGCAGCAGGTCATTACTAGTGGAAAGGAGCTGTTTAAACCTTCCTAAAAACATCCCAGCATCCTGGAAGATCCTAGGTCCGGGGTGTCAAACTCAAATACACACTAGGCCAAAATATTAAAAACTTAGACAAAGTCTAACTTGAAACTGAAATAGCACCACTATTACAATTTCCTGCGTCAAGAAAACAGTCCAATGTGGGGCTTAATGATATGAGTGTCTGGAACTCCCTCTTCACTGAAATAACACCGCTACTACAAATCCCTGCATCTATAAAACAGTCCAATGCTGGGGCAACGTACAGGCAGAGAGGCTATTGGTCTATAGATGCGAGTGATGCTGAAAATTGTAGTAGCGGTGTTATTTTAATGCAGCGGCGGGCCAGCTGCAGTTTATATTAAGGATTCCTTTAGGGGCCAAAAAAAAAAGACTTTGTGGGCCAAAGTTTGACACCCCTGTCCTAGGTAATGTGATGATAAGTCATGATTGATATATCTAAAATACAATGAATGAAAGGGTTGGTATTGAGACAGTAAGGCTATGGGGGACAACTAGAGCCCTGGAGAGCCAGGATCAGCACCAATTTTTGGTAATTTTCTAGAAGAAATCAGAAAATTTTGTAATGTGTGGATTACAAAGTATGTAAGAAAATCACTTAAAACTTGGCCTGTATGAAGCCCTCAAGGACTTGGATGAGGCAGGCTGTACTTGACTTCAGCTTCAGCTTCTAATGCACATCAGATAAGCTGTGTTCAGTGATGGTGACTGTGGGCAAAATTGCATTTGAGGGGAAACACCTGCACAACTGGCTGAGATTAAAGGGACATTCAGAGTTAGGCTTCAAAAGTTTAAAAAAAAACTGTTCACAAGTCAGGGCCCAACCTGGTATTCAGGAGCTCAACAGGATCACAAGATTTACTTTGAAGTATTATTTCATTATTGGATATGTATAAGATGTTATATTCTGTGTAAAATATTTGTATAGTATATCCCAACAAATTTTTATTTTGTTATGTTGTGAAAACACGGCGAAACACATTGGGAACAGACAAACACACCTTTCTTTGATCACTTAATGCTAATATATGTTAAGTTTACCCTTGTTAAATACTACCTTATGTATTCACCAGTTACCTTTATACACTCATTGACTCATTTTATCTTTGTCTAGCTATTGGTCTTTAACCATAATTATGACAGGTTGTTCAATTACTATAACAAAACTCACTATATCTTGCGTTAAAGGACCCTCTCTTGCTTTCTTTCTTCTCATGTATACTTAAAATTATTTTCTGGTTGCAAACCAGAATATTGCTATAATTACAGCAGACCTAAACTTAAAATTTTTTACTTTACTTTTTTTAAGTGCATCACCCTACATCACACATCCTTAGAGGCTCCTGGCTTCTCTTCTGCGCATGCGGAAGATTAAGGCATGTGCAGAAGGAGCCCTTTCTTTAATGGAATAAAAAAATTGCTGATCTTACACATGCGCAGTGAGATCAGCAATTTTTTTCCCCCCAACTATGGCACCCGATCTTGCGCCTGCGCAGAGTGAGATCTGTAGACCAGGAAGAAGAACACGCAAGAAGAGAGGATGATGTCGGCATCTGGTGCTTCCTCTGCACTGGTCCAAAGACAGATACCGGGACAACGCAGCAAACCAATAAACCTCCCAACAGATCTGCAGGATTAAAGGTGTGTTTTTTTTTAAATTTGAGTTTAGATCTGCTTTAAGCAGAGAATCTGATTTTTATCTTTCTATTTATTTTTTTATTACCCATTTTTTTTATGACAGGTTCATTTTAAACAGCATACAGTATCTACTGGATTCTTGTATTTTCTTGCTACCTGCCCTATTCATTGGAAGGGTGCTTTTAATTTCACAGTGCTGTGCATGCCAGACTCAGCAGAATCCTATCATTCTATTCATTCTGTACTGCGTCCTGTTTCTCCAGAAACGGTGGCAGTTCTTCTAATCATGTTTTATATCGCTCCTGAGTTGAATCATTGAGCACATAAATAGACTTTCCCAGCGTCACAGCTGAAGTTTTGTGTATACAACCATCTGCCTCCCTGGCAGACACTTCGGCCTCTCTGTCAGATCTCTCGTCAGATCTTCTTCAAGGCTTTATTCAAACACTCCTCATCCTTGCAAAACGCTTTGTATTACCCTTGTCAGTCAACACTGACTGCAGCTTTGGATGCCAAGACAGTTCATGTTTTTTCGGTTTAAAATTGACAAAGTTGCATCTTACCACTCATGTTAAATCACCCAACAGCTCAAATGGGTTAGCGTATCCTGGTATTTGCTGAACAGATGCAGATAAGTTGCTACATTCAGTTGCAATGGATATTACTGGCTAGATCAGTGTTTCTCAACCGGGGTCCTTCAAAGGTTCTTTGAGCAATAAGCACTTCGTACCTCTAAGGTCATTTTAAGTGACGCCAATGATCATCTTAGTTGTAAGGGTGACATTCCTTCTATGAGCAGCAATGTAGGAGACATTTTTCCTACTGACCACACTACTAATAAACTGTTAGCTTTAGATATAGAAATTATAGAAGGCGGTCCCCCAAAACCCGAAAATTATTTCAAAGGTTCACCCGTGTTAAAATGTCGAGAGAGGCTAGATCCTTTATTCCAGAAGGGACAGGCGATATCAACAGAATCGCCATCATCTTCCGCTCCTCTCCTGGGTGTTGGATCTTGAGCCGTCTTGATTGGCCAGGCTGGGATGATGTCCTGTGGATACCCAGCATATCCTGGCATCCTGCACAAAGCTGTGCACATGCAGCTCAGTGTACTTATAAGATTGCAAAAAGGGAGGTAAGTATACAAGTCTTGCCTGGTTGCAGTATTTTATTGTTGCAAGTTTGCAATGCAGAATTATGGTTCTGCCCTATGGCCCTGTTAAACGTTAGGATCAATCTATGGTGCCAGCTTTACTGGATTTAAAACTTAAAGCATAATATAAGATGTAGATTCTTTATCCCTTCTAAATGATATTTAGTATAAATCACTTTATAAACACTACATACCTGGAACCATTGTGGTATTATAACTGACTTCATGACAGATAGATTAAATCCATGAAAGGGTATTATTATTATTACTATTATTAAATAGGATTTACATAGCGCCAACATATTATGCAGCGCTGTACATTAAACAGGGTTGCAAATGACAGACTAATACAGACAGTATGGATACAGACAGGAGGAGAGGACCCTGCCCCGAAGAGCTTACAATCTAGTAGGTGGGGGAATTTACATACAATAGGATGGGAGATATGTAGTGGTGGGAGGTAGTGACGGTTTCAAAAGACAGAAGAAGATGGGTAGGCAAGTTTAAAGGTTACTATTTTACCAGTCAAATGAGTTCTAAATTTTAACACAGGACAGGTGATCTTCTCAATCTTATTGTGCTACTACTGTGATGCCACATCCTGATACACACTGAAAACCTCATATTTATTATATTTAAATTAAAAACCCCTGTTGTGTGAATTCTGAAGGATTTCAAAAATAGAAACCAAAGTTTTCCTTTAGAACCAAGCGAACGAATAAGAATACAGAAACATTATATATTGTGTGCAGATGTTGTAACCTTGCGCCTGGGAAATATTTCTTCGCTGTTTACAGAGCTTGCAGAAGATTTACATCCTAGTGTGAGCAGCGGGAATTGCTACGTCGGTAGATCTGTACTTATATTGCACTAGGATTGATAGTTGTGTGGCCACACATTGCTGGTAAGCTGCTTTTTAATGTACGGAACAGTAATAAAGAACCGCTAATAAGAAACATGTGCACGGCCCTTCATTATTGTAGGCTAGGTGCGATTCTGGTTTAGCACAATCGTTAACTAGAGATAGTAAATATTAATGGCCTATTGTTGGTCTTGTTAGTGTTAAAACGAGCACCGTGGTGCGCACTCTATGACCGGCTGGTGCTATTTCTGCATTCTTATTACATCTAGTAATTGCTGAAACCACTTGTGATGCAGGATGGGTTTGCTGGGTGATCTATGATATAAGACTGATAGGTAGGTGGGTAGTAATTGAACAGGTTTTTTAAAAAATCAGAAAAAAATATAAATATTAAACTAATTTATTGCAGAGTACTGGTCTTTAAATGAGGTGCTTGCATTAGGTTCTATTTAAAGCGGCACTAACATTCAACTTTTAAAAATCCACAATCAGGCTGGTGATTTTTGTAGAAAGGGACAGGCAATGTCATATTTTTTTGACCGTTCAGTAATGACATGATAATAGAAGAGTCGGGTCTGTGTCCGGATTAGCCAGAATTCACTATGAGCGTAAGAAAATTTCAAGGTCTTCCAGTTATGGGCATACAACGTGTTTTTTAACATTGCAACACACACACGAATATTGCATGCTCACTGCTTTTCTATATCTGTTGAGGGAGCTTTGGTTGCCCCCAGGATAGAATCAATTGGTTCGCCATTGTACATTTCCATTACTTGGAATGTAGGGGTGATGGGTTTGTGGTTTACAAAAAAAACATACCATTATTTTATATTCTATTAAGCTAAAAGGAAGTAACAAGGATAAGGCTTTTCTGGCAAGCTCAACAGATAATTTTTTTTTTTTTGCACTTAAAATATTATGAAAAATACTAATGCAGCCACCACACGGAAGATCCACTAAGTGCAATATATTACATTTTAGATCTTGGCTTCGTTTATCCTTTCTTTACACAGATTAGCAAGAAGCTGATAGATAGGATTTTAATAACACTGGGCACACAAATATAAATAGACAAAACTATCAGAAATGCTGTTTCCTATAAACATAGATATCAGTTTCCATGTTTTATAAATAAGGTAAATTCAATGGATTTGCTAAAGGAAAGTTCTCTGGTAAAAACAACAAACAGAGGTAACTATTTGCATAACATATATATTTTTTTTAACATATGTTCGAGTCACGGAGTTAGAGAGTTGACATATGCTCTTCAGTATTTCACACATATGTGCCGGTATCGGGAATTCACACTCCCTGTCCACCACACAGCCGTCAATCTGTCATCATTTTACTGGTTCTGCCATTTGATGATAAATTTTGGAGTGTCAGGTTTTGAAGGGCAGAGCTTTGTTTTCTAACACAGCTTCCGAAAAGTAAGAATGATTGATGGAATTCTTTGCAGAATCCAGTAATGAATAATTATTATAAACAAGATAATTATGACATTTCAGTGTCATTTGGACATGACTATATGAAATAACGTGCGATTGGCTTTCCTATGTCCCCCAACACCCAGCAGACAGTTCCTAAACACTGGTCTTCTTGCTTTTGTTTTGATCTCAGAAATGAGTATTCAACTTACATGAATATGAGTGTGTTTCATTGTTCAAATAATGTACCACATCCCAAATAGACTCATTATACTTATTTACATAAAAAACAAAGGGACTTTTGGGTACAAAAAATATAATATACAAGTCATGTTTATTCAAAGAAATCTATAAAAAATATATACATATATATGCACAAAAACATTAAAAATACATACACATTTCATATTACATAAATAGGTGCCAATTATGGCCCAAAATAAACATCATCCAATTGACCAGTAAGGACTCTGTTCAAGGGAGTTCACATTTTTTCATATTGGGATTTAGGATGTATTAATTCTGCCTCTACTCAATGTGTTTTGTTTTTAGAAGAACTTCTTCAGGAGTTTACAAAAGCAGTAAAAGACAACAGGTATCTAATGTGTTAAAAGAGAAAATTATATATTAGATTGAATCTAGGCCAATTAATTTATGAGTTCACTAGTTTTGGTCCCTTCAATGTTATTATGAACTACATGAGTAATTATTCATCTTGCAAATTCATGGTTCAGGCAGGTGGTATTGCAGAAACGGGCAGGCGATGTCCATTCTAAAATAACTCTTCTTATTTGCTTTATTGCTGCCCAGCTGTCAAAAGGGACATTGCGCCCTTTCCCTTGTGTGTGCTAGAAAAGTATAAATTTCTATGCAAGTACATCATCCTAACCCAGCCAATCTAGTTGACCAACGATCATCCCCATGAAGAAAAGAAAAAAAATGTTGGCGCCCTGAAACTGAACAGTCTTATGAGTCAATCAAAAACTGATATCTGTATGTGTTGTAAAGGCTGGAGAGTTAATGTGGAACTTTGTGCAAAATCAAAAACATTACTCCATAAGTCCCCGCTGGAACTTTATTTTATTATCTGTAGATATTTCCAGAAGTTTGGTTGATTTTCTGCTTACTTTAATAGAGTGAAATTGCTGTTCATTCTGTAGTAAAATTGTGCAGCGGTGCTGTCAATTAGCGATTAATGAACTTTAAATAAGACGAAAAAAAGGCCATCTGATTTTATTCAGTTAATCAATTAAAGCAATATTTTTTTTGTTTATAAAGGTTTGTACTATGTATTACTGTATATCAGTCAAGCAGGGTTTATAAAACTTTTCCTGCAGCATGGATTAAATCAATCTTTACTGTCAGCATTTTGGAGAGTGAGACTTCAGCTCTCAAATACAAAGCTACAGCAAGCAACCTTACCGTCAACATGTGAGAGAGTCCGACTCTGCTCTCATATACAAAGCTGGGGACTGCAGTGCTCTGACAAACCTCCTGAAAAGTGCTCCAAACAGTAATTCTGCTTAGGGACTTTATTATTGAGTTCCCAGGTCTGCACACCTACTGTGCCCATTATGAGGATTTCCCACAACCATGGTATATTATAAAGAGTGTAGAAGGAGCTGGAACACATAGGCAGGTGGGCAAGAACGTTCTTAATCCCCAGTTGGTCAGAATAGGAAAACTTCACTGGTAAAATGTCCAAGACATAAAAATGCCAGGAGGCTGTGTAGGAGAAAATGCAACTCCCCCAATGGCGGAGTGTCCAAGATAAGCATATTGCCTAATAAAAATCAGAAGACAAGCCAATACGTTCCTGGGGTTCTAAGAGTTGTCTTTCGTCAGGGCTGATTTATGTTTAAAAGTGCTGGACATGAAGGGAAAAGAATGATTCAGGGATAGTAAGTCTTTTTCTAAATTTTAAATAAATGGTTTTATAGCTGTATTTGTGGAGCTACTAAGCACATTTTTACCCCAATAACTCCAGAGAACCACCCAAAATTAGTATAGTTCACTTTCTCTTCTTCCTATATTTACCCCATTTTTCAGGGGGTGCTGCCCAACCAAAGTCACTGTACTATGTCACTACTGTAAATTATTATTACTAATATACAGTGCCGACATATTACACAGTGCTGTACAAAGTCCATAGTCATGTCACTAGTTGTTTCCTCAAAGAGGCTCACAATCTAATGTACCTACTATAGTCATATGTCTATAATACAGTCGATGGTCAATTTTGTGGGGAAGCCTATTAACCTAACTGCATGTTTTTGGAATGTAGAAGGAAACGAGGGTACCCAGAGGAAACCCACACAAACACCGGGAGAACCTGCAAACTCCATGCACATAGTGTCCTGGCCGAGATTCGAACCTGGGACCCAGAGCTGCAAAGGCCAGAGTGCTAACCACTGAGCCACCATGGGATTCGGCATCCCTAATCCACACCTTTCATAAAGCAAGGAGAAGACTCAGCCCTCTATGCTCTACCAGTTTTATTTTCAGTTTTCATTTTATCTTTAAAGCCTCTGATGGCAGAATTAGAAAAATATCAGACTCTGAAGAACCTGCAAACATTTTTTCTCTGCTCTGTCGCTTTTAACTGGCCGTCTGTGCAAGCTGCCTGGTTTGTAAGGTAATTGTCTGTTTAATTTGGAAAGTGCTGTGACGCGAGTTCCTTTACAAAAATATACCTTATGATTCGTGAAACCATCCCCTCTGCAGGCATTCCTCGCCGGTAGAAATGCCTTCATCTGACTGACATGCTTATTTTGCCATCAGAGTGAGAGAGAAAAAAAGGTGATGAATTCCTTGAAACTGAGACATGCAAGGTGAAATCGCTCTTTTTAAAGTATACACACAGTCTGGGAGCGGAAGGATTTGATTTATGTTGAGTGACTGTTGTGGTACGCAGGCTTTAATTACTGCTAAAGTAAATGCAATTCTGTATTGAACTTGACCCTGAGAAATTTCCATAGCCCTGGATGATTTCTACCAGCCAGAATTTGCTCCAATAATGAGAAAGTTTTGGATAGACTTGTTCTGAAATGGAAGCCTATTGCAATATAATATTGTATAAAGGGAAAATGCTAAGGAGTGGCCATCAAAAGTTGTTTGTTTATACCAGCGTTTCTCAACCAGGGTTTCTCTAGAGATTGCTAGGGGTTCCTTGAGAAATGAGCAATTTGTGTCTCTTGGGTCAGTTTAAATGACACCAATGATCTTTTTGGCTATTTGTAAGGGTGACATTGTTCCCAATGGCCACCAATCAAAGAGGCTTTATGACCGCCATGCTAATATACTGTTAGTTGTGAATATAGTAATTATAGAAGGGCTCCCTGAAGACCTTAAAGTTATTTTAAGGAAAACCCCATGTCAAAACGGTTGAGAAACACTGATTTATACATATCCGTGCATACAATCCGTGCATACAATAATCCTGATTACTAGTCAGTACAAAGGGCATTTTTTTGTGTACTTAACTTCGGTTTTCATTTGCTGGACATAAAAATACCTGAAGCCAAGGTGTTTCAGGTAAACGTTGCCAGGTCCTCCTTCATCCTCACATTAGAAAGTCATCTTTTTTTTCTTATCCATGGTGGCTCCTGACACCTAAATCTCAGTATTAGAGCCGGTGGTCTTTTCTGGTAGTGTAATGGCTTCCAGGTGAATTGGCTCTCCTGTCACAGAAGCTAATATTTTTTAAAGTTGTTTGGCTGTCTAATGATAATTCTCTCGACCTGTGTTAGGTTTTAATTGCATTTCCAGCTTCCTGTATGAATCCTAAAATGGAAGGGTACTTTTCAGAATCATACTTGTTGAGTTAGTTTTGTAATTTTTTAACTAAAAGTAGATTTTCACATTTTTCCAATGTCAATATTTCATATACACATGTAGATCTTCTCTTTAGTGCCTTTCTCTACTTAAAATGATTCAGTCAGCTTCCTCACAATTTATAGTTTTTTTTTATAGTTAGATTAAAAAAAGGACAAAAAGTCCATCAAGTTTAACCACTAGGAAATAAACATATCCCAGGTAAAAACTCCATAAACATAGTTAATCTAGAGGAAGGCAAAACAATTCTTATAAACCCCTGGTACAATTTGCTCCAACGGGGGAAAAATTCCTAGATTTTTATTTTCCTACATTTTCAATTTACTGTGAAGAATCTCTTCATTATCCAGGGATAAAACTTCTTTTCCTCCAGATGCAAAGACTGCCCCCTTGTCCTTTATAATTACCTCAAAGTGAATAGTTGGGAAGAGAATTCTCTATATGGATTATTTATATATTTATACTGGGTGATCATATCCCCCCTAAACATCTCTTCTCAAGGGTGAATAGATTCATTTCAGCTAATCTCTCCTCATAGCTGAGCTCCTCAAACCCTTTTATTAGTTTAGTTGCCCTTCTCTGCACTCTCTCCAATTCCACAATGTCCTTTTTGTGGTGCCCAAAACTGGACTGCATATTCCTGATAAGATCTGACAAATGCTTTGTACAGGGGAATGATGAGATATGAGTTCTTTTAAGTTTGCATTAAGAGTTGACGATCATTCAAGAATGTTTAAGCCCAAATTTGGGGTATGGAAAGGTTAAAATGGGAGAAAAGTTGTGGGGAGCAGGATCACTTATTTCAGGTAGCTGTCCTGGTTGGAGGTAATGTCTCATGAATGAGAGAATATTCCTAAGACTTATGTCTGCAGAATGAAAGCTGTAGGTAAGCTTTTGGAACAATTTGTATGCAGGAAAGGAAGCATAAAGCTTTTCGGGGTCCAGAAAATATCAGTAAAAAGCCAATACGCTTTGAAAATTCTCAAAGTCTACATTGAATCTTAAGAGAACATATTCTGGACCAGTGTTTCCCAACCATGATTCCTCCAGAGGTTGCAATTCGTGCCTCTCGTGCCAATTTAAGTGATACTAATGATCTTTTTGAGTATCTGTAAGTGTGACATTCTTCCCACTGACCACACTAAAGTGTTGTGATCTGTGGATATAGTAATTACAGGAGGGGTTCCCTGAAGACCTGAAACTTATTTCAAGGGTTCCCCCATGGTAAAAGGTAGAGAAACACTTTTTGAGTAACAGATATGGAATAATTATGGGGTATAAATTAGATTATATCATGAAAACACAGAAAAGTCATCGGTCCAGGTGGAAAGTTTTTTTTCTTTTTTTTGGCTGTTTTCCATTGGGGATATTTTCTATCACGTCTAGTGCTTTGGATGCAACAGGAAGCTAAAGGAAATTACCGGATTTGGAGTTTACTGTTCAGTAGAGAAATAGTAAAGTAGCGCGAGAAAGAAATGGGTTACGTAGTGTTCTCTCGGCCCCTTTTATCTGGGCACACCACCTGGCACTTTTCAGTAACCACTTGGCTGTTTTTGGGTGGCTACTGAAAATTGGGTCACAATACAGGGCACATAGAACTAAGTATGTATAAAAAATAGGTACAATATTGTTGAATTTGTTGCTGGGTTACTTGGGGATCAAAGCCGATGTCTTTCTTGGATCTGAAGGTGGCGCCATCACCTATGATTCCACTCTCCCTATGCTAATCCATTATTGGAAGCACACCTATTAAAAGCTTTGTTCAATAAGAAATAAATATTTTTCCTCCATCTAAATGTAAAAATGTTTCAGGCTGTCACTTAGCCCCTCCATTGTCTGCTGTTGCCTTGGAGCAGCTCTGACTATGCATCTGACACAAGTTGGAAGATTAGCCTAGAACCCAGCATGTCACACTGCACACAAGGTGTCCTTCTGCTAATATTTGCTCAATTTGCATTACGCCAGACCTCCCGACAAAGATATATAGACATCTTTGGAAGACCATTTGCAAATGCAGTTTTATGAAAGATCTCAAAAATTTAAATATTTACTATGCGATTCTGACCTTAAGAAATGTCAGATATTGCCATATTGTAGGCAGGTTGACACATTGTTACTTTGGCAATTCACTCAATGGCTACTAAAATTATACCATAGAGTTTGTTCTCGCAGAGATTGATGGGAATAATGTTAAAAGAAAATGACACACTGGAGGTTTGCTATTTCATAAAACATCTAGCAAATTTAGTTAGTTACACCGAAAAACCTTTCTTTTTTCTTAAAGAAGTACTAAAGTTCCACTTTTAATATTCTACGATCAGGCAGGTCATTATTGCAGAACTTGCGATGTCTCTAGTGCAGTAAGCCGCCCCCTACCTGCCTGATCGCTCTAGTAAACTGTCAAAAGGCTGGATACCCAGAAATTCTGGGGTGTTTACGTCATCCCAGCCCAGCCAAGGCTTGGCAAGTCGGGAATGGGGGCGGGGGGGATCAGCTGCACAGACCTAGTAAGTCCTTTGTTCCTGTTTTGCCTTTTTTTGGGCTCAGCTTCCACAGTACAGGTCCTGTTTAAAGGAAAATATTACCACAATGTTCCATTTTGTAATTACCAGCCTAGGAGTGCATGCTGTGGTATGTACTTTACAGATCATGGCATGGAATGCCTAGCACATAACAAAATTATTGTTCAACAGTCAAACTAACTGCTTATCTGTGGTTTTGGATTGAACTCCAATATTATACTAACAGCTGCAGCGGATGCACCAAAATACAGTGCTATATAACTATCCAACAATTAGAAAATGAAGGTTCATTAATACACAAAATTATTTAATGTTGTAGTTAGGGATTTGGTCACACTTGCTAAGGCTACATACACGTCAGATGATTCCTGTCCGATCAATGCCTCAGGGCTGGTATTGGACGATATTCTGACGTGTGTACAGCGGTCGTCCAACGTCGTTCATGGATCCGTTTTGGCGGATCCATGAATGACTGCAATACAAGTGAAGGGAGGAGCGCACAGGGGGATGCCTCTTGCTCGTTCTCCCCCTTCCCTCTCCATAGAGCAGAACGGCGTTGCATATATCAGTCTTTTCTCGTTAGGATTGTGAAAGGTCCTTTACAACGACAAATGTCTAACGTGTATGCAGCCTAAGTATCTGTTACATTTTTAAGGAGGGTGCTTGTCAGGGGCTTTTAAATCTTTCTAAACACCTTCCTGACTTCCCTGTCTCAGCCGGTACACGATGTAAGAGTTGCACTTTTATATAGATTAATTAATACAGATTAATTTCTTATCTGTGGCCCTAGACATTGTATTTAAGTTTGCAGTAATTTCCTTTCCTGACTACCTTGGGGTGAGATGTTTCTGCATCATCAGCACATAATTTCTTTATTTTCAACCCTGGATCTGTTTCTTGCTACATCCAGTATTCATCTGCTTCTTATCCTGTTCCTGTCAGTAGACAATGACATTTCATCTGTCACAATACAGACAGAAGAGCCAAAAACACATACTGAGCTAGTGAAGGAGAGGGCTGACTTGTACACGGACACATGATATATTCAACACAAATGCTAAGCTAGCGAGAGGACAGATTGTCTGTACGCACACAACCCATGCGATGAATGGTGTGTTTTGCTCTGGCTAATGACTATGCCTGTTCTAGTTTTTTATGGTTCTTTATATCTTATGGCAGAATGGGGATGTATATTTTTTTATCAGGAAGGAGAGCTGCTATCACAAGAAATGTTCTACACATTGATCAAGTTGACATTTTGTGTCTGCTGCAGCTCGAAACAGAAGTTTATCTGAAACATATAATTTTGTAATGGAAATAACTGACCTAGACCACTCAGTATCTAATTCTGTCAAAGGTAAATCTGAATGTTTTGGTCGTTTTATTACATTAGTAGGAAAGAATAATGTGTATAGGTTCTACTTGAGCTACAGATCTCTGTAAAGAAAAGGTATTTTTCAGTACATGGTCGAGATAAAATACAAAACATGTAAAAATCAGCTGGTTAGAATAAAACATACCTCATATTTTTATGCAGTTATTCAAAGGTTAATCGTGTGTTAAAATATAAAAAGAGCTTGCAATGTAGAGCTTCTCTTCATATGGATGGAATGATGTTCAACCTTCTTCCTGTAAGCCCAGAATATCATGGACCCACCCTTTGTGGCTTCACCTTCAGGCTGTCCTGAACACACAACTTTTTTTTAAGTAAGGGTGATTTAAAACAAACAACCCCACACGTATATAGCAGCAAGTACTGTGGACCTATTCATATTAAAGGTGTGCAGCAGTGGCTCTGAGAATAAAGAGATCCCCCTCTTAGTAGTGAGTAAACAGCTCAGGTCAACCCTGCTCTTCACTATAATTAATGACTTACCAGCTCACATTGTTTTCCTAAAGGACCTGCTGAATGGGAGAAGGAAGCAAGGTAAGATGAACAGCTGGGTCAATGTTATGCAAAGAGAACCTTGAGCTCAGCGGCTTAGTTGTTTCTGAGAGGTCAGAGCAGGGAAAGTGTTCCTGCAAAGTTTGATGATGAATTATTCCATGATGCCTGCATCTACAAAGACCAGCTTATGTTAAGGATTTTGTATTGCATTTGCAAGTACTTGAATGCGCCCCGCACCTGGCCCCAGATTAACTTTAGATTCAAATAACAACCTAAAACTGAGAAAATAAAACTTATCTCCATTCTTTGATTCACAGTGCACACTAAATTCTGGCCGATATATTGCCACTTTTCCATAATAGTACAGCAAAGTAAAAACACATGTATTGATCTTCCCACACCTTTATAGCGTTTAAGGTAATTGAATTTTCAGCAGCCTGTTGTGATTTCTACTTTGTACTCTTGTTATGAAAAACAAGATCCAGATTAGGAAATTCCATCAACCGTCTGACAAACATTGTGTGCTAAGAGGAATGTCTGATATCCTCGCAAAGGCTCCCTGCCTGCAAAAGTGTGAAGTGATTCTGCTGTAAATTGATGGAACTTGGCATAGATATGTTAAAAGGGCGACTGCCAGGGATGATACAGTAAATGTCAATGGCGTAACATAGATTTATGAATATTTCCAGTAAGAGAATGTAATGTGCACAGATATGAGCAACCATTAATGCAAATCTTGTGCGCTTGTGCCAATGAAACAGCTCTGATAAAAAATGGGCTCCACAAAACCTCTAATGGGGTCCTGTGGTATCTTGACACCAAGATACATTGCACACTGCCACAGCTCACCTGCCTTCTTTATTTATTGTCACTTACTGTTATCTCTTCCTCAGATAAATGGTGCACACTCACCTGACCATCCACATTATTTAAAAGAAAACATATCATTAGACGCTGATAAACCACCTTTTGTTTGACCCATGACCCAGTTCTTATGTTTTCATGACTATTGTAGGCCTTTTTGGTTTCTGGACAGGGGCCTGTATGGTCACTATGAATGGTCTGCTACTTTGTAGCCAGCTGTATGTAACTATTCTAGCCAACATTATGCTACAGAAACTTAAGTGCTACGGTGTTCTCCCCAACTCCTTTTAAATAGGCCTACCTCCCGGAACTTTTCAGTAACCACCTGGTCAAGTTGGGTCACAATACAAGGGTCACCACCTGTCTACACCTTTCCACTTAGCCTAAAGAAAAATTCTGGGGAGTGTACCGAAAAGCTTTTCTTTGGGTTGGACCACACGTTCTACGTTTCTCCCATAAGCATCAATAAGTCTCTGGTACTCATGCCTCCTTTTTACCATTGATCCTTTCCTTTAACACCCTTGGTAGGTGCTAACCAATGCTTATCAGGGACACGCGACAAGATTCTATACTCCGTGCTTCTCCGTGATTCTATACTTCCCTGCTTTCAACATATCACATTCAAGAACTGACTGTTCATTGGCTGCTTAATATATTGCAACCCTTGTCAGGTGCCAGTGCTACCAAATAAACCAGTTTTTTTTTTTTACTTTCTCTGGATCAACTATGTCTATATGGTTTGATCTGGAATATGTTTTTTTCTCTAGTGGTTGAACTTATGTCTTTTTCAACGTAACTATGGAATCACCTATCAATGTTTTTATTGTTTTAGGTGATCTTTACGTGTGATGGTATTCTAGATCATGTTCAAGATGTAATAAATGCTGTATTTCTTCTCTTATTTCTCCTTTAAATGTAGTTCTGGACAGAAACGAAGGCCCATAGCCAAAGTAGTTTATAACCTTCTGTCAGAACGAGACCTACGGAAGAGGCTTAAGGAAGCTGGCCTGTCCACGCACGGCACCAAGCAGCAGATGATTCGGCGACATCAGGAATTTGTGCACATGTACAATGCACAGTGTGACTCCCTGAATCCAAAATCAGGTATGAAAATATTGTTTATAGTAATAAAGATCTTGCTAATCCTTTATATAACAACACTGCCGCATCCCTGATTCTAACATTACCCAGGGAAAAACATATTTTTTTAAGGCAGTAAAACATAAAGCAATAACACTTTATTCATATTTATCCATAAAGTCACATTTATTAGGTTAAAAAATATATCTAAACTAGTATAGACGTGTGACAATACCTCCAGATATCCACATTGATTTACACATATATGGCCCAATATATTTCCATAAACAATAGGAGTACTTATTTTACATGTACATTGTATGCAAGGGCCTTAAGTAAACTTTGAATATCTTACTGTTTCAATGCGTTTCGCAGATGTGAATCCACTTCATCAGGAAAAATATATGCATATAGAGGAGGTAATTGTCATGATATCTTAATACCAAATAAAGCTCCGCTGCTATTTAAACCTGGATGGAAGTAGCACAAAGATGGAAAGGCTGGAACCAGATGGGCATCCACTTTTAGAGGAACATTCAGTGGGATTCACTGTTTCCATTGTTCATCTTAATCAAGAAGGGGCCCCTTATAGGGTGTCCCAGTTCTGTGATTTTAGGGATAAATATGAATAAATTGTTATTGCTTTATGTTTTACTGCCTTAAAAACAAAGCCCAAAAAATATATTTTTTTCCTTGGTTATGAAAATATTGTTGTTGCACACAGTTAGATGTTAAAAATTAACACAGTCACACATGCTTGTTCATTGCTTTCGAATATGATATAGCAGTTGAGTGTAAATCAACCTGACTTTTGGACTTGAGCATAGTAGTGGTGCTTCATGTATTTTAGGAAATAGGAAAGTAATAGAGTCCATCAGAAGCGCTGCGTATTTCAGGGGAGAAAAGAAAAAAAAGCACCAATTGTTTTAGAAAAAGAAAGTTAGAGGAAGGAGCAGAGTCCCCCAGCAACATAAAGAATTTCAGGGGAGGAGAGTTATAGAGGAAGGAGCAGAGTCCTCCAGCAGGGCAGAGTATTTCAGGAGAGCAGAGTTATAGAGGAAGGAGCAGAGTCCTCCAGCAGGGCAGAGTATTTCAGGGAAGGAAAGTTAGAATAAGAAGCGGAAATACATTGCAGAGTATTTCCAGAGAGAAGGGCTTAAGGAGTCCTCCGGCATTGAAATATTTCAAAGGGGGTTAGTTAGAGAAAAGAGCTGAGTCCTTCAGCAGTACAAATCATTTTAGGTGAAGATAATTGGTGGATGGATCAGAGTCCTCTGGCAGTGCAGAGTATTTTTGGAGAGAACAGTTAAAGAAAGGAGCAGAGTCCCTCGGTAGGGAAGCATTTCAGATGAGGAGAGTTAGAGAAAAGAGCAGAGTCCCCAGCAGTAGAAATCATTTCAGGTGAAGATAATTGGAGGAAGGAGCAGAGTCCTCCAGCAGTGCAGAGTATTTCAGGAGAGGAGAGTTATAGAGGAAGGAGCAGAGTCCTCCAGCAGTGCAGAGTATTTCAGGAGAGGAGAGTTAAATGAAGAAGAGGAGTCCTCTAGCAGTGCAGAGTATTTCTGAAGAGAAGAGTTAATGGAAGGCGCAGATTCCTTTGGCAGTGTGGAGTATCTCAGAGAAGAGAATTTAGAAGAAGCAGGGTCCCTCTGCAGAACAGAGTATTTCAGAAGAAAGTAGTAAAAAAAAGGAGCAGAGTGCTGTAGCAGCACACAACATCAAATGATTTTGCATGACCTAATGCCGTTATGTTTATGTGGAGCATAGTTCATTCATCCCAATCTACCCTTTTGTAACCAAGGGAAACCAAGAAAAGTGAACCGACAGATACTACAAAGTAAATATTTATTTGATTATGACAAGTTTAGGGACCACCAACTGCTCATTTTAATATGAAATTCAGTTTGTCGATGAAAGGCGTTTTCTTTGTCCATTTTTAATGTCAATGGGGGGCCTGTGGGTCGGCCTGAGAAGAGACCTACTTTCTGGGAACATTTTCTGGGAAGAAGATATTATGCCCTCAGTACCCACTGCAGGCTCTCTGTCTCTTGTCTCCCTGTCCTTGTCTTTCAGATGGTACAGAGATATTGGTAACACGTTCTGCTTTCTGTTATATATTGTAAAAATGCTATTTCCACTACCTTCATCTTTTTTTGCATCTCTTTGATGCCAATATCCTGCAGCCTCTTTGCAGCCAGTCAAATAAGTAAAAAAGAAAAGGAATGCGGCGGTAGTTTAATACAGACACATCAGTAGTAAATCAGCTTTATTAACAATTCTCTTCATCCAAACTTCCAAAGTTTCTGCGTCATATCTTAACTTGTTATCTGCTAACAGCTGTACACACTGCTGATAAACAGTTCTTTTTGAAAAAAGAAGGAAATAATGAATACATAAAGATTACAAGCATGTAAGAAACCTGTATGTGTAAGCCATTATTGAGTGCCTTTAAATCCTTATAGCAGCTCGCCATGTAAAATAAAAAAAAGAGAAAGCATATTCTGCTTTGTAATCACGCCGAAGTTGTCCCTTAATCAAAGTCCTTTACATCCTTCCCTGCCCAAACATGTGTTGGTGGATAAGGATAGAGAATGCAAGAGCAATTTATTTTCTTGTGATTGAAAAGTTAAATCATCTTTTTGCGAATGACCTCTTGTAGCTGCTCGTCGGAGGACTGGTGTAGAGGTTGCTTTCTGAGAAAAGTTGTAATTCTTCAAAATAGCAAGAAAGAGCTTAATTGCATGTGATGAAGCCATTTTGCCATGTTCCAATAAGGCAGTCATACAAAATTTCCTTGGGGGATATACAAGGAGCTATTGGAGCTGAAACCAAAAAAAGAAAAAACAGCAAATGATAAAAAACAAACTCCTGACAAACTTATAAAAATAAAACACAAAATAAATATGTGAGTGCTCTTTAACCCTCTGAACGATTTATTTTACTGTCTAAAACTGAGATTTTACTTGCTGCCACTATCACAGTAATGTCTGGCAGAGCAGGAGACCTCATTGTTTTCTATTGCAGTTAGGTGACACTTAGAGGTCCTGTCCCTCCTCCAGCCTGTGATTGGGCAGTAGAAAAACCAATGAGCTCACCTCCAGGCCACTCTGCTTTTTATCCTCCTATCAGCATGTACACTACATCATAAAGGATTTAATCACTGTGCTGCTTTTTCCATTTCCAAAAGAAATTTAGCAACTTACACTGCTTGCATCTAAAAAGTGTGACCAGAGCACAGAGCTGAATTGATTTGTATCCTTATACCCACCTCAAGATCAGACAAGTAAAATATGATTGATACATAAATGTTTAAATTTTGTGCAAAGTTACAAAACGCGTTGGCTGCCCATACCTGGAATACCTTGCAATTGCATTTAGCTCATAGTGAATTCTGACCAGCCAAACAGCCCACTCCATTATAATGTCATTACTGGACGATCGGAAAATACAACAGAGAGTACTTAGATTTAGTAACCATGGTTACCATTTATGTAACCATACGTGTGACTAAGGAGATATCTCCTATGTTATCCTGATGGAGAACTCTGATAATCCCTAAAATGTGTTGGATGCCCAACAAGGGAGAGGGCAGTTTGCATCCGCCATATTGGTCTACTTATTCTGCTCCCTCCTTATTCAAGGTTTGCTACTGGATGAATGCATTCAAGAATACAACTGAAAATATTAAGATTTCTTGCATATATTTTACCATACGTGTAACTAAGGAAATATCTCTTTATAAAATGTTTTATGTTCTAGCCCTGACGGGGGACATTGATAAAGCCCACGTATAAGTGTTTCATCGCAGCTTCGCTGATAATAGATTAAATGTCTTCTTTGAAATTAGTTGCTACCTCTTTAACCAGCATGTTGAACTCAAGCCTTGCTGTGGGTAACAGAGGAAAGGACTAGCCGTCTGAATCATACTTCCACATCCGCCATCATGGTCTGCTTACTCACTTGCTCCTTATGCAGAGTTTGCTTGTGGAGAAATGCATTGCTTTTTAAAAACTATCCAGTTTACCCTTTATAGAATTCTAGGCATTATAAAAACCAAAAAGGAAGCCGACGTCTAGATGGTGAACTGTGATATGTCGGGGTGCGATATAGAGCCTGCAGCCGCACTTCAACTGCCAGAACTGGAAACCCAAAAAACTATTCAACTGACGTAAGCTCATAGTGAATTCTGGCCAGCCTAACACAGACCCCGCTTGTCAATTATCATGTCATGAATGAACAATCAAAAAAAAAAATTACATCATTACATCCTTGGGATATTGTTGAATGTTCTTGGAGACAAAAGCCAAGAACATTCAACAACCAAAGACAAAGTACCTTGATATATAAAGTCCTGTGTAGAATTGGCTTCCCAAACCCTAAAGTAAATTAGTTGTAAAAACTTTTTTTTAGCTTTAGATAAAGTAGAGAAGGGTTAAAACCCTGATTATATTTTGGGTGTTCTGTTGTGGGGGGTTTCCCACTTTTCCAGTCTCAGAGATGCAACAGAAGGACAGAGGAAATCTTTTCAAAGTCAGGGAATTTCCGTCTTGTCACCAGAACAGGTGTAATCATTAAAAGAATCTCCCCTTTTTTTGCTCTGAAGAGAAGTGTAATGAGAAGGACATGGACAAGGCACCGTGCTGCTAACCCAAACAACAGAGAGGAAAGTTTATGAGTTGCAGATGTTTTTATTTTTAATTTTTGTTTTTTTGCCTTTACATTCGTTTAAATTTTAGTAACTTTTTTTTAGCATTCCTCAAAAAACAACAGATTATGCCAGGAAATACTTATTAGCTATTTCATTTTAATACAGCTGGAAAAGATTTAATACTAATACCCAAAAATGTCTCAAAATCTGTTTTGACAATAAGGACTCCCTGGAGGTTTATGTTTCTCATCCAGTGTTTTGTGGAACCTTAGGGTTACTCTGTAGTTTGCAAGGGGTTCCTGGAGCGATTTGTGTATCTTAGGTCAGTTTAAGTGACATCAGTGATCTTTTTGGCTTTCTGTAAGGGTGACATTTTTCCCAAATGGCCAGCAAGAGGAATTCTTCCTACTGACCACCACACTAATGCACTGTCAGCTGTGGATACAGTAATGATAGAAGTAGTTCCCTGAAATCTGGAAGGTATTTCAAGGGTTCCCCCATGTTGAAAAGGTCAGGAAATGTCTTTAGGGTATTCCATGAGATTGTGCTGCCAAGGTTAGGAGTGATTAGGAAATGACACTTAAACCATTAGATCCAGGAATGGTTCCATCACCTCCCCCAGTCATCCTTCTTTCACTTATTGCATATCACTGCCAACCTTAACAGAATTGTGTTTACATGAGATTTACTAAACGTGGTTGTAATTTTGTGCAATAAAGTAGAAAGCAGCTTTCAGTTTCCCATGTGAAAGTCTGACTGTAGTAATTTCCTCTTGGAGACAATTACATTGTAATATGTACCATGTCTTTAAATGTCAATCCCTCAGATTGACATTTAAATGCTTTGTTCTTGTTCTGTTTATATTTATTCAGTTTCCAGTGAGTGCTTTTGTTTATAATAGCTGTATTCATTTACCACGTGACATAGAGACGCAGCTCAAAGTCTGCTGCCGATCTCTGTAAAACGCACATACGGAATGCAGATTGTGCAAATTTGTAATCAGTTAAAGCTCAACTATGGGCACACAGCTAAATAGGTGGATGAAATAACACATATGAGAGCTGTTTTACCTGCCAAAGGGTTTGTATTCATTCAGTCCCAAAATCTACACAGCTCTTCCAAGCAGTACAGCCCTGTGTGGCAGGTCAAGAGACTAGACCAGCCTCTGTCAACTTTTTTAACATGGGGAACCCTTTGTAAACACTTTTTCAGACTTTAAGGAACCCAGGTTATAATTACTATATCCACAGCTCACAGTATATAAGGTGGTCAAGAATTTCTCTTACATTGCCGGTCATTAGGAAGAATGTCACCAATACAGCCAAAAACAGGGGTGCCCAAAACGCTGATCGCAAAGGCAACCCCAGTCGATCGCAGAGCCCTGCCTTACCCTCCCCGCTGTTTACTAGCAAACCCGGCTGCTACGTCTTTAGGGATGCTGAGGATGTCTTTCTGTGTGTGAAAGCTCCTGT
Source organism: Pyxicephalus adspersus (assembly GCF_032062135.1). Taxonomy (NCBI): domain Eukaryota; kingdom Metazoa; phylum Chordata; class Amphibia; order Anura; family Pyxicephalidae; genus Pyxicephalus; species Pyxicephalus adspersus. The sequence continues at coordinate 47,957,685 of NC_092865.1, read as the reverse complement.
AACAGTGGGGAGCGAGGCAGAGAGGGAGGGAAGGCAGTCTGAGGTGATTGTGCTGGGCCGTTTCTTTTGCAGCAGTCATTCTCCTATGACAGATGAACTGTAGTTTTCCTGTCACTTTAGTCTTGTAGTGCAATGTCTGTGCAATGTTCTGCCATTCAATGTCTCATTAGCTCCAGTAACTTCTGTGTCATACTCAGTATATATATAAATAAATATATGTTTAGCATTTTTATTGTTGGTAGATCATTTTGACTTGATCATTTAAAAAGTAGCTTGTGAGCAAAAAAAGTGTGGGCACCCCTGGCCAAAAAGATCATTGGTGTCACTTAAACTGACCTGAGAGGCCAAAAATTTGCTCAAGGAATCCCTAGCAACCTGCGGAGGAACTCTATGGTTCCACGGATCCCTGGTTGAAAAATACTGGACTAGACTCTTTTTTTTCTGCTGCAGCCAAGTAACATATGTATTATTATTACTATTATTACTAAACAGGATTTATATAGCGCCAACATATTATGCAGCGCTGTACATTAAATAGGGGTTGCAAATTACAGACTAATACAGTCTTGTCCCTCCCCCAGCCTGTGGCTGGATAAGGTAGGGGAAACAGAAGACTGATAAGCTCCTTCTTTATTGTCATGCTCTCTTTTACAATCCGTGTTCCACTTTTTAGCTCATCTTCCAATACATATAATTATGAAATATGATTGCAGGCAGTGGAAAAGCAATCATATTTCAACTTTTCTGGACAGCGCTCCTGACATGAAACATAACTTTCTGCAGAAAGCAGTGTTGTGGGATTCCACTAAAACCAATTACGAAGCACACATCCAAAGCACTGGTTATATAATCTCAATTATCAACCATAATTTGGAGCCCCCTCCCCCCACTCATTTTTTTTTGCAAACCTTGATATATATTACCTATAGCCCTTCAATGGAAGTTAAATACTCCTAACTACCTTAACCAACAAGCTTATTTTCTCATTGTTCCAATCCCAGTGCTTTTAAAGATTTTTATGCTCATCCCCATTGAGGATCGTCTGATGCAGTCCTTTATTACTTTTTATCTTGGTATTGCTATGCCTAAAAGCCCTTTTATTATTCCAGCTCTGCCGTAATGTATTTAGGCTGGAGGAAAACAAAACGTTTCACTGTGTGTTTAGCTTAATCTCTTTAGTCACATTCAATAAAATAGCAATCGCTCTACAGCAAACCACTGATACAAGTAAATTAAGGAAACGTGGTTTGTTTCCAGCTGCTAGGCTGGAGCGGTTTAAAGGGAAACACCACATTTGTTTAAAGGGCACCTGTACATTACAAATAATCTCAATTATGTGTTTGAGAAAGATAATGCAAGTAGATGTAGCATTTAGAGTGCCACTTTATTAAAAAAAAAAGATTTCTGATTCTTGTGACATTGGCCATAGTTATAATAAACTTGTATTTATATAGCGCCAACATATAACACAGTGCTTTTAAGTCTATAGTCATGTCACTAACCTTTCTCAAAGGGGCTCACAATCAAATGTCCCCGCCATAGTCCAATGTCAATTTGGAGGGAGCCAATTAACCTAACTGCATGTTTTTGAAATGTAGGAGGAACCTGGGACCTAGCGCTGCAAAGGCCAGAGTGCTAACCACTGCCACCATGCCACCCAATAGTTGCTATGGTTAAAAAAAAAATTATGAAAAATGAGAGACAGATAGACGAACAATTAAGTTATATGTTTCTTTAAAGCAAACTTACTGTGAAATAAACATTCTTTAAAAAGATTACACTAGTAACCAATAGTGTTGGAGCAAACCTACGATACTTATCCTTGTTCCCTTGCAAAGTGCCACCATCTTTCCTTCTTCCATGCAGGAGTTTATTCATTCCCGAAATGTGCAAGGAAAGCTGGGATTGCAGGGCATCTTGGCAACCAAAGCTGCAGCTGCGTATGCACAGTTCAGCTTTTTGCAAGATACCTGGCATGATCGAGCAGGTAGGAGGGATTATTGCAGAATGAACATCATCTGTCCCTTTCAGCAATAATGACCAGACTGAGTATGGATTCTTAAAAGTGAAACTTTACTTTTGCGTTAATAAAAACTGCCATTCAAAAGATATTAAAGATGAAATATTTCTGTGAATGTTGCTAAATGCCATATTGGTCTGTGCCTGAGCTTATATTGGGTTAATACCGCGTCTCTTCCCCCCACATGATAGTATTGGGGTATAGTTATTGGCTGCTCAGACTCAAATCAAAAGCTTCACCTTGAAAGTAAGGGAGAAGGTCCCATGTTCCTCCATACCTGGAAGTACTAAAATATGTGTGAGGGATCAAATAACAAATGGAGCACCTGGAGGACATTTAATAACAGTGTCAATGGCCCCTTTTATAAATAGCGGCCCACCTCCCTATTGTAAAACCCCACTTTCTGTGTTTGCAAAAACACCCAAGCAGATTTGAAAAATGTTTCCCTTACACTGATTAATGCCTACATAGTTAGTTGGTTTGAAAAAAGAATATAACAGGGTATTAAGGTTGAATAAAGACATAAGTCCATCAAGTTCAACCACTAGGGAAATCAACATATCCCAGATAAAACCCTATAGTTGATCCAGAGGAAGGCAAAAAACCCTTATAAACCCTAGTACAATTACTCCAACAGGGGAAAAATTCCTTCCTGATCTCATGAGGCAATTCAATGTTCCCTGGATCAGCAGTCTCTGTTATCTTTACTTTAAAGCTTTAATACCTTGTTATATTCTGTGCTTCACCTAATTGTGAAAAATCCCTTCCTTATCTGGAGATTAAACCTCTTTCCCTCCTGATGCAAAGAGCACCCCCTTGTCTTTTATAACGATCTTAAAGATAATGGATGGGAAGAGAGTTCTCTATATGGACCATTTATATATTTATACAGGGTGATTATATCCCCCCTTAAACATCTCAAGGGAGAAAATATATTTAGTTCAGCTAATCTCTCCTCATAGCTGAGCTCCTCTATTCTTTTTATTAGATTAGTTGCCTTTCTCTGCACTCACCATAATTCCACAATATCCTTTTGTAGTGTAAAGTGTAAATGTGTGTAAGGTGCAAGGTCTGATCTAGGAACAGTTCTGTGTACTGTACTACCCGTTGTAATCCTATAAGTGCAGATGTTTCCTGAGAGTTTAATGAGGAGGATTCAGATCCATCCAAACTTCTATTTTACTATTCGACCCCAAAACAATCCTAAATGATGAATTCCGATACATGTTTAACTTGGAGGTTTACACTCCACTCTTTCGGCTCACACTTCTCTTTTCCTAATACGTTTGATTTGTTTTCATAGCTGCTGAAATCATTAAAGAAATTGAGAAGAGCGAGAAGGTCCGTTCGAGTCTGGAGGCCAAACGTGGGAGTGTGAGTACAACAGTTTTTACCAACTTTTATAACACTGACATATTCTTTACTAAAGGGGCTTGCTACTTTATTGTCGCTTCACAACCTCACACAAATATTAATTTAAAAGCTCTGACATATACCACAGCTCTGTACAGAGCTGACACCCTAATGCTCCCCCCACAGTCACAAACTATTATTTTACATTTGTATAGCTCTGACATATACCACAGTGCTGTACAGAGAAAACTGAGCCAGTCCCATCAGTCTCTGTACAGAGTAGCTTACACTCTAATGTTCCCCCACAGTCACACACTATTATACATTTATTTAGCTCTGACATATAACGCAGTGCTGTGCAAAGAACACTGGGCCCGTCCAATTAATCTCTGTATAGAGGAGCTGACACTCTAATGTCCCTCCACAGTCACATACATACATACATATATATATATATATATATATATATATATATATGGCTCTGACATTTACCAGAGTGCTGCGCCAAGAACACTGAGCTAGTAGTCACATCAGTCTCTGCATCATAAAATCATAAAAGTACACATCAGTGTTCTTCCCAGTAACTTTTTAAAGCTGGGTGGGAAAACGCTGTAGGTGGGTGGTGGTCCCTGTATTGTGACAGAATGTTTCAATATTCACCCAGAAACACCTGGGTAGTTACTAAAAAGTGCTGGGTGTTGCACCCAGCTAATAGGGGCTCAGGAAGAATACTGATAATTCATCCATAAAGTTATAACATTTTTCTCAACACTGTACAAAGAGGACTGAGCAATTCACATTAGTCTCTGAACCATAGGAGCATCCACTTTACAGCAGCACATGATTTATAGCAGTGATATAGTCTGCAGTATTTTACAAATAAAAATGCCGATTTACTCATTAACTTCCCCTTTCAGATGTAAAGATTTTAAAATTAACCTTTCCTGAGGTCCTAACTTCACTTCAAACCTCAGGGATGTTAAGACACTGAGCCACTTTGCTGTCTTTTATCCAAATTCCAAAGGAATATTCACTTTCTGTTCATATTGATTTACAATAACCTTGCTGGGAAATCTTCATTTTAGAATGGTAAAGAAACAAGAGGCTTCTGAAAATAATAGGTAAAAGTAGTTTAACAAAAATCATTGTTTCAACAGCAAGAATCACATTATGAGCAGTGCTCAACCCAGGAATTTTTTAAAGGTGGGTGGCAACCCCTGTATTGTGACCAAACTCTTTGGTAACCACCCAAAAACAGCCCGGTGGGTGCTGAAAAGTGACGGGTGGTGCGCCCAGCTAAAAGTGCCTGGGGAGAACCCTGATGAGTTTATTGTTCTGTATCTGCAGCATGTTCTGTCACTTTCCCATTGGTATGAAGTAATCACTGACGCTTTCTGTCATTTTTTGAGCATCATTAAAATGTGCTTCATTTACCACATGCCCACCTTGGCATCACTACAGAAAGCATGTGTTCACAGGGCCATGTGGCAGTGCCGACATGCTGTCCCCATACCAGTGACATGACCTTTACAAAGTGTGCCAATTAACGTGTTTGTGGCTTTTTGAGACAGACATCCAGTTATAATGACATTTAGTTTTTGAACAAATATTTCATGCATGCAGTGACATTTAAAGAAGAACGCTGAAATTACGATGCCTTGCTTGTTTGCTATAAACAATAAGGTTAATGATGTTAACTAGAAAGCATGTTAATGGAATTAATATGTCAGTGAAAATTGTTGGAGGAAAAAGAATTGTCAAACACCAATAGGAAGTTATTATAGGCAACCTGTAAGGCAAAAATAATCTGTCCTAGGGTAAGATTCCCATCCACCCTTTCTTGACATTTTAAAATAGGGAAACCCTTGAAATAACTTTCAGGTCTTCAGGGAATCCTTCTAAAATTACTATATCCACAGTTCAGAGTATATTAGCATAGTGGTCAGTAGGGGAAATATCCCCTACATTGCTGGCTATTGGGAAGAATGTCACCCTTACAGATAGCCAAAAAGATCATTGGTGTCACCTAAACTGACCCAAGAGTGACAAAGTGCTCAAGGAACCCCTATTATTATTATTATTATTATTAATAATAATAATAATAATAATATTAATAATATTATTAAACAGGATTTATATGGCACCAACATAATATGCAACACTATACAATAAACAGTGGTATCAAATGACAGACAGATACAGATAGTGACACAGGAGGAGGAGAAGACCCTGCCCATAGGAGCTTACCATCTAAAAAGAAGGAGAAAAAATCACACATTAGGAGGGAAGATATGGAGTGGTGGGAAGTAGTGAGAGTTTAGGAGACAGAAGAAGATGGGTAGGCAAAATTAAAAAGATGGGTTTTAGGGCTCTTTTAAATGTGCAGAAAGAAGGGGCAAGCCGAATAGGAAGAGGAGGACCATTTCAGAGAGTCGGGGCAGCCCTAGAAAAGTCTTGGAGCTGTGCATGTGACAAGGTTATAAATGAGGAAGTCATTAGTAGGTCATTGGAGGAGTGAAGAGAGCAGCCAGGGGGGAAATTTTTAAGGTCAGATATATAGGTTGGAATACCTAGCAACCTTAGAAAAACCCTCATGTTCCGCCAAACCCTGGTTGAGTCTGTGCCTTCAAACTAATCACCATAGGTTGCAACAAGGGTTGACTTCTTTGTCCTGTTCTTTGCAGCGGGTGATAAGGACCTTTGCTAGTCCTTTCACTATAGCGTGTTGTCACCCTGTCAGTGAACGCTCAGAAACAAAACATACTTTGGAAAGATTATTCACACATTCCAAGATATATATATCATTTGTATTAAACTGCCCCTGGATTGTGTTCAGTGTTTCTACTGAGCCCTTATTCTCATGTTTTCTCTCTCATCATCAGGCCATGACTTTTAAAAAGGAGCAAAGTGAGAAGGAGATAGATGAGATTCACCAGCAGTACAGTGAGTAATGACATTGGATTCATAACTCTTTTTACTTTTTGCCCCTGAACTATTAAGGGGATTCTGCATGAATGCTATTTACAAAAGATTGAAACTGATAGCTATTGAATATTTGATAACTGATTGAAAAAAAATGCTGTTGTAGAAGTTTCGCCTATTTATAAAGTTGTTTTTCAGTTTCCCAATTTCTTGTCATCATAGATTGTGTACAGCTTGTCAATATATATATGGTAATGGGAGCAGCTATGTTCTCTCAATGTCCATATTGTCTTCTTACATAAAAAAATATCTAAATCCATTCATTAAAATCTCATATAAACTTTAACATGTTAATGTTATTTCAAAAGTTGTTTATTTTTTAAAAATTTACTTCCGGTGTTCCTGCAACGCTTCAAGGGAGACCAACACACATTGCACAGGCATAGCATGGAGTCATTGTGGGAGTGCATGTACACCGGAAGTAGATATTGCATGAGATCATCAGCACTGAAATATAGCAAAGAATAATAAAATATGTAAGTACATTTATAATACAGTGTAAATAGCAGAGAAAATCCTATTCATTTAGGTTGTACTGTTCTACTGTGATGATATTGCACAGGGGCTGTTTTGAGTGGCCCTCTGAAAATGTGTTAAAGCCAAGCTGAAGATTTAGTTTAAAATATCTAATTACATTTCAGATTATTAAAAACAAGAGTAGAAAGACCAGTCCCCTGCCATCATTTTGCAAAGTGGGTTGCTTTCTCTATAGGATGTAATGGTCTCTGTAGAGGTCACACAGAGTTCTCCAATCAGCATGATCTTTTGTGATTGACTCTGCCAGGGTGCATGTCAGAACTATACTGCAGCTTTTCTGCTTTGCTTATTTTTAGTAGATTGAGCACCTTTTAACTTAAGTGCCACTAGAATGTATGTAGCTTATCTAAACTGAATCTAAATCTGGGTTTCAAGTACTTGTTATAGTTTTCAGTCCTTAATATAATTTCTGTATTATGTTTTTACTTTTTGTTGGAAACTGGGTCACTCCAGTGGGGACATATGCATCATTCATACAGGTGGGGCTCTAGTTGAACTTAGGAGCCCAACAGTGCAGGATGACAACTCCTGCGGTTGTTCACAATGACTGTAGAATCCTGGGTTCCTGTAGAATTTAATGGGTTCCTTGTCTGTCACCTGCAGCTTCTTTCTAAATATGTAGCAGCATTGTACACAAACATTTTATTATTTTGATTCTCTGACTCATCACACCCCCTGCAAAAATAATGAGTTTGAAGGGAAACAAAGTTCTGACTATATATGTTTTTTGCAGAATCATAGTGGAAGATTTAAGCAAAACAACCTTAAATCCGCTAAAAAGGTGCTTTGCTCTTTGTTAATCATTGGTAAGATCCTTTGTCTAGCTGGCGAGGTAATGACGTGTTCTGTTCTTCAGTTTGATTTGCGCCTTTTCATTTTTCAGATGTTGACAGTTTCCTAAGGACAGCAAGGTTGACAGGAGAAAACAACAAGATGGTTATTAATACTGCATGCTCTTTATTTAATGTTCAGAAAATAGAATTTTGCTAAAGGCCAATGGAAGCCAGATCATGTTTGCATCAGGGATCTTTGAGACATGACAGTATTGTCATCTTGTTAAGAGTTACAGCTCATTATGACTACTGCCTACGATTTCTATATTATATCTATCCATTTCAGTAATCTCCCCAGAATTTTTTTTTTTTAAGCTGGGTGGGAAACAGCTGTAGGTGGTTGGTGGCCCCTCTATTGTGGCCCAACTTTCTAGTAACCATCCAAAAACAGCTGGGTGATTAGTGAAAAGTACTGCGTGGTGCACCCAGCTAAAAGGGGCAGGGGAGAACACTGACATTATATATATATATATATATATATATATATATATATATATATATATATATATATATATATATATATATTACTGGCCATTAGGAAAAATGTTCAAAAAGATCATTGGTGTCACTTAAACTTACCCAAATTGCTCATTACTCAAGGAACCCCCCACAAGCTCTGGAGGAATCCTGGTTAAGAAACACTGGTATAGGTGATCAGGCGTTTGCTGCTATACATGGCCAAACAATCCAATCATCCCCTGCCAGTCTATTTATGCTACTGTTTATTTTATTTTTGAAATCAACCTCTTTGTGTTGGTGCAATTTATTCTGCAAATCCGTTCAATACTTTTAGCCGAAGCCGCTTTTCTCTCATTTACCATGCTCGGCACTTAGATGGACTGACGTCATCATCAAGATTTATTACCGGCGTATCAAGTGTTTTGTAACCAGGGTAACTTTCTCATATTGTTTTCCCATCTCAAAACAAAAATATTCACGTGTTTATTGACAGACATGATTAATGGCTATCCCACATAATCACATGGGAATCATGTCCTGATTTTTTTTTTTTTAATTGGGTTTGTGGTTTAACCATTTCTTTTCCAGTCTACAAAATTTTTTTTAACCGAAAACCAGCCTTCTTTTTGGTCTTGCCAAGTTGTGCAGACTCCTTCTGTGCTAAAATGGCTCATTCTGATATCAAGGCAATCTGTGAGCGTCTCATGGTTTGCATTAGACACTGAAGCAAATCAGATAGAGCTGCCCTAATTTCCTAAATAGAATCATCTAGCCATTCTCTCCCCAGTATTACTGTCCCCTTCAATTTATTAAATTTTAGTTATTTCTGTCCGAGATACTGAGCATCACATGTGGGTGTTTATAGTATACTGTTTTCAGGAACAATAGATGGAAATGAGGGACCAGGTAAGGTAAAAAAGGGGATTATTATTTATCTTTGAAGCCCATTGATTGTACATATGCTGTAGCTCTAAATCAGGCTCCCCTATACCAGCATCATTCTAAAAATCCAGACCGTGGCTCCTACACAGCACTGCAATCTGAATTTTAAAGGGTCCAGGGCATTGCTTTAGCTATACAAAGTTTTTGGCTTTAGCCCCATATTACACTTGTATTTTTCATCAGTTGAGGCATACATACCTGCTTTGTATTGCTCCCTCAGCAGTCAGGTGTCACTCCCTTGCTCACCTAAGTGATGCAAAACTTGCAGCTACTAAAAGAGCATTATTATACTTGCAGCAAGAGAGCAGCTTATCACTCCTCTAGCCAGTCAGGAATCATAAAATGCAAACATGTGAGTAATTTCATCATTGATGTATGCTAAGATACATTTCAAACCTGACAGAAACCATTAGTGTCATTGGGCTGCTTGATCACATCTCAGAAGTCCTTCTGTAAAGCTAATTGCATTCAGTGTGATTAAGAAAATGTATAAAATGTGAATCCACAAAATTGTATAAAAATTTTTTAATGATTACAATATGTGGTAGCAAGCATATGAAAAGAAAAAACTTAAAATCATAGCTAGTTTAAAAAAGTTTTAAAAGTTGTGTATGTTAAACAATTTTTTTTTCTGTTTTTACTCTCGGTGCTGATCTTTTTCATGCACCTCCTGGGTAAATGCCCTCAGTTAACACTTGGCTGTACATGATTACTCTGGATTAGCTTGCTTAGACAACAGCGGAATATTCCTGAGCAATGTGATTTGGCAGTAGAGCATCAACAATATAACAATACAGGAGCACAACAGGAGATAATTTTCACCACATATTGGTAAGTGATACAATCACTGCAGGTTATTTTAATGGAAGCTGCAAATTTTATCATATTGAAAACAAAGTTTACAAAAACAATACAACAGAACTAAATTCACGTGACTTACCTATCAGCATTCCAGCCTATGGTGCCACCATTTGATAATGACCTTCCTGATCACGCAAACTTAAAAGTGGATCTTTAGTTCCACTCTAACATGTTAAAACTCAGATGAAGTTTAACACTTTATGTACGTTTATTGAAGGTAATCCACAGATTCTTCTTAAATTACACCTGTCATCAAAATTGACATTCTGAATCTAATGTACTCGAATTCCCTACCTTAAAGCTATGTACACACGCTAGATTGTCTAGGCGCACAGTTGTGATAGTCTTGGGTAAAAATCTAACATGTACAGCAATCCACTAAAATCGTTCACCAATCCTTCCTGGCAAAGCAATGAACAGCAGAGCAAGGACTACTGTACTTGCCATTGGACCACCACTAGCTCATTCTCCCCCTCCCATCCTCATAGAACAGGATATTGCTGTGTATACTCCTGCATTCTCCTGTCCCTGGAAACAATCACAAAAAAACGTCTTCAGCAACAGATATCTGACGTCTGTACAGGGTTTAGGCCTATAGCTATTGGCAGCATTGCAAGTATTTCACATCATTTAAGGCTAAAAACTTAATTTTTTACAGTCGCACAGTCATGGTAGCTTTGCAGTGAGATGAGATGATCATTAAGGTACAGCCATTGTGCTGCACTAATAAACAGGAAGTGGAGCTTACTGAGCAAGTGATGAGCAAGTATGACTGCCCTTCCTTTCATATATATTGACCGCTTTACACGAATGAGTAACATAAACAAGGTTATTTCCATTAAGATGATGTCTGTCTATCTATCTATACATACATACATACAGTATATATATACAGTATATGATCAGCACATCACAGGATGTAGGATGCTTACAAAGTCCATTTATTGGGGGAATGCTCGTGAGCCGTGATCCAAGATGGCCGCAAAAACATCCCGCCAGTGCCTTGACCACGCGGCAGGGGTCCAAGATGGCGGCGGCGCAGTCTGTCACTGACATGCTGCCTGCTTCTCCATCTCAGCTGAATGTTACAGATGAGATCTCCAGTGACGGCTCCCTTGTATCGGTTCCTAGTGCGCAGCCTGGCCCAACATGCAGCGATGCTGAATTGCTAGAACGCTTCAAACAACTCCTTCAACAGGAACTTTCTCAAGCCACAGGCAAGTTATCTTTGACACTGACCAGAGAGATTAGAGAGCTGGGCACTGGGATCCATACTTTAGAGCAGAAAATAGATGACACCATTAGTGTGATAAATTCACATGAGCAAGATTTAACTATGCTACAGAAAGATATGCAAGCTGCAGTGCTTAGCATTGAAGATTTAGAAAAATGGAAAAGGGGATCCCAGAAATGATTGTTGATTTACCTGGCTTCATGCTAGCCCTATTCCAGGAATTACTTTCAGATTACCCGCCAGAAAGGGTAGAAATGGATAGAGTACACTGTGCTTTGGGTCCCAGGAAAACAGGTGACCCTCCAAGGGACATTGTTCTCAAGCCTACCTTTTATAAAACAAAGGAGGCATAAAACAAAGCTTCATGGAACAAGCGAGACCTTGTGTTTCAATCTCACCCATACCAAATTTGTGGATTTAGCACGGCAGACGATCCAGAAGAGGAAAGCCCTTATGCCTTTTCTTCAAATATTACAGCGCTTGGATGTTAGATATCGGTGGGGGTTCCCATTAAGGCTCCAGTTCACATATCGCAACTGCCTGCACGCCATCTCCAACCCTGATGAAGCCCAGGCGCTATATGAACAATCACAATTGTGTACCTCCCTGTCAGGACCCCCTGCGCAGTCGCCATAGGCGAGACCCCAACGTCTTTTTCCAGTTTGGGAAAAGGTCTCCAAACATGGACACTCTTCAATTAAGGGTCCATCTCCCTTATCTCTCAACTCCCAGGGTTATGAAGACTGAGATTGTATCCAGTGATAATGTTTACCCTACCAAATAATAGCTCAAAAGTATTGTTTCTCACAGGTTGGGTCTACCTTAGGTTAACATTTACAATGTTGGCTCAGTGCCTTTATTAGTGATATTTTAATGAATATCTTGATAGCATTTTTTTCCTTCTACTTGTTTTTATGCTGCTCTCACGGTTAAGTACAAATATGTGTTTTTGACCAATGCCAGCTTTACCACACACACTCGGGAGTGTCTGGTGTTCCCTTCGATAGGTCTTGTCCATGTGCAAGACCGACTTATGCTTTGGCAGATATGAGTACACTTATGGTGCCAGTGGCTCCATAGGTTTTTTTTTTTTTTATATTCTTTGTTATTCTTTACTGTTTTATTCCCCTTTTTTGTGTTTTAGGGATAAGTCACGCAAGTCCTAGACTATGTAATGGTTATATTCTACTGAAAGTAAATATATTAGCATGGTCCATGTGCTCTACTCTTATTGTATGTCATGGCTGACAATAATATCATGATTTTATCGCACAATGTCCAGGGTTTAAATTCTCCTTCTAAAAGGAGGAAGGCTTTTAACTGGTACTCGTCTGTGAAGGCCCACATTTTAGGTCTGCAGGAAACACAATTTTCAGTTTCCTCTCAACCTTAATATTTCCTTAGATCCTACCCACAAATTTTCCAGGCATGCTTTTCGGAAAAGAAAAGGGATGTGTTAACCGCTTTTCATAAGTCTGTCCCCTTTTGCTGCAATTTTGAATTGGCGGACCCTAACGGTCGCTGCCTAATACTTCAGGGTAACTTGTATGATGTAGATGTCATCATAATTGTTTACTACTCCCCCAACTCCCATCAATTGCGTTTTTTTTAAACACTTTTTTGTGATTCAAATTTAATTATTGACCCCAAGCTTGATCATTCCTCTAAAGCAAGCTCTGGTTCTCTGGCATTTGACACTAACTTACCATCTGGCTTTTCTGAACTATTAACATGCTATCAGTGGATTGTTGTTTGGAGGGACCTTAACCCCGCCATTAGAGACTACTCATTTTATTCAGCAACACACGGTAGTTACACCAGAATTGACCATATATTTGTACAACAACAATTCTTGACGCAAGTTTCCAAATCAAAAGTTTTGATAACTCCATGGTCTGACCATTCCCAATAATGGCTCAGTGTAACTTGTTGGTCCCTAAATCAGATGTGTTCCATTTGCGTCTCAACGGCACACTACTTTCTTCTCCCGGGGTGGCTGAGGAAATTGAACAGGCATTGAACCAATATTTTGAGATTACCAGTTCCTCAGTTGAGTCCCCAATTACACTTTGGGACGCCTATAAGGCTTTGGGCCATTATTAAATTATCTGCCATCCAGAAAAAGGCTAGAAATAAGAAAACTGAGGAATTATCGAAAGTTCTAGAACAATTAGACAGTCAGCTGAAATCTAATCCATCTAGTCAGTTACGCAAGGAAGCCCAACAAGGTAGGATGGAATTAAATAGTGTACTGGATTTCCAAGTGCAAAAGCAAGTTCGCTGCTCCAAATGGAATTATTATGCAAGAGCAAATAAACATAGTCCTATGTTGGCAAAGGTGTTGTCTCCTAAGCTTGGGCTTTCGGACCCCGTTAAATTGCGTAAAGCTAATGGCCGAATCACAGCTAACCCCAAACATGTTTTTTTTATGTTTACGGAGGTACTTTCTAAACTTTATGGTTCCAGGGGTACTTTTGATGCTGGGGGAGAGCTGACCACCTTTTTTCTGGCTTAGCTTTGCCAGTGTTAACTGAACCTATGGTGGAATTAATGGAAGCTGAGATTAAAATTGAAGAAATTTTATTGGCGATTAAAACCTTGAAATCCTTTAAAGCACCTGGGCCTGATGGGTTTTCAGCATTATACTACAAAAATTTGCTGAAACTCTGGCCCCCAAATTAGCCCATATGTTTAATTATCTGAAGTCTAATTCAGACCACCCTATGTCATCTCTTTTAGCCCACATTGTCATGATACCAAAACCTGGTAAAGACTCTCTGGATCCAATTAACTATAGACCAATCTCCTTGCTAAATATTGATATAAAAATATTGACGAAAATATTGGCGAATAGCCTCTGATAGTACAAGGAAAATCTTTAGTCTCATTGAGTATGCACACCGTGAAAAAGTTCCCAGGATGCTATTAGCTTTGGATATCCAAAAAGCCTTGGACTCCATATCTTGGGATTATCTATTTTATGTACAACACTGTTTGGGATTTCGCTCAAAGTTCATGGCGTGATTAAAGGCACTTTATTCTCATCCCTCATGTCTAGAGGAACAAGACAAGGATGTCCATTGTCTCCCACTTTTTTTATTGGAGCCCTTAGCGTGTTTACTAAGAGAAAACCCTGTTATTCGGGGCATCTCAATAGCAGATTCGTCTTACTGTGTACTACCCTCAAAGTGTAATTTTATTTTAAGTGGCCTCTGTCCCATCTGGAATACCTAGGTATCAATTTGACCAACAAATATACAACATTAATATCCACCAAATACCCTCCTTTATTTCTCTATTTAAAGCAGTTGATGAACAAATGGGAATCTCATCCTATTTCTTGGGTGGGTAGGATTAACTCTGTCAAAATGACAATTCTCCCAAAATTGTTATACTATTTTAGGACACTCCCCATTCAGGTCCCTAGGCACATGCTAAAAGCTTTTCAGAATGTGATCTTTTCTTTTATCTAGAACAACAAAAAGTCACGCATAGCCAGGACCACTTTGTATGCCCATAAGCGCCATGGCGGGTTGGGGGTTCCCAACGTCCTAAAATATTATCAGGCAGCTCAAATAGCTCCACTGACCTCCCTATTTGCTGGCCCTAAAGTCCCATCTTGCGTTCAATTGGAAAAGGATTTAGCCTTCCCATTAGATATATGTTCTTTACTTTGGCTTCCCCACAAGCAACGCCCTCACTCTATAAGTGTTTATTTGAGACAAACTCTCAAAGTATGGGATGATATCAGGTATTCAGCAGGTTTTATGTCTCCACATCTCCCACTTCTCCCAATCCAAAGAAACACTCTCTTTCAGCTTGGTCTGGAATCCCCTGAAGTCTTTAACTGGCGAATAGCCCATAATTATGCAACAGTTTATTCTCTTCTAGGGAGGCCTTCTATTCTCAGTTGGGAGGAGATTCGGGTGCCACATCAAGCCCCAAGTACTGAGATTTTCTGCTATTTGCAGTTGAAACATTGGCTTGATTCCCTAACTAGAGGGACAGACTTACTGGTCAAATTGACTATGTTTGAACATATAAGTTATAGAACGCCTCTATGCCCGCAACTGATATCTCTATTGTATGCCAAATTATCGGAAGTCACCTGGGCATCAATTCATTCTTACAAGTTACAGTGGGAAAGAGATTTAGGTGTGATTAGAGCTGATGCAGAATGGTTCAATACTTGGGCAAAAATGGCTAAGTGCTTGAGAAATGTACTAACCATAGAATCTGCATTCAAAGTTATGATGCGGTGGTACATGGTACCATCCAAAATTAAGCATATTTCTCCCACGATATCCCAATTATGTTTCCGTGGCTGTCAGGAGCGAGGTACAGACTCCCATATTTGGTGGTCCTGTCCTTCTGTTATTAGATTCTGGAGTAGAGTGTTTCACCTGCTGAGTACTTTCTTTTCAAAACAAGTGCGTAGGGACCCATGGGTAGCCCTCCTGCAGTTTAAACCTTCTAACCTTTCCAATATCCAATTTCAATTGTGTGTACATATATTGATTGCAGCAAAACAAACAATAGCGAAACATTGGAAAGCCCAGGCTATTTTGAAGTTTCAAAACGCAGTACACATAGACAACACGCAGTACACGTAGACTCACAGGAAAAAAAAATTCTGCTATCCGGGAACCATGGCAGCAGTACTCTCTCCCAAATGTGCAGTTTAATGTGATGACCCTCTAGGTATAGACTATGTCTAACTGATGCTTTATATGATGTTTTTCTGGACTTATCCTTTTTCCCCCTTCTGTCTTCTTTTAATTTACTTTAGTGTTATTGTTTCCCTTATCGTTGTTTGAAGTTGCACTGGAAATTTCATTTTTGTATGTTTTTTATTGTGCTATGACTATTATTATGCGCATTGTACTGTATTTCTGTGTTTGTTATGTAAAATTTGTTTACAAAAACTTTAAAAAAAATGTTGAAACCAAAGTCCATTTATTAAGGGACAAGCTTAACTCTAGGGTAGCTTAGTCCAGATACACAACTTAGCTTGCTTCAGCATAAGTACCAGATGGTCAGCAAATTAGGTCCTAGCGCCCAAGCCGCTACACCAGCATTGGACCTGGTACGCCCAGCTAGCAAGTGTTGCAGCTTGAAAGCCTTTGTTCCAAACATGCGGGGCTGCTCAGTTCTGCTCCCTTCAGATTTGCTCCATATTCTTACACTTTCAACAACTTTCTTGACAGGTCTTATACATAACCTGCAAGGCCAGTCCGAAATCCCAGTCTGTACTGCAGTGGAATAAGAAGGCCCACCCAGATCCTTCCCTCCTATTCCAAAAAAATGGCCACCACAGGACGCCAACCAAATCTTCTTTTGCAGTACATAACCTCTCTTCAGAGAGACCACGACTTATAGAAAGAGGAATGTATCTACCGTCCAGGATCCAGGCATCCTGTACAATATATATTTATACTTTGTCTTGTTCGTTTTTCAAAGTTGGCCTATTATCACCTATAATACTTCTTGTATAATGGAGGGTTCGTTTCTTCTGTCTCCTCTTCCTCAGTGAACCCACTAATCACAAGATGAGAGGCTATATCAGGGTCCGTTTTAGATATTTCTGAATACAGCATAGGCACCAGGATTTATGTTCCACCCCTGAGCCAGTACCTCAGGAAACAAATACTGACCCTGGGATAATGTCTCTTCTGGAGGGAAAAGCAGATGAAGGAGCTGTCAGGTGGAGTACTGTCATCTCTGGGAAGTAATAAATACTTGTAAGTGTAACACTCACATGTTACTTATCATCCACTTGATACAGAAAAACATAGCTAATTCAACTTCAACTGTAGAAAGTTTACCATCTTCAGCTTTCCTATCAGTTGAGCTGTGGAGTTTATGGAGTTTCAAAGGAGTTTATTCTTTTTGCTTAAGTACCATGCTGATATCACCAGTCTTCTTTTCTGTGATTCATCGCCTGCAATCTATACATATGTATGAGTTTTTATCACACACTTCACGTGAGAGCTGATCATTTTAAGCCTTTCTGTGAGTGCTGCGGAAGGTAAAAGAAGATAGCAAATGAACTCTCATGAGAAAAAAAACCTTATTATTACTCTTGTCTTACTTTATATGAGATCCCACAAGTATGAAACTTTCTACCAGGTGCGGTTAGTAAACTGGTCACAAAAATAACCCAATTGTAATTTTGGGGAATACTTATTGCGTATGATATGTCCTGCTACTGCCGGGTGTATATGGGGAAAAGAAAAGTAAAAAAGCTGGGTTCCCAGGATGCTTTGGGTTCTGTCCTGCGTAAGTTGTATTATAGTAAGGGTTCCCTGAAGTGCTGAAAGTTACACGGGTTCCCATGTTAAAAAGGTTGAGAAAAGCTAGGTTATACTGTCACCCACACAGCTGAACTCTGGCAAACATAATATCTGTAGGGAAGCCCGGGACAACTCTTGCTGTCACCAATGATAATCCTTTGTATGTTCTTTTTCATTGTATTCATCCCCTCTGCAAGTTGAGTGCCAGACTCAACACACTTCTCATGCATTGAATTGGGTTTCATTTGGTTTTGCATTGGGATTAGATGATTTAAAGCCTGAGAAACCTTTCACATTTTCTCCTAAATCAGAAAGTCACTCTTTGTTCTTGGTTCTCCGAAAAAAGTATTTCTTTGTTTATGTTTTCAGTTCAGGCTGGGAGAATCTGTCTCTCAACTACTGATTTTTTCTCTAATTCCAGATAGATCTTTTACAATGGTTTTCTATTCTGTAATTCTGGCTGGTTTAGGCAGAAAATTTTCCATGCTTATGGAAAACCCATTTTTTCTTCTTGTACTGAGTTCACAATCAGTCAAGGACAGTAAGCCTTCATGAATCCCTTTACAAATACAGTGGTTCCAGCCATGGCTCTCCCTTATCAAAGCCTTTAAGAATGAAATTAGGAAAAGTGAGTGATTGACAATGCAGAGTCACTAATGCTGTAATGATTCAGAATACCGATAGCAAGAAGTGCATTTCTTAAGAATGGGAGCATCTGGAGAAAAATCAAAGGTATGTGCATAATCCTACTTCTGAGAAGAACACGCATAGCCTTTGTTTACAAAGTTGAGTTCAGGTTAACTTTAAGGATCTGGTTCCTCTTTTTTCCAGATGGAGAGATATTGCTGAATTCGTAAGAATCCTGCTTTTTTTGGCATCAAGCAAAAAGTTTTCACAAAAACAAGACTGCCACTTGGTCTCCTCTCCCCACATTCTGCTAGATGGAGATTGTAGCCTCATTTGATTTGATTTGATTTCTTTTGGGTGACTCTTTGAGCTGCAGGTGGTCAAAGGTTTTTTATAGTTCATATTGGACCTCATGTTGTTTTCTGTGTTGCCAACCCCTTAGTTTGACATCCTGAAGGTTAAAAACTTCCCATGTCTCTCAATGGATGACAAATAGGATTTTTGTACTCTCTGTAAATGCTTTTCCATCCATAAGGGATGTAACTCCTGCATGTCTTTATATATATTTTCCCAGTATTGCTTGCTACAGAGGAAGCTTGTGTGTGGAGTAGTTATCCTGGTCCAGCCCAGTTATCCTGGTCCAATCTCCCTGTAGGCAGCAGTTAATCCCAGAGTTTAAACTTCTTGTGTCCCTCAATAGATGCAAATACAATAATCTTATGGGTTATAACCCTTTCCTACCATATCCAAATCATGAAAGAATACTTGTGGCTGTGCATACACTTCGGTTGGGGTTGAATCGCTAATTTACCAGTTAAATCCTAACTTCAGCCAAGGGAGTATTTTATTTTTTAGTTCTTACCTACGCATATGAGAATTCGTTTGGTGCTTTGAATGCTGTCTGTGTTCTTCATTGGGGATATCTACCCTCACTTCTGTGACACTAGAAAAGAAATGGAGTTGTGACTTGAGACCATCTTGGTTATGAAATGCAGGCTTTGCCGCTGTCATCTTTATCCTTTGCCTACATAAGGGTAAAGGAGGCATATCCCTAAGACTAAGGCTGCATATACATGCTTAAATATTGATGTTGGAAATTATCTTTCATCATTTCCAGGGACAAAAGACTGAAATATGAACGAACGAGTGCTGTACATACAACAGTGTTCTTTTTTAGAGAGGAGAGGTTGAGGGAACGAGCGTGTAACACCCTGCTGCATTCTCTTCCCTTCACTTCTATTGCAGACGTTCATCGTCAGGACCACAGATCCAAGAATGACGTTGGGCGACCTCTGTATACATTTCAGATTCTTGCCTGAGACGAGCCCAACTGTTCATATCAAGCGAGAATCATCTTATGTGTGTACTTGGCCTAAGTCTGTGTAAACACATCAAATGATTGTCACCCCAGATGATTGTTCATGGTCATCTAAGGCAAAAATTTGACAAGTACAGTAAACCCCCTTCTCCGCCTCTGCCAGTGTTGTTTATCAATTCATCCTGGTGGATCAATGAACGACAACGAACCAGGAACAATCACTGTTCACTCCTATAATGGAGAGCACAGTGGGGTGCCGCTCGTTCGTCCCCCTCACTCTACATTGAAAAATATGGAGCTGTGTGTACAGCTCTGGCTCATTCAACTGTCACTGAAAACGATCATGAAAGATCTTTCCAGCGACAGTACTTTTACATGTGTACATGGCCTAAGTATTGTAAAACTAAGACAACAATGGCACCACCCATATTTCATCTTTAGGGGTAAACTTTAGGTTCAGAAGTGAGAACCAGCCCTTTGAACTATAAAAACCTTAATTTTAAATATCAAATGGCAAACCATATGTGACCCTCAGTTCACATATTTCAGAATAATCTATCACCTGTATATATACCATGCTAATAATCAAGGTAAAAGTATGACGAAGGGCATGTAGGCTTAGAACACAAACATTACAAACTCTGTCTGCGATGCTGCTAAATACATTACTTTGAATTCTCCTATAAATCACCACAGGAGCTGTCACTGTAAGGCAAACCGGTAATTAAATATCTGCCCAGACCAAAGTTTCTGTACGCTTAAATATCTTCAGACAGCAGCCGTTAAGGTTATGACAAGGTCTAATATTAAAGCATCAGACAGCTCTGCTGGCAAGCCGCAGGTTGCTCCGACCATGCTGGAAATAAATTGACATTTTAGACACTTTGTAATATGTTTAAAAACACCCTGGGCAAAACTTGAAATATATAATCTTTTAAAGATCCTGAAATCTGTTGTCTGTTTAGCCATTGTGGTTTAAGTGGACGTTTCAGTAATATTACAAGTCGGCATGAATAAATTCTTGACATGTCGCAATATACTATGGTAAGATTTTTTTTCTGAAAAGTGCAACCTTTTAGTTACAAATGGTCCTACATCTCCAGTGACTGTGCTTAGGCTGAGATGACCTAATTGTTCTGCTGCAGGCAGGATGAAGTGTTTTCTCAGTCTTCCTCGATGATCAGACTTCAACTTTGTAACTTCATAACAAGTCAAAGGATGGGACGCTGCAGGTAGGTTTGCACAATTGTTTAATCTCTGAACCAGCATTCCAGTCCAGGAAGTATTTAGTGACCCTGAATGATGGCTGCACAAAAGTACTGCTGTCCTTCTGGAGAGAAAAGTATATTATTATTATTGTTACACAGTATTTATATTGTGCCAACATATTATGCAAGGTGGTCACAATCTAATGTCCCTACGATAGCACAGTGGCTTAGAGGTTAGCACTCTGGCCACTCAACTAGGTCCCTAGGAAACTATCTGCATGGAGTTTGCAGGTTCTCCCCGTGTTAGCGTGGGTTTCCTCTGGGTACGCCAGTTTCCTCCCACAATCCAAAAACATGCAGTTAAGGTTATTGGCTTCCCCCAAAAATTGACCTTAGACTGTGGTAATGAAATATGACTATGGCAAGGATATTAGATTATGAGCTTTTTTTGAGGGATAGCTAGTGACATGACTATGGACTTTGTAAAGCGATGCGTAATATGGGAGCAATATATAAATACTGTGTAATATTAGTCATATGTAAACGGTTTTTCAGGGGTTTGTCAGGCTACTTGGGATTGGCTCTTTTGTTAGAAAAGGAGAATGTTTAGTTTGGCAGGAGAGAGCTCAGGGCGGGTGGAGGTTTGATGATGATTACTAGTAGTCAAAATGGAACCGGAAAGACACTGTCTTCAGAGGTGCAAACCTTGGAATGTGTTTGCACCTTCCTCATGGTGCGTAGCTATATAGCACATCAGGTTTTACAAATTTGCATAGCACATACATACACACCTGCCACATTGTAGGTACACCTGCGTGTTAACACAAATACTTTATCAGCCAATCACATGACAGCAACAATGGTTTAGGCATGGGGGCATTGTCACAAAGATCATCTGAAGTTCAAACTGAGCATCAGAATGGGGGGAAAAAAGGGTAACTCTGAATGTGGCATGATTGTTGATGCCAAGCAGGACGAAAATAGGAAAATATACAGGAGGTAAAAATACCTTGTTGATGCCAGAGGTCAGAGGAGAATGGGCAAGTTTCAGATGATAGAAAGGTAACAGTGACTCAAAACATTAATTACACCTGAGCTCTGCAGAAGAACATCTCTGAACGCACAACACTATGAACTTAGAAGATAGGTTACAGCAGCAGAAGACCACATCAGGTCTAGCTCTTGTCAGCTAGGCACCTGACTCTACAATTTACACAGGCTTACCAAAACGGGTGAAGAGAAGAATGGAAAAAACTTTGCCTTCTATGAAATACATAGATGGTTAGGTCAGAATTGGGCTGTAACACCATGAAAACATGGATCCAACCTGCCTTCTATCACTAATTTAGGCTGCTGGTGTAATTGGTCAGGGGAGTATTTTCTTGGTGACCTTTGTGTCCCTTAGCACCAATTGAGAATCAGTTAAATGCCACAGTCTACCTTAGTATTGTTGCTGATGGCTACCTCCATCAAGATAATGCACCAGGTCACAAATCTCAAATCATCTCAAACTGGTTTCTTGAACATGACAATCAGGTCATTGTGTTCAAATGGCCTCCACAGTCACCAGAACTGAACAGAGCACCTTCGGGGCATCGTGGATGTGTAGCTAAAAAATCTTCAACAACTGTGTAATGCTATCAGGTCAATATGAAGCAAACCCCCTGAGAAATGTTTCCAGAACCTTGTTGAAGCTATGCCACTGGGTATTTAGCTATTTGGTTGAAGTTGCCCTTCAAAATGAACCTCCATTCAACAGTACTTTAATGCAGAAATATAAGGAAATAAACAGTTATAACTGCCACTTGATATAAATGTTTTTTTTTCCTTTTTCATGTCCTTGCTTTTGTCAGCATCACTGTTGTCATATTGCTGCTTTAAAGAGCTGAAAAAAAACTATGGGATAAATTCAAGGTTACAAAAGAATAACTCATCTGAGATAGAACATTCAGCCTTGGTCATATGTTATAGAATATGGGTGTGTTTCAGCACTTACCAGCAGAGGTTTTAACTCTGCTCATATACTACCTACATATCACTAATGCAAATATAAAACTGATCTTTTTAAGTAAAGATAAACTCATCAGCTGCCGTTCCAGGGTTGAAAAGAAGTTAGGATTGTCTGTGCTGCACCCATTTTGTAATTCCCATAATAGATGCTTTTTATGTCTAAGGACAAGAGTATAGTGGATTTGATCATGATAATTAACGTGTAATAAAATATAGGCTGGTTTCCAGCAAATGCATCTTTTCACATTGCAACACAGAAAACATGCAAAAATCTTGTCTTTATGGAGCTGGCTTTGTACACAGGGCCACTGTTTTGCTGGAACAGAAAAGGTTCTTCCCCGCAAGGTTGGAATGGCACAATTGCATAAAACGTCTTTTGTATTCTGCACCATTACCAGTACACTTTAACTAGAGTTACCTACACTCAGAATTTTGGAAAGGGGTCCACATGTTATTCACTATAAAGTGTACTTTGGCACAATCTTAAATTCTCAATTCAGATATGCCAAAACCATTTTTTTATTCACAGCTGTTCATTCAGCAGTGGAATTTTGAATGTAAAATGTGGGAGATTCCTTTGTCATTTTAGTCTGTTCTATAACACCATGATCTGGCTCAGATCATGACAGATTCACTTCAAACCTCTCACAAATGTGATTTACATCATTGTCAAGCACTTATCTCGTGCCAAGTTCTTTCCAAAGCAAACACTCACATCAGGTGCTCCCGTAAATGATTGTGTTCTGTTAATTGCTCTGCTGTTATAAAGTTCCAACGTGTGCACACTTTGAATTGGAAGGCAAAAGTTGATTTGAGCTTCTTGTAAACGTTATGGCCATTAAAAAAGAGCAATATGTCCTAAATCCTAAGATACAGCAGTCCTGTACATGTGTATGTGGCCCAAGCCTTCGTAGTTGGTAGCCTTTTAAGCTGTTAAAAAGAAAGCCAGACACCTGCAAATACTGCATAAGTACATATGCGAATTGTTACATATTGAAATATTGCTAAAATAGTTTTCATGTTGAGCATCATCACTGATCTTTTTGTATAATACATCTGTAATAATTCCTGTACAACAACCTTAAATTAGTTTTAGTGATTATGAAATTGAGGTAGAGAATCTAAATGACAGGCCCATTATCTTCATCAAAATATCATATTCTGCACAATCATAGAGAGAATTTTGATTTCAGAAAAGAGATTTAAACATGCACATGTGTCTGTGTGTATATTTAAACAAACACATACACAGTGGTAATTTTTCTATATTTTCTATAATTTGTTACCCTTAAACATTTGATTTTCAAACAAATCCTAAAAGCAGATAAAAAACCTAGTTAAACAAATGAAACAGATGATGTATTTATTGAAATAAAAAAATGATCCAACAGCATGGTTGGCTCAGTGGTTAGCAATCGTGCCTTTGCAGCCCTGGGTCCCAGGTTCGAATCTTGGTCAGGATTTTATCTGCAAGAAGTTTGCAGGTTCTCCCCATGTTTCCTCCGGGGATTCCAGTTTCCTCCTATATCCCAAAAACATGCAGTTAGGTTAATCCCCTCAAAAATCGGCCTTAGACTGTGGTAACGATATGTGTCTATGGTACACATTAGGTTGCGAGCTCCTTTGAGGGACAGTTAGTGACATGACAATGGACTGGATGATATGTTGGCTCTTTATGAATACAAGTTAATGATAATGTAACCTTTCTGAGATTGGCAGAAGTACCGGTAAGTGTATTATGAAGGGGAAATCAGTCTGGTGTTTTCATTCAATTGGATGACAATCAGTTGTGAGTGAGAGTAAAGAACAGGGATTCGGCAAATCCTGAGCACACATCCAACATATTTGTGGATTCGTATTTTAGCTCGACCAAAATAGGTGAAGAAAGACCTGTTGATGCCCATATAAGACTAATTCTACAGAGTTTTGTGTCCACCAATATTCAATCAGAAATGTTGTGTACAACTGGAGGAAATTAAAGAACATTGTTACCCTGCCTTGAGGTGATCGACCATCAAAGATAACTCGAACTGGAAGATGTGTAATAGTCTGAAAGGTAACAAAGAAACCCATGGTAACCTCTAGGCAACTGAAGGCCTGTTTCGGATTAGTGAATGTTAATATTTTAATGAGTCTATTTAATACAGTATGTATGTGCTATAAGATGTTTGACACAAACCTGCCCACAGCCTTTGCGTTGGACATGGCTTTTTTCTGTCTCCCCCTGATAACGGGCTACTAGTGTTAGGCTACGTACACATGCCCGATAATTATTACCTGAGATAACCTGTCTGAAAGTTGTACAGTGGTCTGTTACGGTTGATCCAAGGCTGAACAACAATCAAGAACGATGGCTATACCTGTAAAATATATAAAAGTTCAAGATTTTAGAGCATGCCAGGTTATACTCCGTTTTGTTAACTTGTTTTCAATGTCAAAAACAAAGGTGTCCAAAAAAAAAAAAAAAAAAAATCAATCTTTTTCCTAAGCTGGTCATACACAATAGGATTTTCCTTGGAATTCATTTGTGAGATTACCAGTATCAAATAGTGTCTATCTGATATTAAATTCAATAGTATGGACTGAATTGCGCAGTAGGGAATTTTCATAGAGGATGACCAGCCCTTTGCTTTATATGGTAAAAGTCCAAATGAATGTATGAGGTTCCTGAAGGTGCCATCATAGCATTCTAGCCGCAGCTTCACATTTTTTTTTTACAAAAAAAAAAAAAAAAAACAATGCTTTTAAGGTTCAGTAGTAGTTAAAACTTTATTACTATCTCCCCCTCTGCAGAGATTTTTTTCTGGGTCTCATTAGGACAAGAGAAAAAAAAACCTGAAAGAAAGTGAACGCTTTGTACACTATTCAAACCTAAATGAAAAATTAACTTGCAGAGTTTTTGAAGATCATGTCATTATTTCATTTGCAATGCTCTTGGCATCGTTCGCTCTCTCATATTATGAATTGAAATTCTGTATTGTAATTGCTCTTCCTAATTTCCTTTTGTTTCCATTCTCTTTAATGTCACCAAGTGTTTTACGATGTGTGACTTACAGTGCTCATGTGGAATGTGTTAAGGAGAAGAACATAGTCAATTATTAATTTTCCTCCTGCAAACACAGTTACTGTTTAATTAAGCGCTCAGGCCTAATAACTGCTCAGCGACACGACAGCTGTACAATATGACATTTTACTGTTTCTCCTGAATCTTAATTGAGCCAGTTGGTAAACTATTTTTTTGTTTGTTTTTTTTGGTGGAAACTTTTCTCCACTACATTTTTTAAAATGGCGTCTGTGTGTCCCTATTGGGAGGCTTCACCCAATCTATTTGTCCTGGCGACCATTGTTCCTGGAATTAAAAGTGATGGGAACATACCAAATTTTTAATTATTGATATACATGTAATGTATAGGAAAAGGAATGTTGCTTAGCATGGTCCTATCAAAATGATACCTACTCCACTGAATATGTATGTAGAAATAATTTATCAAGAAAGTTAGGTTAGTCCAAAGATGTTTATATTGTAGTGTAACTACCCCACAAATATTGCATAAGTATACAGATATATAAAGGTGATTCCAATGAGTAACAATAGTCTAGATAAGGGTTACACAGAGCTTGACGTCCAACTGTGCAGAAGGAAATTTCCAATATGAGAATGTTAAAACTGCATATTCTGATCCCAATCTATTTAGTGATACAAGTGATCAATGTTTGCTGCTCTATTCTTATGAAGGCTGCGATTCTGACTTTACTTGTAGAAACACATTGAGCCTGATGACTATAATAATTTGCTGATCATGTTGACTGTATAACCCTCTCGTGGACTACTGTTACTCATTTGAAGTACAGTTATATACCCATACAATGATTACATGTGGGTGGCATTAAAACTCCTTCTTGTGCTGAGGGTAACCCACTTTTCTCAATAAATGATTTCCATATTTATTCACAAGCCATTTTTCTGTTCACTTTGATTATGAAAGTACCAAACAGCAGCAAGGTCCGCCATATACAGTTAAGTCAATAAATATTTGGACAGAGACAACTTTTTTCTAATTTTGGTTCTCTTCATTACCACAATTAATTTTAAATGAAACAACTCAGATGTAGTTGAATTGCAGACTTTCAGCTTTAATTCAGTGGGTTGAACAAAATGATTGCATAAAAATGTGAGGAACTAAAGCCTTTTTTTACACAATAACTTCATTTCAGGGGCTCAAAAGTAATTGGACAATTGACTCAAAGGCGATTTCATGGGCTGGTGTGGGCAATTCCTTTGTTATGTTAATATAAATTAGGCAGATAAAAGTCCTGAAGTTGATTTGAGGGGGGAGGATTGTATATGTAAAATTTTTCTGTGAACAGACAACATGTGGTCAAAAGAGCTCTCCATGCAGGTGAAACAAGCCAACCTTAAGCTGCAAATACAGAAAAAACCCATCCGAGAAATTATTACAATATTAGGAGTGGCAAAATCTACTGTTTGGTACATCATGAGAAAGAAACAAAGCACTGGTGAACTCAGCAACGCCAAAATACCTGGACGTCCACGGAAGACAACAGTGGTGGATGATGGCAGAATCATTTCCTTGGTGAAGATAAACCCCTTCACAACAGCCAACCAAGTGAACAACACTCTCCAGGAAGTAGGCGTATTGATATCCAAGTCTACCATAAAGAGAAGACGGCATGAAAGTAAATACAGAGGATGCATTGCAAGCCACTCATAAGCATCATGAATAGAAAAGCTAGATTGGACTTTGCTAAAAAAAAAATCTAAAAAAAGCCAGCACAGTTCTGGA
Source organism: Pyxicephalus adspersus (assembly GCF_032062135.1). Lineage (NCBI taxonomy): Eukaryota > Metazoa > Chordata > Amphibia > Anura > Pyxicephalidae > Pyxicephalus > Pyxicephalus adspersus. The sequence continues at coordinate 47,930,203 of NC_092865.1, read as the reverse complement.
AAAACATTCTTTGGACAGATGAAACCAAGATCAACCTTTACTAGAATGATGGAAAGAAAAAGTATGGAGAAGGTGTGGAACTGCTCATGATCCAAAGCATACCATATCATCTGTAAAACATGGCAGGGGCAATGAGATGGCTTGGGCATGCATGGCTGCCAGTGGCACTGGGACACTAGTGTTTATCCATGAATCCGAATGAATGTGAATATCCATCCCATCCATCCATCCCGAATGAGTTCTGAGGTGTTCAATGACCCAAAACATACAGCCCAAGCAACCCAGGAGTTTATTAAAGCAAAGAAGTGGAAAATTCTTTAATGGCCAAGTAAGTCACCTGATCCGAACCCAATTGAGCATGGATTTCACTTGTTGAAGACTAAACTTCGGACAGAAAGGCCCACAAACAAACAGCAACTGAAAGCCACTGCAGTAAAGGCCTGACAGCGCTCTAAAAAGGAGGAAACCCGGCATCTGGTGATGTCCCTGAGTTCAAGACTACAGGCTGTCATTGCCAGCCAAGGGTTTTCAACCAAGTATTAAGAATGAACATTTTATTTTCAGCTTTTTAATTTGTCTAATTACTTTTGAGCCTCTAAAATAAAGTGATTGTGTTAAAAAAAGGTTTTCTTTCCTCACTTCTTATGCAATCTTTTTGTTCAACCCACTGAATTAAAGCTGAAAGTCTGCAGTTCAACTGCATGTGAGTTGTTTCATTTAAAATTAATTGTGGTAATGTACAGAACAAACATTTGAAAAAAAAGTTGTCTTTGTCCAAATATTTATGGCCCTAATTGTACCTTTTAAAAGATGGAGATCACCATATTTATAGATGGACAAATTATATATCACCAGATAGTGTTTGTCACTTTCATGATCAATGATTATTTTATTGCATACACCATTGATCGGCAATGCTACAATTGCTACCTTTCAGCAGCCATGATGAACGTGTATGACTAATGATTTCTGTTTTTAAAACTGGCAATCAAAAAAAAACAGCAAATTGTTATTTCTTTGGAACATTTGACAATTTAGGATAAATACTTAATGGAAATCTAAATGCTGATTGATACATTATAAAATATGATCACCTTTTCGTAAATATGGTGTCATCAATGCGGTAAATGGAAAAATACATTAGTTGATATTCAGATTCTTTAAAAAAATTCTGAAACTATGTTTTTATTTATATTTGTTTGATAAGTATATATATTATAAGTATATATATTGTTCAAGCCAGGAAATCCAATAAGCTACTAACTACGTCAAACATGAGGAGAGGAAGAGGTGTCCAATGATGGCAATGCTCTTTCTCTCGCACAGTACAGCTCGGTGAGTAATTATTGTCACCCAATGACAATAGATGTGTTACTAGAAGGATCAATAAATGAAAAAAGAAAACCAATGCAGGACTGATATCCTGCAATTGTAATTGGTTTTCAATACACTTTAATTGCCAAGCTACGATATCTAAAGCTAGGTAAATTCTTTCTTGCATTAAAAGAGGAATAGACTGCAGAAATGGAGACATAATTCTGCCCCTGTACAAACCATTGGTCAGACCACATCTGGAATATGCAGTCCAGTTTTGGACACCACAAAAAGGACATTGTGGAATTGGAGAGAGTGCAGAGAATTGCAACTAAACTAATAAATGGAATGGAGGAGCTCAGCTATGAAGAGAGATTAGCTGAACTGAATCTATTCTCCCTTGAGAAGAGACATATAGGGGGGATATGATCACCCTTTATGAATATATAAATGGTCCATATATCTTCCCAATTATTCACATTACGGACACACAAAGGACAAGGGGGGCTCTTTGTGTCTGGAAGAAAAGAAATTTAATCTCTGGATAGGGAAGAGATTCTAAACTGTAAAGCCTGTGAAAACGTTGAATCGGCTAACTCAGGAAGTAGTATTACCAGGTTCTATCGATTGCTTTAAGAAAAAGCTGGATGATTTCTAGAAGCACCGAATATAACTGGGGATTAAAGTAAAGATAAAAGAGACTGAGAACATCTGATTGCCTGATCAGATCAACTTTGTCCATAGGGTTTTATCTGGGATATGTTTATTTCCCTCATTGGTAAACTTGACGGACCTATGTCTTTTTTTCTACCTATAAAAAAAGGAATTTAAAAAAGTGAAAGAAATCTAAGAACTTGTTGATTTACAGATTTTTTTTTTTTTAGAATAGTAATTAAGGTTTATGTAGTGGGGGGCATTGAGGTGAGAAAGATCAATTCAATGTAATTGATACATAAATTGCAGCTCCTTTGTTTACAAGCAACTGGTAAGCATGTGAAAGGGCATCTCCTTGCACCTGTGTGAAGCAAATACCCCAACTGTAGGCAATAAAGATACACATAGACATAACGCACTGCCTAGATGGGCAATACAGTGAGTGACCTGATTGATTTTATGTTTATTTAATGTTTCATTTTTTTCTTGTAAAGTGTATTCAGGTGCTTCCCAGTTCTGCACTTGTATCTAAACAGTTTGTTCCTCATTAAAAGGATACCTAAGAAGACTGTCTACAGAATGGATGAAGTTATTTCTTTTTTTCTTTTTCTTTGGGAAAAATCAGTTCCATCATGTTTACCTATAAAACAGTTTTTTTTTTTTTTTTTTTTTTTTTTTTTTTTTTATAACTAAGAACAGTTCACCATGCTTTGGCATAATACATGTCATTCAGATGGGGTGAACATCCAGTTTAAAAAAATAAATCTGTCACTTTCAGTGGAGGAAAGCTGTTTTTTGTTATTTTCATGCTGCAACTTTATAACTTTCCATGTCAAATCATATAAAAAAATAATGTTTTGGAAAAATGTAAAGTGTGAAGTGCATCTAACTGTCAGGGTTCTTTTCTGTGCTCAAGAGACAGGTACTCTTTAATCAAACCACTTACAGAAATCCTGCTTCATTTTTTGATTCTGGAATTTTACAGAAGGAATGCATTTCTACATCTGCCTAACCCGCCTGTAATGGGTTTTCTGGCAGAAGAAAGCCTCCAAGGACAAGTCTCTAGAATCTCAGATGATCCAAAGCAGCTTCCAAGGAGATGTAAATTGCTGTAGTGATTAGTAAACAATTCTGTGCCGTGCTTCGCCGAACGCCAGAACCGGCAGGAGGAAGAGAACTCTCAGATACTCTGGGGGCCCCTTTATGGTATTGGATCCAACCATGTGAACCCATGCTTTTTAGAGCTCTCACATTATGACGCATGAATGGCAAAGAATACCAAAAAACAAAAAAAGGTCTCCCCTGGCCTTCTGTGCGGGCCAAGTATGTGTTTAGGGATCGGGTGGGCCTCTGTACCTTTTTATTGAGACATTTGGGAAGTTTTTGTTGCACTCTGCAGCCTTCACCAAGAAAACATCACAGTTTCTGAATACCAGCAATAGTCATGAGATGTTTCTTCACAAGAGGCTCTTACACATACACATTAGCACAGTGTGTATCTTAAAAAAATTAGTGGGTGAAGTTAATTAGTGGAAAAAAAGCGTTTGGGATAATTGAGACACTTTTTTCATAATTTATATTAATCCGCTATAACCCTCATGAGACACATAAACATGAGACCCATAACCTGTTAGAATGGAGTTTTTGGTTGTTAGCAAAATACAACACTTTTGTATAAATAGTAGAGAGCATGTTCATCAAACACTTCTTCTATTCACATAGTATAGAATCTCTCATTGTACACATCAGCAAATATCATGAAAGTTAATGTAGAAAAGGGTATCATGATTATGGTTGTATTCTTGTAGGTCAAAATCTTCTAACGCGTTTCGAAAAAAGCTTCCTCAGAGAATAAAGGAGGTTTTGAATTTCATACCACTTATGCGATACACCAGGTAGAGTTGGATGTACTTTTAGAGAGATTCGTTCAGATGTCCCTATGCAGGGCGGTCAGTTCACTTAATCTTTAGGTTCTCAGAGGGACTATTTTCAAAAAAAGTGGGAAGCCCTTCATGGTGTGTCGGGTCAAAAGATCAAAAATGGTGAGATTTGTTGATATCTTAATACTTAATGTCTGTAGGGAGTCTTCACTATGTTGCTCCTTGCTTATGCAGTGTGCGCCTCTCCCTTAACCCCATTCTCCATGATGTTAGCAAGACCAAGGCCTTCCTGCTTTTTCGAAAATAGTCCCTCATGAACTTCTTTGAATTGGCTGATCTAAGGAGGGAGATACAAACAAATCTCTCTGAAAGTACAAAATATAGCTGTTGGTCAGTCCATCATGGCAGATTTATGAACAATGTCAGGGGACTGCTGTACACATATCAGATTATCTATCCTGTGTAAGTACTTCTAGATTGCAGCCTAGAGTTCATTTTACCCTACCAGACATCTATTGACACACTGAAAACTATATTTTGCACCCAGTGTCTAACCCCTTTCTTTCTTTTCAAAAATCTTTCCATACCAATCCAATGGTCTGCCCAGCCCCCTTTAGCGGGGCACACCACCGGGCACTTTTCAGTAACCTCTCAACTGTTTTTGGGTGGTTACTGAAGAGTTGGGTCACAATACAAGGGCTGCCACTTACCTTCAATTTCTTTCCACCCAGCTGGGTTGAACACTGCACCCAGACACCTTTGGTCTTCTTTATTCCTCCTAGATTGTAAATCTAGCTATATCTAACTTTAGTGCATTTGTTTGCTTTAGCAAAATCTAAACTCAAAAATGAAAAATAAAATATTTCTGCTTACCAGGCTACCAGAACAGATAAAAGAAGTTAGTTGTTAGGCCCTACACGCACTTTAAACATTAAAGAGAGGTGCTTATAAATGGGGGAGGGGAATACCTGGGATAGGTATTTAGCCAATCAAAACTGAATGCCTGATTTAGGTACTTAACTATTAAACCCAAAAAGTGTGCTTAATTGGCGCAATAGCGGGCCATGCACCTGGCTTATGTTAAACTTCTTATGAACAATATCCTTTTTACAATTAGATCAGTACTCGTTGTTTTAATGCAGGCTATTGCTAGTGAAAGTTCATTGTTTTCCTTCCATAAAATTTTTATTGGATTATATTTTTGGGTTTCGCTCATGTGAGTGTCATAGGTCTTTTTTTTTTTTTTTTTACGACTTCCCGCCACGCGTTCTGCTGTTCTCTTTTTCTCATTATTCTCTCACTAAGAAGCACGCAATGTCTAATGATCTCATATTAGCAGAATTATTAGTTTTGTCCCCTGATAGAGAGCCAAAGTCGATCCCAGCATAGTGCACTGATTAAACCCCTGCAATTCATTATCAGGGGTATATTTTTCATGGAAGCTTCAGTGTTAAAAATGAAAAGCTGAAAAAATAAGTCTCCTATGGGAAATTGGAGTCCTCACCAAGATGCTATAATTTGTGACTTTAAATATGCATTAATCATTTATTACTGCATCTGTGATTTCATATAAACAAAGACCAAATAAAATTTATTTTTTTTTTCCTGACAGATTGAGACTGTGTATTACAATCACTCATAACAATGTACTAAGCTCCTATCTCCCTCCAGCCCCATTAAAGATTTACTTCCATCAACAGAGCCATGCTTTTGCAAGGAAACAATTGAATTCGTTTGGATGTGGATTTTATCCCACAGAAACTTGAAACTTAGCAAAAAAACACAGAAAATACTCTGGGGGGAAAACATAGTGTTTTAATTTAAATGATGACTGTACTGTTAAAAATATGGCAGTTTATCATTTATTCTGCAGATCCCTCAATGTGGGCATATGCTGGGATCTTCCCGGGAGGCTCTGCACACCCATAAGAAAAAAAAAATGATCCCTCTGAAATTTCTGAAAGCTAAACAAAGCTTTGTCAGAGAGCAGATGTATGATTTATTTATAAATAAGTCATCAGAAATATAGAGTCAGCTGAATGTTTACATAGGTTGAAAATTAGACAAGTCGATCAAGTTTAACCACTAGGGAAATAAACATATTCCAGATAAAACCCTATAGACATAGTTGATCTAGAGCAGTGGACGCCAACCAGTGGACCTCGCTTGGGGGGGGGGGGGCACACCGGCCAGAGCGGCTGACCATGACCCCAGTACAGTTCCCAGGCTCAGGGAAGTGGGCAGGTTGTGTCCCTGGACACAACCCACCCACTCTCCTATTGCAGGCTCAGATCTGCGATGTGAGAGTGGGTGGGGTTATGTCATAATGATGTCACTCTGGTTGAGGTTTCCCACCCAGCCCCTCGCGCATATGCGGTGGGGAGCTGGTGATTTTATTGGTCTGTGGGACCGAGAAGGTTGGCGACCACTGGCAACCAGGAAGGCAAAAAGATCCCTTAGAAACCCTGGTTCAATAGCTCCAACAGGGAAAAAAATTCCTTCCTAAACTTGTGAGGCAATTAAATGTTCACTGGATCAGCAGTCTCTGGTGTCTTTACTTTAAAACTTGCATATCCAGTTATATTCTGTGCTTCTAGAAATCATCCAGCTTTTTCTGAAAGCAATCTATAGAACTTGCTAAAGCTACTTTCTAAGGGAGCCGATTCCACATTTTCACAGACCTTACTATGAAGAATCCCTATATAGATATAATATATTAGTAATAATATTAATAATAATAATATAACATAATATTAAAAGTAAAATACAAATAATATAACAAGAAAAAAGAGTTAGAAAAGAACCTTGTGATCTTCAGCTTAGCCTAGACAAGGTCATAGAGGCATCTAGTCTGGTATATGGAGATATATGTAACCGTATTATGACGGTTGGATTTCAATTTGGATGTATATTTTTTTTTATATTTTTATATTTATATTGTGTTCCTCCCTGCAAAACTCCTAAAGCATTGAATTTACCTCAACAGCGAAATGCGTTTTGTTTTTTTTGGATCACAATTGTTATTGTCATGATTTATAAGGTTTTTAATTTATTTTTTTTGTTAATAATGTTTTATAAAGTTTTTAGGTATATAGATGATTCTTTATGACTTGATGCCCCACATTATTTTATTCTATGCTGTCTGAAACACTTGCATTTGGGATGTGACATCTTATTGTTATCCCTCAGGAATAATTTTTTGTATTTATTATATTCATAGGATCGATAGGCCTCTGCACCAAAGTGGCCAGAGGTCTAGCTGTCCTCTACTTGCATTAACTTTGCCGGTATTCAGAAAATGTGTTGTTGGATGGATACATTTCAGAATATCCCAAAAGGTACTGCGGCCCTTTTAATCCCTTTACTAGTGTTGGTGTTCGATTTTGGGTTGTCCTTATATTGGACCCGAAAATGGCTGTTCCAATTAGGATAGACCCGACCCAAAAAACTCGGAATCCGACGGCGCAAATTAGTGTGTAAAAAAAACCACTTAAAAAAAAATGAATGTTAAAGTAATGTATTGAATGTGTGTAGATTGTTTAACTAACTTTTTTTTTTTTTTTTATGGGTTATCCCACAATGACAGGAAGATTCCCACGGCTGCACAGCCATGGGAATCCACCTGTCAGTGTGGGATCCCCGGGCACTAGAGGTTAAATGGGGACAAGTCTCCCCATTCATCACCTCTAGTGCTCTGTGATTGGCTGAGGAAAGTTAAACCCTGATGACAGCTCAAGCATTGGGAAAATCCCCGGCACTAGAGGTTAATTAACCTCTTGTGCCGCGGATCGCACACTGTTCTCATTCTGAAGATCCCCGGCGCTAGAGGTTAATAATCCCGCTTCCACTTCTTTTGTAACGTTTTTATCTCTGGGTATGCAATGGGGTAAAAAGTCAGCTGGGGATATCCTTAAGCAGAAACAGCATAAGACCTAAATTTGTGGTTCTTGATAATGCAAAACACTTCATCGCCTCTTCAGATCCTTTCTTTCCTCTTTACTGGAGAGAGGTCTGCTCGCAATGCATTTTTTTTTTACATATAAATCTGCTTATTAAAGTCTCACTGAGAGCAAAAAAAGTAATTTTGCTTCTGAATAAGAGTACAAAAGCATTATGGGTATTGCTGTGCCACAAGGAGGTTATTGGTCCATACGCAGCGAGTGATAAAATGAGCGTCGACTATGAATCTGATTACTTGTCCAGACTCCGCCAAGATAAGTTTAGCAACTTTTTTTTTGCTTATTTTTGATAGATATGATGTTGTTAGCCACAGCAACAAATTAATCAGCTTTGTGAGCTTTTGTTGCTTCTATAAGTAGACGCTTGCATTCTGCTTGTTGCTATTTTCAGAACAATTTGTAGGGTTTTGTAATAACAGTTCTTTTATAAGAACTGTCTGTATTGTCTGATGGCTACCAGTTAGATTTTATTCTTCAGAGAAATTTTAGGGGGAATGCTGTTCTACTTTCTGTATAATTTGAGAAATGTCATACAGACTCTTCAAATAATCATTTCCAGGAAAAAGTTAAACTTACCAATTAGAGTGAATTGTTTTTGTAGTTCAGGTCCAGTTGCTTTAAAGGCTGGTTCTTTTTAAATCCAAAAATATTTTTTTTCCTATTTGTTGAGTGACACAGGAAATATTAAACCTTGGGGTTATACCATAGAATGGTTGGACCCTTCTTACTACTAGCACATCTTAGTTCATTTCCTAGTATCCTAGGAAGCTGGATTTTTTTTTCTAGCCCCTATTTTTTTTTTACCCCCAAGTTTCATTTCATTTCAATTGCTGCTCTTAATCCTCCAACATTCAGTTATCCAGTATGGTAGTCCCCAACCTAGCTTTTGTGTACTGTATTACAACCAGAACCCACTGGACTGGAAGATTTCTTTGTCAGCCACCTGGAAGTGTATCTTTGGAAATGGGCTCTGCATGGTTGCTTTCCAGACTCGGTTCTAGCTGTGTTAACTATGGAGTACTTTTTAAGTCTAGATAAAATAATGTTGCCATGTCTCTGAAAACTTATTAGGTAGGCCATTCCAACCAGATGCTTGGCGCTATTATTCTTCGTTTCCTGCACTCTTTGCTGTGGAAGGTATTAACACTGTATGATAGAACGCAGACATGGGTGGAGTGTTACGTCACGTGTGCATACACTGCGCTCTCTTTTCTGGAAAACATTGTTCAGAAAGCATCTCTACACTTCTGCTTCTCCTGAAAATAGTCATTTTGAGTTTGTTCCTACAGGCCACCAACACTGAATTTGGCCATCTTTGGCTTCTGGGCTTGAAGCTTCACCTGCTCCTGGCAGTCCAGGTTTTGTAAATACTCTAGGGAAGTGTTTTTCAACCTGGGTTCCTCTAGAGGTTGCTAGGGGTTCCTTGAACAATGAGCAATCTGAGCCTCTCAGGTCAGTTTAAGTGACCCCAATTATTTTTTTGGCTATCTGTAAGGGTGACATTCTTCCCACTGACCACTACACATGTACTGTGATTTGAGGATATAGTAATTATAGCCTGGGTTCCCTGTAGACCTGAAAGTTATTTCAAGGGATCCAACATGTTAAAAAGGTGAAGAAACACTGCTTGCCTTTAAAGCAGAACTAAACTTTAAAAAAAAACACACTTTCCTTTACTTCTGCAGATGCCTTGATCCCTCCAGTGCTGTGTTGAATTCTTTCAAAATCCTTCTTTGTCCAGGCTGAGCGCTGCCATTTTCTTTCCCTTCCTTTCTTTTAGCTTGCCTAGAATGAGGAAAAAGAGTGCCGATCTCACTGCGGGCATGCGCGGTCATAGCAGCCTGAAGCTTCCTGAGATACGTCACGTGGGTATCACAGGAGGCTCTGTGCTCCCATTTTGTCTTCATCACAGAGGCGTTCAATCAAGATGAAAGTGAAATGAGCAGAAAGTGTGTTATGTTTCTTAGTCAACAGTTGACCTTAAAGAAAGAAAGGCATCACATCTAAGGACTGGTAGACTGCAATATTTTACATCTTGGCTTTAGATATCCTTAATTTAAACTAGAAAACTTTACCTGTGGGGAGATTGATATTTTTTTTTATTGAATAGTCCTTGGTTCCTTGTCTGGCTCTCAATATCCATCTTGATTTCTTACAGGAACGAAACATAAAAGTGAATTTAAGCAGCTTGTGGAACAAGTGAAGGGACGCTGGAAGGCTGGTAAAGTGAAAAAAGAGCCAATGGCTGCTGACAACATCCCAGGTTTGTGCTGAGATTTCTTAGTATTCTTCTGTCAAAAACCTATAGGGGGTTTATATGTCTGCATTATCAACTGCCTTGCAATCCCCCATCTAAAAATAAAAAAAAAGTTTTTGTTTTCACTTTTTTTGGGCTGCTAAATATTTTTAATATGGAAGTATTTGGTAGAAGGAAGAAGAGATGGGGAGCTTTTCTGTAGTTGCATCCTAAGATGATAATGCTGACCTTCAATAGACAAAGCAGGGTGATTTTTGTCACCCTATAACAGGGAACATGTTATTGGTAGCATTACTAGGTAGAAATTAAAGGAAAATGAATGCAGCCATCACATCTACTGGAAAGCTGCAATATGTAAAAGGTTTAATCTTGAGTTTCGACAAATTCAACTGTTAGGCTCAGGACCCACAAAACTGGATAATGACTTTTTTGGGAATGTGTCCCAGGTTTTATGTTTTATGTGTCCCAGGTCTTGCAAATGTGGTAATTCCTAAAAACAGCCATGAAAGTGTCTGTGCTGTAGCTGAACTACCAATTGCCTCAAGATTTATGACATCTTGAAGTATAAAAGGCCAAGCTACACATAAATGTCAATAAACTAGAGATCATTTAGATCACATTGTGCAAATATGCCTGCATGAGAAAGAAAAAGATGTTCATAGACACAATAGATGTTCCTAAACCTGACACTTTTCGCCAAAGGACTTCTTCAAGTGAGACAGGAACACCAGTTGGAGTAGCTGGAAACGATATTACATTCCTTCGAACCCCAATGAAATATACTTTCAATATACCAAATGGGAAGGAAACACAACTTACTTGTGTTCCCGTCCCATTTGGCAAAACACGTCAGAATTAGTAACATCTATTATGAATACTGTTCTATATTTTCACTAAGAGAGCCCTACTCTCCTTTTTTCCCCTTTTTGCACTTGGATATTTGTCTAAATAAATGTCAGAACACAAGAGTCATATATGTATTTTCCTAATATGTTGTGTTCTTTTGTATTCCTGAGACCTGTCCAGTGATGTAGCATAAAACAGTTGCTGAACTTTGAGGGGAAGGTCAATGTAACAAAGACCAGCCACTGCTGCTCTCTCCTCTCGTTCAAGTCTTGGTAGCCACCCCTTTGTTTTTCTGGACTGGCCCCTTTCTATTTTCTGCTTTGCATGACTCTCAAATACAGAACCATTAGTTCATGGTCATGTCTCCTTCTCTCTTCTTCATTATGTGAATTATGGGAATGGACCTTACTTGGAGTCTCAACAACTTGTACAAGGCTCCTGCACAGACTCTATAGCTTGTTTTAATGCTGTAATTGTATTCCTCCAATAATATAATTAAATTCCCAGAAGCCTCTATTGTATTCTTCCAGAGCTGATGTCTTTCTTATATTATTATTGTAATACAATTATTGTAATGCGAGCAATTGAGTTTACTGCCAGGACATTATAACTTGTGTCTTCATTTGGGAATTGCAGGTTTAGGAACATGATACCACATAATTTACAGAAATAAAGGGACAGCTCCTGTAATAGGAAACTGTTGGTTGTCCTGACTGTAAACAATTATATAAGTTTTAGACTTTATGGGCAGGTAATTTGATATTGTGAGCCCTGTGTCTCATTTCCTTTTGTCTATATAAGTTTTATATAGGTTACGTAATATAGGGAAAGATGGAGTGCACTGCAATGACATATCTCCCCCAATGACTGCAATAAATGCATCTTTTCCTACTGGGTGCATCACCCGTTATGGGTCATCCTATAATGAGGTCATTTCTGATCAAGAAATGCAACAAAAAGAAATTTGAAAAGTTTGTTTTAAATAAAACATTTTGTAGCTGGAATATATTTGCTATTGTTAAACTTCACTGAAAAAAACTAGTTTTCTTGGCATCATCCCAGTCCATAGTCTTTTTTTTTTTTTGAGTATCTGACATAGAGCAAACATATCGTCAGAACTCTTCATCTGTAAAAAGGACAACTAGAAAACTAGCATTTTGGGGATGGGGTCAGCAAGTCTAGGCAGTTGTTTCAGTTTTCTTTAGGACCCATTTACAGTTATGCTGTCAAAGATCCCCGCAGGTCCAGGGGATCTGTGCCCTCGTCTGGGTCACCCAAATCAGACTCCTCTGCAGCCAGCAGCAGCCTTGTTCAGGAATCCTATCCCCTGGTTACTTCCTGATCTGAGTTATGTGACCCCATAACAGCTACTGCTTCTTCCCCAGAGGACCTGAGCTGCTACAGCACTCCCTCTAGTGGTGGGTTCTGTTACTGCTGGTCATATGATCTCCGTGACCTTCCATATAAAAGGAAGTGGGTATCAACAGGATGTTGCCAAGGAGTTCTCCTAGGCTCTTCTTCCAGGTTTCTGACGCATTCCCTGATCTGGCTTCTGACTCTCTGGATGACAGTCCCGGGCTCTGTCTGACTACTTCTGATTAACATCTGCCCTGAACACTGGCTCCGTCTAACTATACTTCTGCCTTATGCTCCTGTACTATGCTTTGGACTTAACCAGTCAGCAGTTACTAGCCTCTGCTTGTGCGGAAGCTGCAACCTAAAGTCAGTCACCCCTGGTGACTGACTTTAGCCGGAGGTTGGTGTCTTAAGACTCTGCGCCTTGTACATGTCTCTGCCAAGTCGGCTGGTGACACGAAGGGTCCAACCCTGGCACCGTGACATGAATATGCATTGCTGTATGGCATGTGCATGGATTTGTCCTCTATAGTGTGCTGACAAGCAACAGAATTTTCTCTTCAGGCTGTGCAGTTTTAATGCATGTTATGTCACAGATATAATTTGTGACAGTTTATGCAAATATTGATGGGTTCAATTTGAAGTGCACAAAGAGAGATAACACACAGACTTGAAAGATTATACTATTTAATAATAAGATAGATAGACAAAACAATGCAATACTGTAATAACAATTAATAAGCGGTAACAAAAGATACTTAGCTGCGGAAGAAAACTGAATTCACCCAAAGATTCTGCTGGAAATCAATAACTTGGCAGATGATCAAAGAAACATGTTGCATCCAGCAAGCTCTGGTCAAGACTAGTTATTAAGCATGACACTGTGTTTTTAACTATCCAGGAAACTGAGACAATGGCCAGTGTTTGACCAGTACTGACCAATGATAATCCCTTAAACCAGCATTTTACCTTATAAGGATGCCAGTTAAAGTTCCTGTACGTCTGCACAAGTTTTGGGAACGGGTGTCCTCTTGTAAACCTTGATATTAAGCATTGATCACAGTGATGAATATATATGCCTCGTGATTATGTGAAAGTTCGCTGATACTTTTCTTCCAGTAATTAAAAATGACATTTCAGAGATTTACCCTCTTTAATAAAAAAAGTTTAAAATTGATGAGAAAAAAACATTTTCTAGAGATGTTGATGAAAGAAAATTAGGGTTGCAGCTTGTCTTTTCTACACACTGCGTAGCATCATAAATAAAATCCCAATTTTACTGAAACCAGGGGTCGGCAAACTCCGGCCTTTAGGCCAGATACGGCCTAGCTGGTGGTTGGTTCTGGCCTAACGCCCCATGAACGTGTTTCCCTAAAAGGGAAATCCCTCTCCTCGGCAATGCATACGGAGGAGAGGGATTTCACTTCAGGAGGCGTTTCCTTGTGATGGGCGGAGCCATTAGGGCGGGACTCAGAGTCTGGTTCAGTGTGCTCCCGCCCACCCCTGAAATGGCCTATTGACCATAAAAGTTTGCCGACCCCTGCTCTAAACAGTGTGCAGAGCAATAAACTTGTAATATGAATACAGAGCTGGCGGTTGACCGTCAAAGGCACAACTGGCTTAGTCTATTATGATCCTTGTCGGGCCTAGATATCGGTATAGGGTAGACTAGCTCCGGGTATAATTTGTGGCTCGGCTTTGTAGCAACAAAGTACATGCACTTTTTTAAAATTAGTTTTATGCCTTTTAAAACACTACGAATTTTCTGAGTTGACCACAGACTTCCACTGAAATCCTTCATTACTTTGTCAGCCCTGCCTGCAGCACTACAGAACTCTGTTATCACGAACATCTCTGAGCATGGATACTTAGTAGTAGTATCCTCCACAGAAATTTTTTAGGCTGGGTGGGATAAAGGCTGTAGGCAGGTGGCGGTCCCTTTATTGTGAACTAACTTTTCCGTAACCACCTAAAAACAGCCGGGTGGTTATTGAAAAGTGCTGGTTGGTGTGCCCAGCTAAAGGTGCCCGGGGAGAACACTGCTTTAATTTCTCTTCTCAAAAAATAGTGCTGCTGTGTCTCCCAAGAGCATTTTTATATGTATTTGGAAAGGCTATTAAAGTAGTGGAATTCTGGGGGGTATCTCTATGTCAGAAGGAAATGTTACAGTGAGGAATAAAATCTTTCCTTGCTTCAGAAATAAGGTAAAGGAATATAAATCATGGTGGGACATGCGCCAGTTGGGGTGAGGGAGGTTTTGGGGTACACTTATAATTAATAAACAGTTGTTATATAGCACCAACATTTTGCACAGTGCTGTACAATAAATAGGGATTGCAAATGACAGACAGATACATACAGTAACACAGGAGGAGTGGATGACCCTGCCCAGAAGAGCTTACAAAAGAGCTGGGGAACCTAGCACACAATAGGAGGGGAGATATGGAATGGTGGGTAAGTAGTGAGGTTTTTAGAGACAGAAGAAGACTGGTAGGTGAGTTTGAAAAGATGGGTTTAAGAGCTCTTTAAATGTGCAGAAAGTGGGAGCAAGCTAAATAGTATGGGGAAGACCATTCCAGAGAGTCGAGGCAGCTCTAGTAAAGTATTGGAGCCATGTGGGTTATGAGGTTATGAGTGAGGAAGTCTTTAGTAGGTCATTGGAGGAGCGAAGAGAGTGGCTGGGGGGGTATTTTTCTATCAGGTCATCATTTAGATGATACATAACTCTTTAGGTCAAAAGAAAAGTCAGCTTTGTATTTCTCTAGATTATTATTTCCCAGGTCATTATGAGATAGAGGTGTAGATGGGGAAGAGGGGTGCAATATCTCACTTCTTCTGAGTCGTATATCCGCAGCTATAGGCATCATTCTTTCACTTGTTTTCTGGATGCAGCCGGTAAGAGGAGTTATGTTACACTTCACTTGAGATCTAGAAAAATTACTGGTGAATGTCCATTCTTTTTGTTTATGACAGGGACTCTTTATTCTTCTGTATAATTCTCTTTTGTTTGTATTCTACCATGTCTGGCTGTGTTTAGTTGTCACAAGATGGAGTGTGCAGTTTGCTGCTTAGCATCAATTTCATCTGATTACAGTTCGTTCTTTTCCGAACGCTTGCATCATCTTGTCCCCATCTTTTATTGCTTGATTCTTTGATGAATGCTTTTTTTCCTCTCTTCTCACATGAAAAACGCATCAGGGCAGACGAGATAATGATCTCTGGAAAAGCGCTCTGTAATTTAGTCTTCTGTTTTCTCTTTGAAGTTCTTTATCGGCACGGGTCATGAAAATAAACTACAACATTTAAATAGAGCCTTCTTTTGGTCACGTAGGCGCATACTTCATTTTGGTGAAGATTTAGAAGGGAAGAGAGGGATGAAGGTTCTACTTCTTTTTTCCAGCTGTGATTTTGCTTTACTCAACCATGGTATTTGTCTGTGGCCTGGCACAATTTATAGAACCAAGATTTTTTCAAACAGAAGAGGTTGTATTGTGGCAGTCGTATTGTAGGTTGAATATAATAGTTATGTTTGCTGGGCACTGGTGACATTCTTGAGAATAGGGCCTATCCAATGGCTAGAGCATAAAAATATTAAAAATGATAACACCTTTTTGAATGTGACCTATCCTTTCACTAGCAACCAAAGATATCACCAAGAATGGGACTTAAGCATTCACGAAAGACGCGTGACAACACTGAGAAGCAACCTATCAATTCACTAGAAACTGATGACATCACTGGGAATGCAGTTTATCCATTCACTAAAGACTGGTGACATCACTGACAATGCAGCCGATCTATTCACTAGAGTCCAGTGACATCTTTTAGAATGCAGCCTGTCCAATCACTAGAGAGCAGTGGTATCACTCAGAATACAGCCTATCTATTCACTAGAGATTGGTTGTCTCACTTAGATATCAACCTATCCATTCACTATAGACCAGTAACATCACTCAGAATGCAGCCTATTCATTCACTAGAGACCAGTAACATCACTCAGAATGCAGCCTATTCATTCACTAGAGACCAGTAACATCACTCAGAATGCAGCCCATTCATTCACCAGAGACCAGTAACATCACTCAGAATGCAGCCCATTCATTCACCAGAGACCAGAATGCAGCCCATTCATTCACCAGAGACCAGTAACATCACTCAGAATGCAGCCCATTCATTCACCAGAGACCAGTAACATCACTCAGAATGCAGCCTATCTATCCACTATAGGCTGATGACATCACTGATAGTGCAGCCTTTCCTTTGGCTAGAGACTGACCAGAGCAGATGCTGAGAATTCAGCATATGTGTTCAGTAGAGGTCATTGTCATCAATGAAGTATGTAGCCTATCCATTTTCTGGATCTTAATGGCATCACTAAGAATGCAGCCTATCCATTCACTAAATATTCAGTGACATCACTGTCATTGCAGCTTGTCCATTCATTAGCCACTGGTGACATGACTGAGGTGGCATCCTGTCCATTCATTAAAGTCCAGCGATGAAAGTGTTATCTTACCAACGTTTTACAGAATAAATGTTTACAATAAGTGCCACGGGCATCACAGTAATCTTCATTGGTCCTTTCAGTTCTGGGATCATTAAATAGCTTTAGAGAATCATTCTGTCTGTGAACAGATTTCCCTGATGGCAAATAAAAATCACAGCAAGATTTGTTTTTCACAGAGCCGCTGAATATTTGGCGATAACTTTACATCAGTGATGCAGCAAGTCTGTTTAACAGCTTCTTCATAGTTTATTAAATGCTTCTGATCAATGCAAATCTTTCTTGCTCATAAAATGTAGGAAAAAAAGAAAAAATAATAGAAAATTGTCTGGTCAGACACAAGCCTGTTGTCTCTCTAAGAATATTGCGCTGTTTCCAGCAGTGACAACTTGTGACTTGAGTTTGAATTAGTGCTGCAGTGTTGCTACAATAACCCTAATTTTCTTCAAACTGGACCTAACATTGTCCACACATCCTAAACAATATATAGCAAGCTATATGCTTTTCTCTCTAGATCAGTGTTTCTCAACCTTTTTTAACAAGGGGGAACCATTGAAATAACTTTCAGATCTTCAGGAAACCCCTTCTATAATTTCTATGTACAGAGCTCACAGTACATTAATGAGGTGGTCTATGGTAAGAATCCCTCGTACATTGCTGGCCATTGGGAAGAATGTCACCATTACAGATAGCCAAAAAGATAATTGGTGTCACTTAAACTGACCTGAGAGGTACATACTGCTCATTGCTCAAGGAACCCCTAACAACCTCTGGAGAAACCCTGGTTGAGAAACGCTGCGCTACATAGACATAGCTGACTTTGTTCAGGGTCTCGATCTACTTTTTGGTCTGAGATTCCAACTCAAAGAGATGACAAAATCATTTCAATCCTGGCACCTATGCAAAATTTTGCACATGAAAATGGAATAGATTTATTCAGTAATTTATTTTAAATTTCCATGAGGGGGGGAAAGCACAACAAGAGAAAGCAAAATATTAGCAAATTAAACTTTAATTTTGAAAGTAAGCCATAACTTTTCACAAGGACCTCATAATGGAGTCTCTAAGTCTTTCTCTGTCGCTACATTTGATTACTTTTTAAATATTTGCTCTTTTGCACAAATGCATGTCTTTGACCTGTAATAATGAGCTCATGTGGACCTAGAAAACAAATTTAACTCATAATGGAATTGGAAGATTTACCAGTCTGTGCATTGCTTATTGCATGTAAAATGAATAAAAGGTTGCTGGATATATTTAGTGATCAGCGCCGCATTTTCAAACATTTTTCATGTTTTAATCCAAACAAAGTACTGGTGCCGAGTTGTAGATAATTTAGGAAAGCCTTGAAGTCTGTATGTGTATCTCTAAATACATGAAATAGCCACATGTCCTAATTTCTCTGCATTTTATAGCACTTATCAGTCAATTTAGATGTATAATTTTGCAGATAAATACTGATCTGCTTACACTCCAAGAGAATACTTTGAGATGGAAATGTAAATGATTTTATAATGATTGATTTGGAGCATCTTCTCACACACAATCTGTATGCCGATTCATCTTCATTCTTCCATACTGGCAGCTGGCATTTTACTCCTTGGGTACCTCTAAGGTTTTCTGAAGGACCCCAATGATATGCATGGACACTTTAATAAAAGCACCTATTTTGCACCTTGGAAAGGTTTATTTTATTATTGTTATTAATATTATAATTATTTATTTTTCATTATTTACCGTATGATAAATACAGAAATATAAAACTATTGTTTGCCAAAAAAACACACTCTTTTCTTCTGTTCCATGTATACTGTACTTGGATCTTAATCCAAGAGATGGTGGTCTTGTCTATCTTACCTCTGCTTTGGGGGAGCAAATCTGCAAGTATCCTAGGTGTCATGAAGTTCCTATTTTTTACACCTGAAAGCTTCAACTATTTTTAAAGCTGCTGAGACCATAATATGGAGAAAACTGGCACTATTTTGTATAGCCAGCTACAAATCGCCAGGGAACAATTTCACAACACGCCCTTGTCTAATGGCGTGCAAGGAAGCAGTCTGCAAAGCACTATTGTACTTCTGGACAAGGAGTATAGAAGGAAGGTCTGTGGCACAGCATTCAGGCTGTTTGTTGAGTCTCTACTTTTATTACATGTGCGCTGTTGTGGCTAGATTTAAGATTTAGATGTCCTTAACCTTTGCCCAATTGTCACCATTTTTCTCTTGGGTGTCTACGTTTCACCATTTTCTTGTCTCTTTAGCATTACAAATTGTAAATGCTTTTATCATCAAACCAGCACAGAAATAGTCATCCTGAAAGGCAATTAAGACTTCATGCTGCAATTTTTGAATTCAGCTCATGCTATAAAAAATGTTTTAACAACATGCCCTGTGTGCTCAACTGCAATTGTATAAACACCCTATATTTATACATAGGCACATGTATGCAGACTTAATAAGCTTTTTACATGATCGGAACCAGGGAAATAATATCTTTATTTAGCTGTGTCTTGTTTTCTGTCCTGCTTGATTTGTGCTGTCACTAGTAAAAAGAACTTCCAGATCTCATCTTCCATGCAATGGGAAGGCAGTAAAAATAATACTTATCTGTCATTAGTGAATTTGGCAGCTCTTTCACATAAACATAGAGTTTGCTTTTTGATTAGTCTGGGTGTTTTGGTTTTAAGTAAAGCTAATATTAAATATTGCAATCCAGACTTAAATTCACTGCAGTAAATCCTGTCTAGTAATTTCCTTTTTCTGTTATGGAGACATAAAAAATCTTATCTTTATGATGGCCAGCTGTGCATTAGGAGGACACAAGCTTAGAATAAAGAGCTCAGATATTAAAAACATCATATTTATCCCTCATTTCCTTTCTCTGTGGCATATGCTGCTTCCCTACCTCCTAGATTGTAAGCTCTGAGGGCCAGGGTCTTCTCTTCTTCCTGTGTCACTCTCTGTGTCTGTCAACTGTAACCCGTATTAATGTACAGTGCTGACTAATATGTTGATGCTAAAGAAATACTGTTTAATAGTAATAATAATGTGTGTTTTTTAATGTGCTTCGATCCAGGGCCCAAACACTTTTCTATTATTCTGCTGTACACATTTCAACCAATGAGAATAAGTGAACGAGGAATCATATTTTTATCCCCAATTGTTGATACATTTTCCCCCATTGTTCCTTACCCCTGTGCAACCCCACTTCTTGGTAAATAATAGTAAATGGATGCTTACAATGAGTACTGTTCTCTTTACACAAGCAAGTCTCTTTTTTTTTTATTAATCATAAACCATTCTCTCCCTATTCCTTCCATGACTCTCTTGATTTTGTAGCCATTATGGCTGTGGCTCGGTTAGGATTTATTAGCAGATTGGTTTATGCTGCTCTATAATGGATTCTGTCCCAGTACTCATTGTCCTGACTTGCCTGTTTTAGCAAACCACTTTATGAAATGATTCATTCATTTTTTTATTGTAAATCTCGGCTCTGACTGAAGGCTGTTTCACCGCGGGTCAGCTGCATACGACAATTGCCTTTGTAATGTATATTCACAGATATAAAATTGAATGGAAAGAACAGAACAACAAATATTTTTGCAATGCTAAGTCCTGGCAAGGGCGAAAAAAGTAAAGGCTTCATCTGTACAAAGAAATTGTGCGGCAACATTGTTATACCGTCCTTCAATTTTTTAAATAATTATTATTTTCTAATACTCTATTTACAGCAGTGTTTGTGCCCTCTAATTTACTAGCTGTGGTGAAATTGCAATCCCCACTATCTTTCCAGTAGGACTTATTCAAACCTTGAATTCTGGAGAGTGCTGCAAGTTGCAAAATGTCAGGCAGACCCTTTTAGCTGGACACAGCTAAAGAGTTGAGTCACAATACAGGGGCTGTCACCCACCTACAGCTTTTTCTCACCGAGCTTAAAAAGATTTCTGGGTTCAACACTGATACAAATTATATATGTCAGTCACATACATTTTATTAACGGCCTCTGTTTTCACATTAAAGCCATTTTCCTGGTTGTCTATATTTTTATTTCCTTGTATTTATCAAGTGCCGACATATTACACAGGGCTTTAAAAAACCCATATTCATATCCGTAACTGTTCCTCAAAGGGGCTTACAATTTAATGTCTCTAATATAGACATATGTCTAAGACAATTTTTTGTTTATTAATTACATGTTGCAGATAGTGCCCTGCCCAAGATTAGAACCTGGGACCCAGCGTTGCAAAGGCCAGAGGTCCAGCCACCGAGGCAACCATGCTGCTGAATGAGACTTGCAATACAATAGACACGAGAGTATAGCTGAGTACACACAACAGAAAATTCCTGTCCAACAGTCATAATGTTCTCACGTGAAAATCTAGTGTGTGTATAGTAGTTCCCCGACATAGTTAGGTAATCTGTCCTGGTGGTCCTGTCCATCCAAACCTCCGCTTGGAGAGAGTGAATCTGCAGTTTGTATATTCTCATCTCTGCTCTGTTTTAATTCAGAACTGCAAAATAGGATGAGAAAAAAAGATGATCTTGCCTATAAATTACCACCTGCTGATCTGTAATATCTCGTATTTACCCCCATAAATCAAAGCTGAAACAAATTTGATATTTACAGTTTAGTAATGAATTTAGGAGAAAAATAGGAACTATATGAAACGCTCGATACATTCCAGTGTTAAGTTATGAGAATGCTCAGAGGAGAAAATGTGCTTTGATGCAAAGTAACAAATCTGCTGATCACAGAATTCAGTCTGTCCTTCATTCCTTCCCCAACAATCGGCAGCTGTTTTGTCTGGAGCCATATTGAGCAAAAAATGTATCGATACAAATGATAAATGTTCTTATGTAACACAGCAATAAATGTAATTACTATCTTCCAGAACAACTGCATAACGTAAATTACAAGATGTAAATCAAACTTTTCAGAAAAAGGTTTTTGTCCTTGACAACATTTCAAACTTTAAATTTAAACACATCTTAGGTGTGGATAGCGTATTATTTTCTGGGTGTTGATTACCTGTCGGTGTAATTTCTATCCTGATTACCAATGGTGGTAAAAAGCTTTTGGCGTAGGCTATTGCTGGGTACAGGACTTTTCCCATATTCATCCAATGGATTCATTCCCATATTCATCCAATCCATCAAGGGATGCTCCCTCTCAGCACTGTTGAAAGCCTGCTGAATCTGAATTCCATAAAACCTTAACTGAATTAGATGCTTGAGATTGTTTTGTAATGTGTCTCTAGTAGTCATTCTCATACAGGGTTTACTTGGGGTTGTCCAGAGGTTGTTAGGGGTTCCTTGAGTTTAGCTGGTTTACCTCCAATGTAATAGTGGCTTTAAAATTTTGTGGCCAGCACCACTTGGCAGAGTCAGCATGAAACCAAAACTCTTTTGGCTATCTGTAAGGATAACAAACGAACAAAAGAGAGAATGAAGCAGGCAATCAAAAATATACATTGGTAGGTTTACATAATACAAATAAGTACAAGTTCCTATGTTTGAAAGTTTGACAGGACCACATCATTACGTTCATTCAAAGGTACAGTGAGGGAAATAAGTAATTGATCCCCTGCTGATTTTGTACGTTTGCCCTCTGACAAAGAAATTACCTGTCTAATATTGTAATGGTAAGTTTAATGTAGCTGCGTGAGACAGAATAACAACAAAAGAACCCCCAAAAACCCAGTGCTCAAAAGTCAGAGCTTGATGTGCATTGTAATGAGTGAAATAAGTATTTGATCCCCTATCAACCAGCAAGATTTTAGGCGCAAGATTTTAGGCTCCCAGGTGTCTTCACTGTTTGCAGCTGAGATTAGGAGCACCCTCTGTAAGGGATTGCTCCTAATCCAAGCTTGTTACAGAACCTGTATAAAAGACACCTGTCCACAGAAGGAATCAAGCAGTCATATTCCAAACTAGCCACCATGGCTGTTACCAAAGAGCTGTCTAAGGATGGGGACAAGATTGTAGACCTACACAAGGCTGGACTGGGCTACAAGACTATCACCAAGCAGCTTGGTGAGAAGGTGACAACAGTTGGCGCGATAATTCACAAATAGAAGAAACACAAAATAACCGTCAATCTTCCTCGGTCTGAGGCTCTATATGACAAAGCAGCCCAGAACTACATGGGGGGAACTTGTCAATGATCTCAGGGCAGCTGGAACCATAGTCACCAAGAAAACAATTGGTAACACACTGCACTGTGAAGGCCTGAAATCTTGCAGAGCCCGCAAGGTCCCCGTGCTCAAGACACCACATGTACAGGCTCGTCTGCAGTTTGCTCTGACTTTTGCATCTTTTTCTTTTTTTTACAACGGGTTTACCCACAGAACACAAATTCCTCATGTTTTCTTTAACAAGAAAGCATTAGTGATTAACAGCTATTTTGTGTTGCGTGTCTCAACCTCCCCTGAGGAAGTCTAAATAGAGAAACGCGTTGGAAAACTAGTCAACTCCACCTTCAATATACATCTACCTCTGTACACCCATAAATTGGGTTATAGGACAAGAATTGGATAAATGTGTATAGCTTAGGTGAATCTACCCACTTCACTAGTGGATATCTACTACATACCTTTGAATAGATGTAACTATTTGGTTCTTTGTCAAACTTGTAAATGCAAGGGTTCCTCAGGGGTACCAGAGAAAGGCAGGTCCGTACGGTAATGGTTGTATTATTCATGTTCAGATTACGTAGCGGGAAAAAAAAAGGTGCGCTGCAAGTGCTGGATAATCATGGAATTGTCCTGGGACAATCGGTCAACTTCCAAAGAGAAGAAGGTGATGACAATCTACAAGGGTCCTTCATGAAAAGTTCACTTTACTGCTTTCATTCAGTTGAATATTTTGCGTTTTGCAACACTCGGGAGCTCTCCTGCTCTAATAAAAGGAAATAATTATTACACGATAGAAAGGTGAGAGCCGGGAAGTCGGGGCCTTGACAGACCACCAAGACGGAGGCTATTAAAACAAATCATCAGTGTGCCAATTAAAAACATTTCCATGCGGCTCTTTAGATCTAGACTGATGGCAGTGGTTAATTTCACAAACTAATTACCCTGCTGCTGCTTTAATGAAGACGTGAGGTGAATACATGGTTGGGAACGGCAGCAGTTGAAGAGAAACGATGAAAGGGAAGTATACTCTGGCGCAGAGGAAAATGACACAGCTTCTGTTTCTAGATTAGAACTTGGAAAGTGACATCCTTAAGGCCAACCTGATAAAGCAAAGTCCTGCAAAACAGTCCCAAATTCTTACTGCAGATCAGAGCAGTTACAGGAATTCTAATAAGAAACCAATACGACTATGTCAACCTCCAAAAGACCTCTCAATTCACCCTAAAGTGGGCTTGAACTCAAAAATGAAAATTTGCAATATTTTAGGAACATGTATAAATGTTAAATATATAAGAAGGACTTTGAAAATGTACTCTGTCCCAAATTCCTGCTGAAAAATAGCAGAGCACCTGACATGTAAGGGTGCTTGCAGCGTTGTCATTTATGCTCTATGAGATTTTGCTGTCTTTTAGAGAACATTTATAGTTGATTTTGTGCCTAAACAGTGTAATGTGGGATACTCTAAGGCAGCGGTCCCCAACCACCGGGCCGCGGCCCACTACCGGTCCGCGGCGGTGTTTTCAGTGGGCCGCGATTACATGATCCATTATTGAAAACGAAGCGGCACCCAACCACCATCCGCGGACCGGAAGTGGTCCGCAGCGGTGTTTGTATGAGATGCCGGTAAATGTACACAGTAGTCTGTGTACAAGCAATGTGAGCACATGACATGCAGCTCGATTGGCTGTCAGATGTCATGTGATCGCTTTGAAGCAGCAGAGGTGCACAGAGAGAAAAGAGAAGACGCCAGAGTATGTCTTCTCTTTTCTCTCTGTGCACCCCCCCCCCCCGGTCCTTAGAGAAATTTCCTTCCGTGAAACCGGTCCCTGGGGCCAAAAAGGTTGGGGACCGCTGCTCTAAGGCACTCCTGCCTCTGACTGAGATTTTTTTTAATGTCACTTCTGTGCTGCTTACTCTTCTCCTTGCTGGAGAATCTAACAGGAAGCAAAGCACTGCCTTCTACCAAGATGGCCACCTCTTTACTGAGACACATTGGAAACAGTATTTTTCCCATATTTTTTTTTTTAAACCTGGGTGGGAAGAAGCTGTCAGCGGGTGGTGGCCCCTGTATTGTGACCCAACTTTTCAATAACCACCCAAAAACGGCAGGGCAGTTTTTAAAAAGTGTCGGGTAATATACCCAGTGCCCTCTGTCTATACTTTCTGTGCAATAACTTTCAGAGTTTAGCTTCCCTTTAAGGAGCATTAATCATTATTTTTCTAGTATTGACTTGGTATCAGCTTACTGCAATTCTAACTATAACAGCACTCAAACCATGATACGAAAGGGCAGGAATGGGAACCAATCAGATGTTATGCATGTAAATGTACTGATGAATGAAATTCCAAAAAATTAAAGGGAAGGAACCTAATCAGTCCCCTGCTTGTCTTTTTTTGACCAATCAGCAGGCTAGAGGTAGACAAAAGACACCGCTGTTTTCCTTCTACAACTGTAACAGATATTGGTGTCCTCTTCTAACCAGTGTTTCTCAACCAGGGTTTCTCTAGAGGTTGTTAGGGGTTCCTTGAGCAATATAAAGAAGGAGTTCCCTGAGACCTTAAAGTTATTTCAAGTGTTTCCCTCATGGTGAAAAGTTCAAGGAACACTTGCGCAGGCTGTAAGTAGTAACTCTCAGGACTTGAAGCAGCTTTAAATTTATCTGTTTCATCTATGTGTTTAGCAGTTTGCATGGAGTTTAACTTTAAATCTTACTAAAGGTGTAACATTTGTAATATTTTTAGATGAGCTGAATAAAGAAGAAACAGAAACAGATGAAAAACCAGAGACAGTCAATGATTCGTTGCCTGATATCATGGAGGAATCCTTCCAGAGGATGGGCAACATGTCTGTAGTTCGCTCCAGTTCCCCATGCTTCCCGCTCTCTTCGGATTCTACAGTCAGGTAGGATGCTCAGTGCTTTAAACATTTTGATGAAATGTCAAGAATCCTGACAGCCATATGAACAAGCTGCAGAAAGTTTAAGCGTTTGCTGGAATGACTAATATTATGACAATTAATAATAATAAACAGTATTTATATAGCGCGGATATATTACGCAGTGCTGTACATTAAATAGGGGTTGCAAATGACAGACAGATACAGACAGTGACGCTGAGAGAGGACCTCACCCCGAAGAGCTTTTAATCTAGGATATGCAATATACTATATTTTGGGCTGATTTAGGACCTAAAGTCAATTGTTTACCATAAAGCTGAAGTTCAATTTGCTTACATTTGCTTTCCCTTGGTTTCTCCTTCCCCCTTTGTCAACATGCCACTGAAATGATTTAAAAAAAAAATTTTTTTTTCTGTTTTCTTGACATACTTTATTTTTGACTCCATGACACCATGACTAGGGCTTTGTTCGTCTCCCTGCAAGGCAGGAACAGGAGGCTGCTGTAGTCAACATGTACTACATACTTTACATTATACTGAGCCTTTATAACTGAATTCCAAAGAATAAAAAAGAGAGAGGAGGAAAGAGCTTTGATATTGGACATCCCATATGAGTAGAGAAAGAGTAACAAAGAGAAGATCCCATCAGTTTGCTGCTCCTTTCACTCTCCAGTCACAGGCTGGATGGAGATACAAATGTAACTGTTACTTAGCAGCAGCAAAAAATTCCTGTTCTGCTTCAACCGTTTCCAACCATTTCTGTTTTATTGACCCTTCTACTTCTTTATAGTGGCTTAGGTGTATCAAAAAAAAGAAAAGGGTAACCCAAAATTTCTCCTTATTAAATTGGCAAGCCCCGTTATGGTCAATGTATACAGAACACAAAAGAAATAGAGGTAGCGGGCTTTTAGGCAATAAAACAGTGAATTATACTGGCATTAATCAACATTAAAGAGTCATTCAGCTAAGTTTTGTCTATAATGACTCTTTAATGTTGAATTATTCTAGTAAAATTCAAAGTTTTATTGCCTAAAAGCCCTCTACTTCTATTTCTTTTTTGTTCTGTATATAGTGTCCTAAATGACTAAAAAGGTTGGTTGGTACTCGGTACAGTGTGGCCCTGGTTTTGGGGGTCCTAGGATGCTCTGCAGGTTTTTGGGTGTGCTGTGTTTACACAGATAGAACCACTTTGGAAATTCCCTTTCATTTGTTTACTTTATTCAAGTTACATTAATTTCTATGTAACAAAAAAAACAAAACAAACAAAAACTGAAAAAGCCTGCAGATAGATCATTGTTCAATACTGTGCATCTATAATAAAAACCACAGCTCTTATCATGAGTGTTCTTAGAAAATATTTATGATCCAAATTCATCCTGACAGGTGAATTATGTGCTGACGTGCCATCTCCAGGGTTAGAATCCCAAGACTGATGGTGGAGAATTATGCTCTCTTTCATTAAAGCACTGCATAAAATAAAACAGGCTTATGTTGAAGGAAAGCATGAGGAAAATGTAATTTAGTTTAAGTTTAATAAATTGAAGATTAGTGCACAGGCTGCATGAACAGAAAAAATGTTTTCTCTGCAGAAAATGCTGCCTATCTCTGCCAGTCCTTTACTGGTTGCCCATGCTTGTATTGAGACCTGGTGGCATTCGGGGTTCTTGGAACAGGATCTGATTCATACTAGGGGATGTGTAAGACATATAGCCTATTAAGCACAATTATATAGAGTCCTCCAAATATTTTCAGTCGGAGGTGCTCAGCAGGCATGGACTGTGCCAGGGGGACTGTCAGTGTCGCTCCTATTTGCCAAGCGTTTCTGCACAGCTCCACATCTCTGCTGGCATTAGCGACTCCAGACTGCTGTCCTTATATCTTCTCTTCCCTACTGTTTTAACTAGGCTTTAGAGGGTAATGTGATGTGATGCCGGCAGAACTCTGGAACAGCTTGGCTGGAAAGCTAGACTGGCAGTGCAGTTCGTGTCGATTACACTGAGTTTAAAGCAATAAAGAAATGCCAGACAGTGCTGGGAATTATATGGAATCATAGTGGTACCTTATATCACTGTGCTGTGCAAAACACTACAATACTGAGAGGGCTGGTACTGAGTCATATAAACTATGTATCACTCTCTCTTCCAGTAAGAGGATAAAATGACTCCAAAAGGACTATAGGGCATATTAAAGGAAAAAAATAATTTGTTAGGCTTAACCAAGAGCGGTTAAATCATAGTAGGAGCCTTATTTTCCTTTTTTAGAAGGGGAAATTCATAGGTTTGCTAAGAGAATTCTAATTTCACCACTTTTTTCTTTTTTTTTCTTTAAAGGGGATTAAAACTATAGCATATGTAGACAGTTTTGCATTTCCAACTGCATGGTAACAGTTAGTGGGATTTTCTGAAATGGGGGTCAACACCATATTAATGCACATAGTTTTAAAATGAGGCGTGAAGCTTGTATTAATTCCTTTTATGACTTTGTATTATCAACTGTCCATGAAATAAAAAAAAGAAGAGTTGTCTTCCTGCACTCCTCAGAACATAATAAGCTGCACTGTGCTTGGCATCAGGTGATTCGAGAAATGGGCTCCTCAAAAGTTTAAAGGAAGGAGGAAAAAATGTACCGTTGCAGATTTACAATATGTTGGGAAAAAATGTTGAATGAGATCAGATGCCTGCTGCCATTTCAGTGGCACAATGATCATCAATATGAATCTCCCCCATCTCTTGGCAGCACTTCCTGCTTCCTGTGGAAACACAAATTCGGCTATTTTGTAGTTCTTGGGTTTTGTCAACAACTTGCAGTTGGGAAGCAGATGGTCCGCCAAGGCGAAGCACATCATTCCCGCATCAGCTGGACGCTGTTCAAAACTCATTTTCAGATATGTGATATTTGACAAATGTGTCATTTTTTTTATACATCCTCTTTGATTACCATTAATTTGATGCCGCTTGCCAAAATAAGAACGAAAGGCATACTTAACGTCTGTTCAGCTAGAGAGGACAGAGTGTGAGAAAAAGCTTCCAGCCTCCTTATCATCTGAGACGCACTAGCTTGTTTCATAAGCATTTATCCTGAACAGCCTGACACATTTGGTATGTAGAGAGCTCGGTATAGCTACTTATGTAAAGGAATATACACATGAGCATGGATTATAACGGTAATGTAATATAGCATATGTTAAAAGTGGAGCCTGGAAGTGCAAGGCTTGAAATCCCTCCACAGCTCTTATCCCACCTACCTTTCTGACCTGATAGAAAAATATCCCCTAGCTGCTTTCTTCACTCCTCCATTGACCTGATAATTACTTCCTTACTCATAACCTCATAACACGCATGGTTCCAAGACTTTACTAGGGCTGCCCCGACTCTCTGGAATGGTCCTATTCGGCTTGCCCCTACTTTATGCACATTTAAGAAACCTCTTAAAACCCATCTTTTCAAACTCACCTACCCATCATCTTCTGTTTATTAAACCTTCACTACTCACCCACCACTCCATTTGTGTGCTACATCCCCAACCTCTTAGATTGTAACCTCCATGGGCAGGACCCTCTCCTCCTCCTGTGTCATTGTTTGTATCTGCCTGACATTTGCAACCCCTATTTAATGTATGGTTAGTTTTTGGATTTATTAATCTGAATCTATTGTTAGACTCTTCCCCCTGCCCTATTTGTCAGAAAATAAAGCCCTGTTGCATCCATGTCCAAGAAAAAAGGTTTTGCCTAGAGTTTGGGTTATAAAATAAAATTGTGGCTAGGTGATGGACATTTGTTTAAATATTCTTAACAAGCAGTAAATTTTAATAATAAAATAATCCCTCACTAAACTCAGTAGCTGAAGTCACTGTGCAGCAATTTATTCCTTCACTTTGAAGGAAAGCTATTGTTTAGAGCTATTGTTTAGAGCTTTGACAAACTAAAGTCATTCAGTTATCTACTTAAAAACAGAATATTTATAGATAAAACTTATTTTATTTAATTTTAGTTTTGGGTAGAGTGGTATGAGATTAGAACTGCTATCTGAAAGGGAGATTTATCTTCTTTTTGCTCTACTGAATATTGTTACTGGGCCTGGAATATACTGGTGAAATTTTAGGTTGCAACCAGAACAATAGATCAGTTATCACTCAATCGGGGCACCTGTTTTAAGGACCGCTGCCTAAAAGAGGATTTCCTTCACTTCATAATGATTTCCTCTCACTTTCCGCTTACACAAAATTAAGCTTTATCTCCACAATGGGGTACAGATAGCAAAAAAAAGTTTTACATTGTTCCCTAATGTTAAAAAAATTATAATAAAATAAAAGTTTTAGTGTTAGATACAGATGCTTTTCACCTAACGACCAGGTTCTGTTCCTGCTACCAAAGAGCATAGGATAGACCTGAGCGTGTGCAGCACCTGTCAGTGGCAAGTTCACTGACAGCCTGCAGATTGGGGATCATGAAAGAGGAAGACATAGGGAGCCCAGAAGACCAAAGAGGAGACGCTGCATGGATATACACTGTACACTTTTGTACAGTGTACTTGTCGGAAGAGCCAGTTGTAAGTGAGGGCGGTCGGTAACAGGTAAGTTGTTAATCTGAGGATCTGAATACTTCAATATGAAACTTCTGTGCTGCAGTTAGGCAACACTTACAGGTCCTACTCCTTCCCTAGCCTGTGACTGGACAGAAAAGGGAAAGGCAGAAGACTTAAGAATTAGGCTAGGTGCACACGTTAGATTTTTGTCGTTGAAAATGATCTTTCACAATCCTTTCCAATAACAAAAGACTGAAAGTGAAATGAACTGAAATGCATGAACAAGCCCTGTAATACAGCGCAGTTCTTCTCTATGGAGAGGGGAGGGGGGCGAACGAGTGAGCGGCACCCCATTGTGCTCTCTTCCCTTCACTTGTTGTTCGTCCTTTGTTGTACACATGTACGCTTCTGTACACACGTCAGATTCTCGTCCGATACTAGCTCTCACTAGGCGAGAATTGGACTAGAATCTTGTGACGTGTGTACGTAGCCTTACACTGCTCTTGGTTTTTACTAAAAAATGTGGGGCCGGTGTTAATGAGCTTTGCTTTAAGAGGATTTTACATTCCTATAAACATTTTTTGGAATGTAAGACCTGCTTAAAGCATGGCAAATGTAGTACAGGAGGAGGCCAACTGCTGGTCAGATTACCAGTCGGTGAGTTCCAGGTTGAATCAAGAGCCTCTGAAAGTAATCTCAGTATAACATAGGCACAAAGCCCATTGGATAAAGTAATAGGTACAGAGCAGCATTAAAATGTTCCTTATATTTCTGCTTGGAGTTCAGCTTTAAGTAATGTCAGCTATCTTGGAGCTGCTCAGGTTGGTAACATGAAGGTGTTTTCTGTATAAACATTTCAGACAGATTTGACGACCATTATAAGTTTCTCCTTCTCACAACCAAACCCTTTTTCCCATTTGCTGTGTTTTTACCAGATGTTTTGCCGTGTATTGTTTTCACTTATGGCTTTATACTTGGAACTCACGTGCGCTCCATGCACAATCTATCACCAGACAACATCTGCAGTATACAAACCTCCAACACATGCTTACATTGCGTAACAAACGTGTTCCATACATCCAAACATTCTGGCTGCACATCACCACAACCATTCATCACTGCACAAATCGCAACACAGAACACCGCGTGACACCGTAAACAAAATACATTGATATTGAGAAATGGAGGAGCATCCAAATGCCACAGTGCGTGCAAATTCTGGAGTTAATAGACAGCCTTTGATGAATAGCTTTCTTGCCAATGGCTGCCTTATTATTGCTGCCCGGACTAAGCTGTGACTCATCAAAAGGTGTTTGCTTTTGCAGAGGTGGTATAAACATCGCCGCAGCCATGGTTTTGCTTTCGAGGTAAGGGGGCAGCTGTGCAGGTTAGTTTGAGGGTCCAAGGGGAAAGGGGGTTGATTAGAGGAGTTGTCCATCAAATAAGTTTTTCTGAGGCCTTTAAATATTGACAAATTTGTTCATTCAAAATAGCACAGCTGTTACATGCAAGCACACTGTTTCTCCCTATGACCCTATCTCCCAATATCAGCTACACAAGGATTGAATTAATTTCAATGAGTTGCCCAAATGATAGACTTGCATTTGAAGGAGCAGTATAACCATGGTGAAACACTGCAAAGCATAAACAAGTACATGTTGAGCAAATTTGGCTTTTGGCTTTTGTGTACATATTTAGGAATTAAAATTAAAACAGGATATTTAAATACATAATAAGCCAAAAAATTACATGTTATCGTAGTAAAGAAAAATGGAAAGACGGCACCAACTCTTTACTGTTTTGACGTGTGGTGCAAGGAGAGGATGCTTGCAAACAGTATGACTCCTTATAGATTTTCATTGCTCATTTATGATCCTCCTAGCTGAAAATATACTGCAAGTATAGTGACCCAAGTGAATTGTTGATCCTCCCGACTGTTCTTACTTCGCCAAAAACAATAAATTTATTTTAGAATTTTAGCCTGGGTATCAGACACTGACATAATATCTGGCTTTCTATTGCATGGTGTGTAAGCGGAAGTGTTCCATAGCCGTGCTTGGTAACTCCAGTTTAAGCTGCTATCCTGGTCTGTAATTAGACCATAGATCCTTAATGTATTCCACATTCAGACACTTCTCACTTACAGATAGCTGATCATATGACCGCCTTGTGCTGTTATTGCTCTCATCAGAGTGTCTGAATGTATTTAATGTTTGTGTAGTAAAGCATATTTAGTCATTGCCCCGTTCAGTTTTCTTTCACAGGGAGAAAGAAACATCCTCCGGGGTGCATCACTGAAATATTCATGGCTTGAGCTCTCTTAAAGAACTGCTATGCATAAAAAGTGGTAAATATATATACTAGGTCTGTCCATGAAAAAACGAGACTGATATAATACGTTTTATTTATTCATATGAGAATTCTAATTTTTGTCCCCTTCAATATTCTCTCCATTCACAATTAAGCGGTCTTGTTTTTCCACTGGCGGAAGGTGTGGAACAGAATGTTTTCTAGATATCTGATGTTTTTTTCTTTACTTCATCCATTGACACAAAACGTGTTCCTTTAATCACCAATTTCATTTTAGGAGAAAGAAAATTTGTGTCTTTCAGTCACAGAAAGTGCTGTGTGAGAAGGAGCATTGTCCTGATGAAGAATTAAACCATTTTCCCACATTTCTGCCGTCTTTTCCTGACTATTTTTTTATCATACTATTATACCTTCTATATTTTTATATTATACTCATATACTTTCTTATTCTTCCTTTTAAGTTGAGCTGCCTTCTTGTTTTGTTCTGTAAAATTGGATTTTGTATGATAGGCCAGCTTTTGATGTTGCCACCCATTTAGTGAAATAATTTTCCAGTGAAGTCTGTAGTTATTTTCACAGTCTTACCAGCTCATTTGGCATCCTAAAAGTTGCATTGATTTTCTCATCATATTTATTAACCTCAGGGTTTAATCAATGTTCTTTGGTTTGCCATCACGAATGGCTCATTATCACATGGTGGAGAAGTGAAATATATCGGTTGCAGTTGTAAATAAGTATCAGACGGGCAACTGAAAGCTGGCTCAATGCATCCGAACTTCTTACAAAAAATGTTTTACCAACCTAAATTTCAGATAAAAGCACAGAAAATTAAAAAAAAGTATTTTAAATGCATAATTTCTGTTATGTAATGAATATACTTGCAATGTGCCTCTGTACTTGGTGGAAACAGAGAATAAATAGTCAATTGCATAACACAACCCCCTCAATCCTTCCATGTTGTAGTCCCTTGCTTTTCTGAGAATATCTAATTACTGCCTTTTCTGGCCCAGCTCCTTCTTCATCCCTACATCACCTATACAATACCATAGATCAGTGTTTTACAACCAGGGTTCCTCCAGAGGTTTCTGGGGTTCCTTTAGCAATGAACACTTTGCACCTCTCAGGTCAGTTTAAGTGGCATCAATTACCTTTTAGGCTATCTGTAAGGGTGACATTCATCCCAATGGCTAGCAGTGTAAGAGGCACGGTTTCCACGGACCACCATACTAATATACTGTGAGCTGTGGTTATAGTAATTATAGCAGGGGTTCCCTGAAGGTAATTCAAGTGCCCCCCTCCCCCCCGGTAAAAAGATTAAGAAACACTGCTATAGGGTGTCACTGTTGAGGTATATTATGATGTCAGGAATTTATTCATGCAAGTTTACCTAGTGGTCCACTTTAAAGTACATGCTAATTGTACCAAACAACTATAAAACCTCTTTAGATAGGAAAAAGATACTGAGGAACTTTCAGCCCCATTTTTGGTTTCAATAAAATTTACATTATTAAACTTTCAGAAAAGGCTTGATTCTCAGTACAGGAGGAAAATGTGTTGGTGAAGGCGGATGCCAAAAACAAACTCCTATCAGTAGTTTCTAATGAATGGCTTGGCACCCTCTACATTAGTGCTGTGTACACAGCTCCTAGCTCGAGTCGTTGCTTTGGCACTCCTGAGGTTTTCTACCTCATTATCACCTGAACTGACACAACATTTCCGCTGAGGTTTTGCTGCTTGTTCTATGCCGCTGGGAATCGGGAATGCGTGCCCTTCGCTTGGTATACGTTATCCTAGTGAATTAATGATCTTACCAAAGTAATTGTGTGGATCCAAACGGCGTTCAGCATCTGCTAGAGTGCATGGCAGCTGGGTACAGTTTTGGCTCCGAACAGAGAATGTTTAGATTTAAAATGCACATAACATACAGGTCTCTGGATTGCTTGAAGAAAAAAAGAAAAGTAGATATGGAATTGCCATTTTAGCTGTTATTTCGTTTATTTATTGGTCAACTATGGCCTTATTTACCATAATAGTATTTTTTTTCTTGCCCCCATGGCAGCAACACTCATTGTGTAGATGGGAATTCCCTAAATCCTCTTCACAGTACACAAAATAAAGCCCAACCCACTAAAACCTATTTTCCCGTGACTTCTCGGCCCAGTTATTCACTACAAAAAGTAAACTTACTAAAAAGTCTTGTTTCTGATTTCCTTATTGGTTTGTGCAGTGTAATTCAGTGAAAATAGTTCCTCTCTGAAACCCTCCCAATATCTTTGCAATACCTCATGAACAGCTACGAAGTTTATTACATAGTTTTTGTGCATAAACCTAATCTATACTCAATGCCCAATTTTTTCCATCCAGAACTCTCATATGTGAGTCACTTAAAAATCAAATAATTTCATCCTTTCATGACTCTCCCTAGCTTTTCCAATTTCCATGTCCACTGCTGTTTCCTACATTTGTCTTGATTCATCAGCAGGATCCATCTCCTCACAGACCGATTAATTTTGATTAGCACTTCTGTGCATGTGTGTGCTTGGGGTAGACTGACACTGCAAGTTTACAGGGCCTGTGAGCGTCTCCTACCTGCCTGAGTGTGTAAAGATAATATCGTATAAATAAGCTTTTACAAAGTATTTTTCCAAACTTTTACCTATTTCCGCTGAACTTTGGGTTATTGAAAAGTGCCAGGTGGTGCGTGCAGCTAAAAGGGGCTGCAGAGATTAAAACCAAGGAAAGCTAAATATCAAGAGTTCTATACTGGCTCATCATATACATCATCACTACTGGGAAGTAAAAGAAAGGTTCTTTTCTGCTATAGTAAAACACCTCTGACAACATTGTGATGGAAACAACCATCTTGATTCATGTGCTGTGTATCAATGCCCTTGAAGTTAGTATGCAACGTAGGAATTGGGGGAATACTGGCATTCATAAAAGCCTAAACACAAAATGTGTTTAGCTGGTGTAATCTTAAACAACATTTTGTGTTTTGTTAGTTTATTTGGAATAATTTTCCTTCTGCCCCCCACCCCACTTCCCCATCACCACCACATGCATTTTTCTGTAAAAATAGTTTTTATTAGGCAGGCATATACCTAAAAAGCAGGGGTATCAGACACAGGCAAAACCGAGGGCTAAATTGAGTAAAAGAACTCTGCATGGGGCTGTAATAAAGGTTCTGAGGACCACACTTACCTTTTTGAAAAGGAATTATTACTTAACAAATTGATTTTCCTCTTCTTTTGATTTTCTTCTTTTCTTGAAAACTGGTAATTGGAATGATGGTTGGGGTCCACAACACTTATTAGAGCTGGAGAAGCAACTTATGTGAGATGTAAAAATCCAAGCAAGCTAAAGCTTGCTATAGCTACGTTATAAAAAATAATATTAGGACAACGTTGTATAGAAGGCTCATGTCGGTGCTACAGCATACAAAGCCATTTTAGACAAAGAGTGGTGACTGTTGTGGTTTTCAAATGGGGGCTAACTCCATATTTCAATGAAATGTCCACCAAGCTAATATGGATATAACAGATCTTTTTTAGTATTAGGAACCATTTATTTGATGGTTTTGCACATGCACATTTATTATTACTCTTAGGAGGAAAGGGAATTGCTTCATGTAAGAAAATCAGGTCCCATAGGATGCTAATCAGCACAAACTGCATTTCAGGGCAAAATAAATACATAATGTCCATTTTCTGCAGGCAGTGAGTGGTAAAAGAAAAGTTTCTCAGCAAATAAAAAATATTTCAAACATCACGTAGAGGACAGGAAGGAGCGGAGGGCCTGATATCCATGAGAATAGGGCACACTGTACTATACACAGGGCTGCAGGTCCTACTTTAAAAGTCGTGTGGTTTGATCAGAGGGCCGTACACCCCCTTAGAACTCACATCTAAGACTCTTTGATGTACGAGGGGTGGGGTACACAGAGTCTTGCAGGGAACACTAATTGGTGCAGACAGGAATGGAATGAGCTGGCCTTGAATAAAGAACTTTGGAAATTCTTTCAGTACTATTTTAGGTTCTTTCTGTGAACACTTTCATAACTTAACCCAACCGATGAAACAGCAAAAAAAAATAATGGAAACTGAACTGCACCTATATATGATTTTCCATGAGGTCTTTTAATGCAAAGTAGAAAACATGTTACCTAAACTATTCCTGACTACAACATTTCCTAATAGATGACTTTTTCATGACGAAACCTTAAACTTCTAGAATTACTCCTAAAACATGCTGTGGAATCTTAATCTATCTGCATACCTCAACCACTCTCCATCCATCTGATACTGACCTTGCCCCTCTGTCAAGTTTCAAAGTTCTTTGTGGCCCCTGAGCCAAAAAGTTTGCCCACCCTTGAAATAAAACATGATCGGCGGAATCAAACATATTCCGACTTCTGGTCTGTATAGCATTATGTACAGAAAGTCAATCTTTAGTAACTGCTTCTCCTTTCATAGTCTATTCACCGACTGGGGAAATGGTGACCCTTAAAGGTGAAACTAGTGCAGTGAAGGATCATGTCCCCTTTCCTGCCGGCTGTTTGGCAGAAAAATGTAAATCTTTGGACTAAGTAGACAGAAATACAAATGTTTTGGCAAGCATATGTGAAAGTTTAAATAGAAAAAAATCAAAAAGTTTCTTCCAAACAATAAAATGCACCAAAACGTATGGAATGAATAAACATACATTCATATTACCAGCAGCATGCACCAGTGCCTTCCTGATATTTAAAAGTTGAAGAAACAAAGCAAACAATTAAGATCAGAATCACAGTGCTTTATTGCAGCCAGGATTTCTGCATAACCAGCTCTGGACTGATATTTGCTGTGCTGAAAACATTTACTACAAAAGTAAACACCTAGAAAATACTTTTGTGTTTTTTTTTTTTTTTTTTTTTTTTTTATACAGGTTTTCCACAAAATTTTTTTACACCAGACATGGTGCCAAAAGCTAAATGGGACTAAAGGGAGTAAAGAATATCGTTGAAGCTTTTATGGTCTGTTTACAGCTGTTCATGGTACGGCATATCCTGGGGTTCTCCTGGGTGAGCAGCACCTCGTAATACACAAGCAAAGCTTTGTAATGACATTTCATACTTGCTGCATTGCATGCTTTGTGTATATTCATTTTTTTGGCACTATGTCTGCACAGCACAAACTCTTCTTCCAAGTCATCCACATCTGTAGAATGTATGTCTTTAGGCCAAAGCTGTAAATACAGCTAAGCACAGGCATGTATATAATATAACTTAAAATACTTAATCTTTTATCATACCAAATAATAGTAAATAATTTTTAGGAATTTCATTCTAGTTTTACTAGATCACCCAGGTTCACCCATGATAGTTTATCTTCTCCATCTTTTAGTCTGGTCCTGGCTTCACTACTTATGGAGTCACTTACCTAAATCAAGCACACAGACGGTGTAGTATGCAGTTGTCCCCCATACCGAACGCTCGTTCTGGATCACAGACTAAGCAGTGTAACCAAACAGACATTCCTAAAGCACTTCTGGAAAAAGATGAGCAACCCCTGAATCTGCAGTCTTGTTTGCATGTTGAAGGTGTTTTAATTATAGAAAAAATAAACACCAACTTGTTCCTGGGATCCACCTCACTTTATTGGGGTTTTAAAAATGCAGAAGGTATACGTTTTTGTGAGAGAAAGGAAAAACTAAGAAGGAGAAGGAAAACTAAATGTAATATGTTCAAATGGGACTTATATTAAAGCTGCTTTGCCTAGTGCTACAAAGATGGATATGCTCCCCCCTTTTGATTTGTGTATTCATTATCCTGCACTAGTTTTCAATACTTTTAATAGTATCCATGCTTACGGAATATTTCAGGATATATTTGCCTGTGCAAAATCTATAAACTACTTCCTAATGTTATTCATCTTAATTATTTGGTAGGAAATCATTAAGCATCACCAACCACTAATAACCTGCACCTCACAGTTCAGCTTTCATGTTGAAGTTCTTACAAAACCAAATTAGTTCCCGTTTGCATGAGGTTCTGTGCTCAAGTACTGCCTGCTGTTGCATCCACCAATTGTCTCTGCCCACTTATGGGTTGACTAATGAATAGAATCATTCATCCCTTTCCTTTAGGCCCAGGCTGTTATCAGTCAACTCAGTACTAATATTAAAAAGGATTTGTATAGCACCAACATATTGTACAGCGCTGTACATTAAGTAGGGGTTTGCAAATGATTGACAGATAAAGACAGTGACACAGGAGGAGAGGACCCTGCCCCAAAGAAGTATATCAGTATATATTTTTATTTGCTTGTATTTTGGTGCTGTAGTAAGGAACACCTGCCACCAAGATCAATTATCCAAAGCACCAGAGAGACAGGTAAAGTTCAGGAGTTTAATTTAAGGAAATTAAAAAAAAAATGGTTGCAGGGAGCGGGTGGTAGAACTAGCAGGAATGAGACTGGAGATATCGTAAAGTAAATAAATAAAGGCGATACTGGATAAAATAAAGATTACGTTTTTGTAAAGCTTTCCAGTGTCCTCATTTTCATCATGAGCCATTCCAGTCTATAAAAGCCCTTCATAGAGCTGATTTTTCATTGGCGTGGGAGAGATAACATGATCATTAAAGTTATTCTGCTGCTACACTTTTAGGAGTGGAGGAATAAGATGCACCTTTCTGTTCACAACCTAACTATCAATAAACACTGTGTGACACTGGGAAGGGAGCCAATTTAAAGTAATTGATAGTATGAAAAGCCTCATCCTGCACTGCACTGAACTTTTTTTATTTTCATAATAAACACCATCAAAAATGGATGAAATAAAGATAAAAGTAGACTAACCAACCTCAATAAAGTGGAAGTAAACTGATCTTACTCACCTGTCCCTGTTCTCTGAGTGTGTCGCTACCTTCTTCTTTCTTGTGTTCCTTCCTTTTGGCCATCTTAAATGATCGGGCCAGGATAACGTATATGCCATAGAGGTGCTCATTCATTCCTGGCATGTGCATGGGAAACCCGGGATTGCCAAGTATCCTGGTGAACAAAGTTGAGTTGAGGATTGGCTGTTCAGCTTTTTGCCAGATACCTTGAGAAATCAGGCAGGTAGAAGGAATTATTGCTTCAGTTCCACTTTAAAGTAAAGCTTTTTAATTTGTATTAAAGGTAGTTTAAAATACCATATACATTGTATTGATGCATTTAAAATTATTAACTCCTTTATCTGACCAGAGGAAACTGCACTCGAGATATCCCTCCAGTTACCTTGCTCTGTGTCTGAGCATCCCAAGCTACGGAAATGAGCAAAACATTTTATTTCAGCATTTTCCCATGCTGTTTGTAATTTAGTAACATGAAAGTTTATAGTTTATAATCTTTTTGCCACCACTGCCGAGCCTTTAGCTAGAAGATTTCTAACATTTTCATCTCGCATAATTATTTTGATCTGATTTCTGGCCTTGCGGCTTGTACGCATTACAAGTGGAAATTGTGTAATTCAAAACAGCCTTCAAATCCTCCCATCTTGGCTGTCAAAACTCTTAACACTGACGTGGTTTAAACCAAATAGTCCTGATACACCTAATTAAGAAAATGACCTACAAAATAATGTATCCAAACTTGGCAATAAGATTGTTGCATACCTACATCAAACTGCAAAAATGGAATATATTGCAGCTTTTTCCAGTCTTACCAGTGCTGTGCCGGTACATTTTCTGCAAGTATAGAAAAGTATTTGGTATTTGTACCATCTGTATTTAGCGCCAACATATTACACAGCGCTGTACAGTAAATATCTGTTAATTCTGATAGAAAACTGGTATCCTTGGGACGTCTTGTGCTCTGAACTAAAATCTTAAAAATGTCTTTGGCTTTCTAAGCTACCTTATGTAAACTAAATGTAAAAATTGTCTTTTTTTTACATTGGATATAAGAAATAAAAATGCAGCAGGCAGCGCAGGGTGATGACACTGCTACTCCATAGAGTCTGTGCCACAAGTAGTGTTATTGCATAGGATTATGTTACTGGAAATATAAGGTGAAAATAAATAAATAAAAACTTATATAATAATGTATTATTATCATGAAAAGTAAAGCAGGACTAAACTTGTGATACTCATCTATCCCTGCTCTGTTGCATGGTGCCGCCATCTTCCTTCTTCTGGAGATGATCTAAGGCCATCTTGATTGGCCAGGCCAGGATTGATGTAACTCCTGCGCATGCATGCAAGAGTTAATTTATTTCTAGTATGCTCAAGGGAAGCCAGGATTGCCAAGTTTCTCTGTCAGCCAACACTGAGCTATGCATGCGCAGCTCAGCAAAATTTGACAGCTGGGTGGCAATCGGGTAAGTAAAAATGCTTTTTGCAAAAGGACATTGCTTGTCCCTTTCTACAATAAAAACCCACGTGAACTGCCAAAGTTCAAAATGGGGCTTTAGCTCCACATTATTATTTATAATATAGAATACAAAAACTGATGAACAGCAGGATATTACTGTCTTCTCCCCCAGAACTTTTTTAAGCTATAAGCAGGTGGCAGCCCCTGTATTGTGACCCAACTTTCAGTAACCACCCAAAAACAGCCAGGTGGTACGCCCAGCCAAAAAAGGCTAGGGAATACACAACCAAGCAAAGCTGGTTATAAGGAGATCTATACTGGCTCATCATATACTTTATCACTACTTGGTAATTTAAAATTGGAAGGCTATTTCCTGCTATATTAAAACAGCCAGGTGGTTACCGAAAAGTGGTCGGTGGTAAGCCCAGTGAAAAGGGGCTGGGGAGAACACTGTATTACATTTGTCTTAAGCTACGTACACACTTCCAATAATTATCGTTGGTAAATGAACGACGAACGATCCTGCACGAAATCGGCGAACGATCGTATAGCAGCGATCCTGTACATGCAGATAACGACACGATCGTTCGCAGATATTGTACACACAATAGATGCGATCGTTTGAGTGATACAGGAAGTGACGTGCACGACAGGAAGTGAACGAACGTTCGTTCATCACGCATGCTCAGACCATGGACGATCAATGAACGACCGTACACACGATAGATGGTAAACGATCGTCGTCCAATCCGATCCGCCGGTCCGGTCGTTCATTTCCAGCGACTATTCTCGTTCGTCGGCGTCGTTGGTTACTTTTTTATTTTTGACCAATCGTTCGTCGTTCGTTCGTCGTTCATTTCCAACGATAAAAATTGGAAGTGTGTACGCAGCTTTAGGTTCCATCACAATTGTGCACCTTCTCCCTTTCCTGTCCTAAGTTGATAATGCTTCTCCATTGTACTCTATTTGGGGAGGAGCAACATCGTCACCTCAGGGCAAGCATTGTGTTAGAACTACAAATCTCTACTTTTTCATATCTGTAACATTGGGGAAGGAATCATTCACTCTGCAACACATGAGTTCCCATTCAAGCATCACATGACTGTAGTGTACCTTTAAATAAATTGTGGCTCTACATCAGCGGTCCATTCTCACACCATAATCTACATCTGAATAAAAATAAAGTGATTGTACTCTGCAGAGACACAGTTGTGTCATAAAAGTAATTGTGGCGGGGTATTTTTCAGGTGTAATGGTATAATATGTAATTACATAGTCACGGGTGCATTAGTTAAGGAACAAAATAATCAGCCTTAATTACCACCTACTGCTAGATAATGTTGTGCTTTGCTCCATACTGCTCCACTAACACACATGTGAATGAAGTAATTGCTGGTTTATACATAAATTGTTGCCGTTACCCAGCAGCAGATAAAATAAGATGCTTTGCTGGAGCTCTTGGCGATGTCCTTTTGATGTATGTATTAAAGAGCACGATGTCCATTTGATGTATGCATTAAAGAGAACCTCCGGCCAGATTAAGTTTCAGATATTTTATGATCCTTTGCAAAGCTAAAGTCCTTTGCTGGCAATGGGGGGAGCTTATATTACTCAAAACCAAGAACAAGACTGTGGCCATGTTTTTGGGTTCAGCTTTACCTAAGACTTGGTCAAATCTCTCTTTACCTTAGAGCAGAGTTTCTCAACCAGGGTTCCTCCAGAGGTTGCTAGGGGTTCCTTTTAGCATGACTTCAAAGTAACTTTCAGGTCTTCAGGGAACCCCTTCTATAATTACTATATCCACAGATCACAGTATATTAGTGTGGTGGTCAGTAGGAAGAATGTCTGTAATATTGCTGGCCATTGGGAAGAATGTCACCCTTACCAACCAACTTAAGAGGTATAAATTACTCATTGCCCAAGGAACCCCTAGCAACCTCTGGAGGAACCCTTGTTGAGAAACTCCGCTCATCATTGCTGAAAAAAAGTAGTTATTAAAGCAGCTGCAAACCAGCCTGGTCATTCGCTGTTAATAATACATATATAATATTTATGAGATATAATACATAGGCAGCTTCCCAACTGAATGAAGGAATGTCATTTTATGACCCAATAACAAAAATAACCACACAGAAGGATTATCATTTTTGCATACATACCTTATTGAAGGATACAATGCATTTCTGCATATATATTAAAATAATGTAAATGTAATACACTTTTCGGTAGTGAAGTAACACTGTGGTGCCTGCAACTATCTGACTTCTGAATCTTTGATCAGTCTCTGTGTCCATCAGGAATTCCTTTTATCCTAAATCAAGACTATACCTGGGACTTTGACTTCTTTGCAAGTCTGTGTTAAGCTTCACCCCTTCTTTGCATGTCTTTGTTAAGCTTCACCTCTTCCTGGCACTAAGCCCTTATGCGTGTCGGTCCTTTATTAAAGCTTCAACTTCCCACTGATCCTCTAGTATTTGATAATCAAATGACAACATTGAGGTGGGGCAGAGCCAAATCTTGTCAAGACCCCATTTACAGTTGGGCAAGATCCAAAAGGATATTCAGCACTAGGTCAGGATCACTGTAATTTCTGAGACTTCCATGACTTTAGCTGCTGTTTAATAATACCAGAGCTCCTGAATCCCCTCTCCCCAGGCAGCAGCAATTGAAACTTGAACCAAGAAATGTCTAAATCAATTACAGAAAAGATGTGAAAGCAAAAATAATGCAATGTAAGCTACAAACCAGAAAAATAGAAATCCTCTTCATTTCTCCTCCGTAATCTATAGCTGGCTAAAACCAAGGTTTATTTTACAGCATGAAGCATGTGTACCCCATTACAGTATAATTCTCTGTCCTGGAAGCAGATGAGAATTGGCAGCTTCAAAAGACTCAACACGACAGTAAATGTCCCTTCGTGTGTGGAGGACAGAGAAAAACCACCCTTAATGGAAATACATCGCTGTTTCCATTCAGACTTTGAAGAAAAAAAAATTAGGTCTTTGCGCAAACCAATGTCAAAACCTGATCACATTACATTTTTTAAAAGGTTACTGGAACTGGCAACACTGAAAATGTTTTCTTAAAATATGGAGCTGCAGATACTCTGATATTTGTCAACAAGGGAACTCCAAATGCTATGTTTTAGCAACAAAATGCCCCTAGAGATGTTAAATCTTGGTCAAGAAAAGCTGTAACCAGGTGGTCACAAAATGAGCTGTGCAACACAGGACACATTTAGTCATCCCAGTTTTTTGTATCATAGATATCTGGTAACCCCTATAAATCTTTGTTTCCACCCCATCATATACTTTATTCCAACTTTTTAATGTCGACCCCCCCCATAGCACTGTATTTCCCATTTGTCTTTCGTCTTTGTATTTTGCACTAACTGTTCAGTGTCTCTGTAATGTGACCTAAAAATTCAGTATACACCCCAAAACAGCTAGGAAGTTACTTAAAAATTGCTGAGTGATGCACCAGTTTAAAAGGAGCTGGGGGGAACACTCCTGATATACCTTAAAGCAGATCCTCCACTCCATATTCCATTTCTC
This sequence comes from Pyxicephalus adspersus, assembly GCF_032062135.1. Classification (NCBI taxonomy): domain Eukaryota; kingdom Metazoa; phylum Chordata; class Amphibia; order Anura; family Pyxicephalidae; genus Pyxicephalus; species Pyxicephalus adspersus. The sequence goes on along the minus strand of NC_092865.1, from coordinate 47,885,688 downwards.
CCAATGTTCCCTTACATTTTGTGTTCAAAGTCTTCAATGTAAACACCTAATCCCCACCCACAATTACAAGTAAATGCTGCATTGGCATCTTCTTTTCTTACTTTCCACACAACTGGCTCAACATCCGACTTCACTCTGTGCATGCAAAGATTGGGTTTCAAATCATTTCTGGTATGGAATTATAAGGATTATAATTTTTAAAAAATTAAGGAAAATGTGTTTGGTCCACTTTGATCTCTAATATTCATGCCACCAGTGGCATCTACACTCCACGCAATTTTCTCCAGTATCCATCTCTCTTATATGATGCAACAGAGGGTCACTTATTCATTTTTTATACTGATTTCTGGTATGTTAGCAGGATAGAATGTAAAAAAAGGGCACATGCACCATGGGGTCAATTTATAAATGTTTCTGTACAGCTTTCATCCAAGACTCGAACTGAACTCAATTGCAAATTGTATAAATATTAAGTGAACATTGTGTGCATCTTGTGTGAAAACATTTATAAGTGGAAGTGTTATGGATCCGCTGTTCTCCAAAGGCAAGGAGAAGTGGCTAAAGAGCAGATTGTTCCTGTTTAGTAACGTGTGCAGTTCCTTTACAAAAATAATCTGCTTTTCTGTTAGACTGGAGATCTTTCAGATGACTGTAGTTTATTTTCTGCTCTCAAGCGTTCTCCTAATTAGCTAAGATGCATAATAAAGTAGTGTAGATGGTTGGAGTCATTTTTAGTCTTTTCATGTTGGAGGTATTGATGTTTGTGTTGGTATGGTGAGCAACTTCGCTTGGCAGGATGCTTGTTATATGTAGTTTATTTTAATCAAAGGAGAAAATGCAGATTATTAACATTTTCTCTACAATATGACTTGCTTTTGGGCCGTCACTCTAACAATAAGTGATCTAACAATAAGTGGTCATTCTCAACTACATCCTTAGCACAAAAACTAGTGTAAAACTAGAGTAAAAATAAAACTAAATTTCATTCTGGTTTAAAAATCCCCACTCAGGGACCTGCTAGGTATCTCTAATTTTCTTGTGGGTTTTTATCTTTTGCATCTAACCTATGTACTAAATCCCTGTAGTAGCCGTTACCTTTATTTTTCACATTCATCCTCTGTCTGTAAAACAGTGCTTACCTATTAGGACAGAAACTAGAATTTTAAAGGCCCAGTCTTACCCTGTCCTAAGCAAGTGGTGGTCAACTCTTCTAGTATTGATATTATTCAAATATCTTCCTTTCTATGGTCAGATTTGGTTGCCTTTATTCTATACTTGAATTTCCCTAAATTGTTCAACAAATTCATAATGTCTCGGTAACTGACAAGTTTCGCCTGTAGGCTTTTTCAGGGATGTATGGAGAACATTATAACAATGAAGGTCAAATGGATCCTAACATAGAGAAGCTTCTCTAATTTAGGATCCAGTTGACCTGTAATCATTGTTATAACGTTCTCCTTACACCCCTGAAGAAACCTCCTGGCGAAACGCATTGGGCTACGTGACATTATCAATTTGATGGAAAATTTAGGAAAGCTTATGTATTGATAAAAGGTTTTTCATCCCATGTTAGTTTAAACGGTCTCAGGACCTACCATTTACCTAAGTATTTGTAACTAATTTATTATTGTGTTGTTATCACTTTAAACACTACAATACAAACCCTAATTGCCAAGAAACCTGTTTCTCTTTTCTTCTACCTCTTTCGTAATATACACCTGGTATTAGGGCCTTAAAAATATATAAAGCCATTTTTTATTTTGGCTATAGTAGCCAATATTTAAAACTATTAAAATTTATTTGCCATCTATATTTTCATTCTCTTTCCGTCAGCCACAACAGTAAGTCGAGCAAAACCTCATCTGGAACCAGTCTATCCATTGGAAAAATTCCTTCTCTTTTATACTTCACTGGCAACTAAAATCTTGGAATTTCTCATTGCTTTCACTCCCAGATATGTTTAGCCAGGAAAAAGTGGAATCTCAATAGAAGCGACACCACAGCAATAAGAACCTGTTAGAAATTCTAATCCTTGCTTACTGTCTCCAAAAAAACGTTTATGGTTTAGATAGAATCTGTGCTCCTGGCATCACAAATGATAGTGAATGGAAGTTGCCAGAGACCACAGATGTGCAAGAGGAGGTTGTCAGGGGCTTTGCGCATACTATGGGCATGCTTTGTTAGACGACCAGAAGATGCCGGAAATGACCAGAAACTGCAAACATGCTACAGGACTAGGGACATGCTGCAAGTGATGGTCATAGACAGGAAAAACATTTCATTATTATGTTCCTTTTCCTAAATAACTTGAGCCACATTAGATCTTTCTCTTTACGTGAGTTCCATTATAAAAATGTAAATCAAGAAAATTGATTGGCGTCACTAAAAGAAGATATATATATATATATATATATATATAGGGGCCCTGACAACTACACTGTAAGTGCCAAAGGACTGAAGATTGGGCTTTGGGGTGCTATGCTATATGGTCAAAATTTGTGAACACCAGGCTATTTTCATTATACAGTATTTATATACCGCCAACATATTACACAGCACTTTACAAAGTCCATAGTCATGACACTAGCTGTCCCTAAAAGGCGCTCACAATCTAATGCCTCTACCATAGTCATATGTCTTTAATACAGTTTAAGGTCAATTTTGGGGGCCAATTACCGAGCTGCATGTTTTTGGAATGTGGGAGGAAACCCATGCAAACACAGGGAGAACCTGCAAACTCCATGCACATAGTGTCCTGGCCGATATTCAAGCCTAGTACCTAGCGCTCCAAAGGCCAGAGTGCTAACCTCTGAGCAACTGTGCTGCCCATCACTATCACTACTTAATCCTTTAGTGAAGTGTTGGTTACCATAGTGAGTGGCAGTAAACCCAGGCTGGTAGCTCCGGAATTAGGACACCCCATCACAGAGGTAAGGAAAGCTTGGAAAGAAAAAAACACTTTAACATTAAAAAATGTATCTTCTGCTAGGTCAACCTTACTATCAGGTCGCCCTGCAAAGTCTGCCATCCCATTTACTGATATATTTGTGACTATGAGCTTTCCTAATACTTCTTCCTCTTATGTCCTTAAGATTGAATGTTTATTTGCAGGTCACAGCTAACCAAGGTAAAGCGGGAGGTTTAAAATAGATGGGAATAATATAGACATTACGATTAGATGGAATTGGAGGTCAGTTCTGGTTTCTTCAGACAGCTTTTATGTTCAGATTTCTAATCTTGTAGCTGACGGTCTGCATCTTGCAATAGATTTTTGAGTTCCTGTGTTAATTCAAATTCAGTCCTGGGATTTTAATTAAAATAATGGACACATTGCTATTCTGTTTCAGTGTATCTCATTTAAAGTGGGCCAGTGGTTTAATTGTTTTAAGCTGAGCAAAAATGATGTGAGGAATTTACTCTGGTTTTATCGCCACGCAGTAAAAACTAGCAATAAACCCTTGCTACTGGTAACCATTGGACAGAGAACATTACCATTATAAATCTGTGCAAAACCACGTGCAGTTATTATTATTAATAAACAAGATTTATATGGCGCCAACATATTACATAGTTACATAGTAGGTTAGGTTGAAAAAAGACCATCAAGTTCAACGACTAGGGAAAAAAACATATCCCAGACAAAAAACCCTATAGGACATAGTTGGTCCAGAGGAAGGCAAAAAAAAAAAACCCTGGTACAATTTGCTTTAACGGGAAAAAAAATTCCTTCCTGATTCCATGAGGCAATCAGATGTTCCCTGGATCAACAGTCACTGTTATTTTTACTTTAAAGCCTTAATGCCTTAATCCCCAGTTATATTCTGTGCTTCTAGGAAAGCATCCAGCTTTTTCTTAAAGCAATCTATAGTACTTGCTGAAACTACTTCCTGAGGGAGCCGATTCCACAGTGAAGAATCCCTTCCTTATCCGGAGCTTAAACTTCTTTTCCTCCAGACGCAAAGAGTGCCCTCTTGTTCTTGGTAATGATCTCAAAGGTAATAATGGGGAAGAAAGTTCTCTATATGGACCATTTATATATTTATACAGGGTGATCATATCCCCCCTTAAACGTCTTCTCTCAAGGGAGAATAGATTCAGTTCAGCTAATCTCTCCTCATAGCTGAGCTCCTCCATTCCTTTTATTAGTTTAGTTGTCCTTCTCTGCACTCTCTCCAATTCCACAATGTCCTTTTCGTGAACTGGTGCCCAAAACTGGACTGCATAATCCAGATGTGGTCTGACCAATGCTTTGTACAGGGGCAGGATAATGTCTCCATCTCTGCAGTCTATTCCTCTTTTAATACAAGAAAGTATCTTACTAGCTATAGATATTGCAGCTTGGCATTGCATGCTGTTATTAAGTCTATGATCTACCAGAACCCCCAGATCCTTTTCCATTTCTGACTCTCCCAAATGTATTCCCCCTAGACAGTATGAAGCATGCATGTTGTTAGCTCCAAGGTGCATAATTTTTTTTTATATCATTAGAGTAGTGTGTGGTAGATATCTATATATTTTGATTGTGCCTAACTCTGGTTTATATAAAGGTAATTAAATAAAAGACAGAGAAAGATTGAGTTTTCGGCACAAATATAGAAAATATATTTTGTAGTACAAGTTTACATACAAAATTATGAAAGTTATATCCTTTTTACCCATAAGTCATTATATTCTCTTATGAACTATACAGGATTTGATCGATTTTCACAAAAGTTACAAAAAACAATTACAACCTTTTCTCTGTATGTCACGTAGTTTCTTGCAATACATACAGGGTTTTGTTCAGGCCTGTTGTGGCACTATACAGGATTCAGCTAATATTGAAAAAATATACATCACCATAGAATGGTTAAGTAGATATGAACCCATTCATATAAACCATAGTACCCTACACGTTTCGCCATTGAGAGCTTCTTCAGGGGTAGTGATAGGTCAATAAAAAGTTCTCTATGTATACATACGGGGTTCAGGTGATCTAAATTTGCAAACATAAATATAAGAGTTCAATACACTGCAATGTTCAACATTACAAAAATCATATATTTCATCCAATTTTGTTCAAATAGTAAAATTATTAGAAAATAACACCAATAGTATATCAAGTTAGTGAAATATCACTCTGTTTCATTAAAGACCCCTTTTCATTTAGGTGCAAACCATCTCTGGCATACAGGTTGTACCCCAATAAAAAGTCAGCCCAGTTCTCAGTGAACTCAAACTATTCCCTTCTACACCAGGACTTAAGCCATGCTTTTAGCTGTCTAAACTCCCTTTGCCTTTCCTGTGTGGTGCATTGCAAAGGCAATATCCCAGAGAACATAGCCTTGGAGGTCCTTTTCTTCAGCTTGAAACCTAGTTCCCTAAACTAAGTTTTAAGGATCCTCCATCTTCCATCTATCTTGTCATTGGTTCCAACATGGACCAAGACACCTGGGTCCTGTCCAGCCCCTCCCAGTAGTTTGTCCACTCGGTCCACCACATGCCGAACCCTGCCACCAGGGAGACGGCAAACCATTTGGTTGAAGGGAGATATTCTGAAGATTTCTGAAGGTGTAAAAGCCAAAAAATGATTCACCTGATCTGACTCCACCAACCACAAATTTTATTATTAAAAAACATGATTTTTATACAGGTTGACATTCAAAAATCCAGCAAACTCTGGACCTGAGGAGTGATTTTTGCAAATTCCGGATTTTTTTTATACTTATCTCCACACACAGTCCAGCCTTCCTCTTGCAGCACTGCGGCCATCTGGCACAGTTTCAGGGAGCAGGCAGCAGGGATGTCTCAACATGTATTTAGTTTGGCAAGCAAGAACTAACAGCTGTTTCTGTAGAACAGCACCATGAAAACATTAGTGGCCAAACAGTATACTGCAGTCCCTGTATTGTAAATGCAATCCGATATTCATGCCGGGAAACTGAAGGATCCGGATTATCAATGGCCAGATTTCGATTGTCAACCTGTTTTGCCATCATATTACACAGGGTTGTGCATTAAATAGGGGTTGCAAATGACAGACAGATATAGACATTGACACAAAAGGAGGAGAGGACCCTGCCCGGAAGAGTTTACAATCTAAGAGTAGGGGGAAGTAACACACAATAGGAGGGGGGGCTATGAAATGATGGGTGAGTAGTGAAGGTTTTAGGAGACAGAAGAAGATGAGTAGGCAAGTTGGAAAAGATAGGTTTTGAGTGCTCTTTTAAATTTGCAGAAAGGAGTAAGCAGATTAGGATGAGGAAGACCATTTCAGAGAGTGGGGGCAGCTCTAGAAAAGTTTTAGAGCCATGTGTGTGATTAGGTTATGAGAGAGAAAGTCATTAGTAGGTGATTGAAGGAGTGAAGAGAGAGGCTAAGGGAGTATTTTTCTATCAGGTCATAAAGGTTAGTGGGATAAGAACTGTGGAGGGATTTGAAGTCAAAGTACAGGAGCGCTTGAATTTGATTCTAAGGTAAAATGAAAGCCAGTGAAAAGAACCACAATGTTTTTTAATTTGAATGTGGTGTGTATTGCATTTGTGGAATGTTGCAAGGGGTAAAACATGTTTTGCCCAGAGTTCATCTTAAATAGTCATGAAGACAGACATTTTATACAGCCTATGAGTTGACTTCTTTTTGTTTGAGGGCCAGACATTGCTTGATATGCTTATCAAATCATTCTACATTCATTCCCTGGTGCATTTGACCTTCTTCAGCCTGATTTTGTATTCTTTTAGACTTGTACAGGGAATGCAAAACCTGTCTGAAATAAACCAATGCTCCTGAATGTACAGTTGACTTAAGGACTGTAAATAAAATGATACCTACTATTTCTTAACGATGACATTTAAATAACTACCACAAATGCAATACACATCACAATCACCACTTTTTAAATTCAATGTATTTGTCGTTGGTGGAGTCAGATCAGGCCAATAATTTGCTGGCTTTTATTTCCAGAAAAAAAGATCACCATACTACAAGTCCAACTCTTGATGATGAATTCCCACTACTCCTGCTGCAGTTTTCATTGTGTAACAAACACTGAAAATTTGGCACGGAGAATCCACTCCTTGCATTGATGTTGCATGTTGTCAGAGCTGAAAGCTAGGTCTCAAAAAGCTGCTGATATCTGAACCAGGGTCATTGTAACTGTTCTGTTTAGGACAGGTGGTTTTGCAGAATTATGCTGGTGATATTTGTTGCCCACATTATTAGATTTTTGTTTTCTTTGCCATTAACCTGGCACCAACAGGCAGAGGGATGCGGAAATGGCTGGATTCCTTGCATTCTTGGCACCACCAGCAACCTCTCAGAACAACATTCAGTAATTAACGCTACAAAACTTGTTTTTATTGGAAAACTCATTTTGAGAATTCTATCTTAAGCACGTAAAAGCTTTGCCTCCAGGTTTTACCTTTTTTTACATTATTTTAAAGCTTTACACAAGATTTGCATAATTGGCAAGTGTAGAAGGACAGGCTCAGTTGGCACATGTGTTTGAAGGAAAATCTCCAACATTTATAAAGAGAATCGTCCTCATCTTAAATATTTTCATATTGATCTTAGGTTTATCGAAGCATGTTCATATTTTTAAACCCTTGAAAGTATGTGTAGTTTAAAGCTGGCATTGCCTTGCTTAAAAAGCATCATCTTTATTCAGCCCATTTCTTGGATATGGTTCCTGATGGTGTCAAAAATTATGGGCAACATGGTGGCTCAGTGGTTAGCACTCTGGTCTTTGCAGGGCTGGGTCCCAGGTTCAAATCTTGGCCAGGACACTATCAGCACGGAGTTTGTATGTTCCCCCTGTGTTTGCATGGGTATCCTCCGGGTATTCCCGATTCTTCCCGCATTCCAAAAACATGCAGTTAGGTTAATTGGCTTCCCCCTAAAATTGATCTTAGACTGTGTTAATGACATATGACTATGGTAGGGACATTAGATTATGAGCTCCTTTGAGGGACAGCTATTGACATGACAATGGACTTGTAATATGTCGGCGCTATATAAAAAATGTGTAATAATATTAAAAATCATATATTTGTTGAAACTGCCCACTTCTAGTCTTCATTGAATGCCTGTGTTGCAAGGTGATAACACAGAAGCACATTTGAATGAGTGTTGCTATCCTTTACAAGGATATATTAGGTGCCTGAACTGGGACCTTTGTTGCAGAACTAAACTCATCGATATGCACCTGTCCCTGTTCCGTCGCAGGCGCCACCATCTTCTACTCTTTTTTCCTTCCATATCCCGAGCTTTGGTCTTCTTGATTGGCTGGGTAGGGATAGCGTTACTCCTGCACAGGCATAAAAGTTAATTCCGTTATGAAAAATGCATGCGCAGCTCAGTGATATCAGACAGATAACAATAGCTATTGCAGAAGGGACATCACCTATCTCTTTTTGTAATAACCTCTTGCAATGTAGGGCAATACTTCCAGTTTAATGAAAGCTATAAATGTATTGCATAGTAATTACATTACTGGTCAAGTTTATGTAAAATTTTAGTGATAATTTTTTGTAAATGATGAGTTGTAATTGAAATGTAATGCATGGAACATACATCCTCTTTCCTTCCTCTGAAACACAGCTTACAGATGTCTGCATTATCTGTAAACTTAAATTCATGACTTAAGCAGAGCGGCTTCTCCTGGAGGAGAAATACATTTTAATTTCTGGATGTAAACTTTTGCGGCCCTTGAAATGCTCTGGGTGGACCCCTGGAGCGGACAAGCTATCAATCAATAGCCATGTGTCGATTGCAAGCTCTCGCAGGCCCAAACCGCTGAGGTTTTGCGTGCAAACTGATCATTCCTGCTTTATCTCCCTGACACCATGTCTCGTTCTAACACGAGTTTTCTATTCTGAGAAATATACATTTATTATGGATCAGTCAGGCTTGGCAATAAAGTCTAAATGTACAGCTTGTGTGACCTTGTAACCCGCCAGCCATCTGTCTGGGCTCATCAATCGATAGGCTGTTAATTTATGGCTGATTTAATGCCCCTTTATGAGGTTTAAATGATGGTGACCTATTAAATGCTTCAGGGGATAAACTGCACTATTGCACGATTCCCAGCCTCCAATAAGGAGAAAATCAATTTCTTGTAATGATGTAACAGCTTATGATATTGATGACATAACTAAAGGAACGATAACATTCCTGAAAGGAATTCGCATATAAAGGATTGTTAACTCCATGTACACATTGGTGATGTAGCTTATTCATTTAAAGGGAAACCATGCTCCCTTAGGGTGAATTCACAGGTTCTATGTGCATTTTCATGATTTTTATATTGCATAAATTATCCATGTACATAGGAAACTAGCCTTAAATTTTCACTTACTGTCAATTTTAAAATGTTCAAAAAAGAGCCGTTTTTAGGCCAGTGCACATAACATGATGTGAACTTCAATCATTCAAAATTGAGCTAAATTGTGCACATGCCTTATAGTGCATTAAACTGCATGAGTGTGACTGGTCCCTGAAGGAACACAATACAAACTACATATGCATATCTGCAACAACCGCAGTGTTCTCCCCAGACCCTTTGAGCTAGGCACATTGCCCAGCACTTTTCAGAGACCACCAGCCTTTTTTTGGATGGTTATGAAAATTTGGGTCATAATACAGAGACAGCTGTCATCTAGGGAAGACAGGGCCACCAGGGGGAGCTACGGCTTGCACAAAAGTGGGGTGAGCCCAGGGAAATGGCTGGAAACAACGGACTGGGCAAAAAGGGGTTAACACAGGAGCTGGACAGAGGAAACATTGAATTAAGCAGCAGGTGTACAGGAACTAGCTCAGAAGAACTGGGGGCTCTGCATCAGTGCAGACACGTTGCACAAATGCTGAGTGGTCTGTCTCAGCTTGCTAAATAACCAGGGATGGTTAAGAGGCTATTTTCTGATTTGCCGGTGGATTGGCGAAACTGATAAAGTTTGGGAGCGTAGGCAAGCCCAGAGTCAGAACTACCCGCATGCGCAGGAAGAGGTAAGTGTGACAGCAGCCACTGCCTACAACTTTCTCCCTTCAAAAAAATTCTTGGGAAAATACTTGACAGATTAACATTGCATATGCCTTTGCAGGTTTGGATACCCTCTTAGTTGTGTTTTTCATTTTATGGCTCCATTATGTTAAAAACAATTTCTGCCATTAAAAATACTACTGTGTTTTCATTGACTCATCATCACTCAAACATTTCTGCCTGCTGAATGTTTTGTAACGTAACTCTCTTGTGTGATTCCCCCACCGATACCTAAGCTGTGTTGCTGCATAGCCTGTAGCTGTTTTACAGATTCTGTACCTCGGCCCCACCCACTGGCTTCTGATTGGACTACCGGCCAACATCACATCTGATGACGCCCCATTTAGAGTTCTCTTTTTTCTGTAATTCTGCTTAAGTACTCCCCCATGCCCAGATGTAGATTTATACTGTCTAGCATGGAACAAGCCAGAATGGACAGCAAAGTTTAAAAAAAAATTGACTGACTAAATAAGAATAATTTTGTGAATTTTGAAGTAATATATACATGAACATAATGTTGTATTTGTGTTTACCCAGAGTGTTCATTATTTGAATGTTGTATTTGTGTTCATCCTGATAATGCAGCCCGAACAGCATTATTTAATGCAAATGTTAATGTGTCATGGGACATGGTTCTAGTCTTTGCCTTTCCAGCAATTAACAGAGCTCGGGGGAAGCAGGCATCCTTCGAAAGCCGCTCACTGATTTTATTTTTCTTGCATCACACTTGGAATGTTTTACGGCCAAACCATCTTGTAGCTCGCCTAATGAAACTACTGGTAACCTCAATGTGGCAGCCAGGCTGCTAGCTGATAAATAACAAAGCATCAGCCTTGAATCCAAAATTCTCCTTCCAGAGTATCACAGCTTCTCCGAGCCCCCTGGCATCTCCAAAAGGAGCAGTTGTAATAATACCGACATCTCAATTTTCCTCCAATCGAAGCTGCAGGTAAAGCAGAATGCCAGCAAGCATTTCAGCCCATATTAGATTTTTTTTAATCTCTTTTAAACTTTTGTTATTCTGCATGCATTGTTGTTAAAAATCTAAGGACGTCCTTATACAAAAGATAAAGACATACTTCATTACTTCCATGTGCAAATGCAATTTTGCACTTCAGGAAATGTTTTATGGCCCATTTCTCTATGTTTGGATAAACTGAAGTTGTTGCTGTTATTCCAATTACCAACATCAAATAAAATCTATTTATATAACTATACTAAATGTAAAACCAGCTACTAAAATCTCATATCAGCTGTCAAATCTTCAATTCATTAATTTTTTTTATTAAAATAATTAAAATAATCCCTGGTGATCCTGTCATCAATGTTCTTCGTCAGGCACTATCATGAAGTGACAACTCTTTAGAAATCTCCCACTTGTGCTTCTGCATTCTCACACTTTATCCTACGTATGTCTCCAAACTTCTTGAACGCCTTGTTTACAAAAGACTCAACGATTACCCGAGCATCAACTCTCTCCTTGACCCTCTCCAGTCTGGATTTAGAGCTACCCATTCCACTGAAACAGGCCTTAGTAAAGTGGCCAATCAGAGCTAAGTCTCAAGGCAACTTTTCCCTGCTCCTTCTCCCTGATCTTTCATCTTCTTTCAGCACTGTTGATCACCCCCTTCTAATACAAATCATGCGCTCCATTGGTATCAGTGACACTGCTCTCTCTTGGTTTGCTTCCTATCTGTCTGACCGCCCCTTTCAAGTTTCTTTCAATGGTAATTCCTCCTCGCCCACTCTCCTCCCTGTTGTTGTTCCCCAAGGGTCAGTCCTTGGACCAGTTCTGTTTTCCCTGTACACCTCCTCTCTCGGTAGTCTCATATCCTCCTTCGGCTTACAGTACCATCTGTATGCTGATGACACTCAAATCTATCTGTCCACCCCTGACCTGTCTCCCTCAGTCCTGGATAAGGTCTCATGCTGCCTGTCAGCCATCTCATCATGGATGTCTGACCGATTTTTGAAACTCAATCTGAATAACACAGAACTCATCATCATCCCCCCCTCAAATTCCCCCCCTGACATATATCTAACTGTTAAGAACACTGTTATTCGGCCCTCCCCTCAGGCACGTTGTCTTGGTGTCACCAAACTCCTTGTACATGCTCTTATCATCTCTCGTCTTGACTACTGTAACATCCTTCTCTCTGGTATTCCACTAACCCGACTCTCTCCTCTACAATCTATCATGAATGCTGCAGCCAGACTCCTCCATCCTTCCCACCGCTCCTCTTCCGCTGCATCTCTTTGCAGATCTCTACACTGGCTTCCATTTCACCTTAGAATCAAATTCAAGCTCCTGTGCTTTGCCTTCAAATCCCTCCACTGTTATTGTCCCACTTACCTTTCTGACCTTTTAAAAGAGTACTCCCCCAGCCGCTCTCTCTGCTCCTTACTCATAACCTCATCACACACACTGATACAAGACTTCTCAGGAGCTGCCCCAACTCTCTGGAATGGTCTTCCTCTTCCTATTGGGCTTGCTCCTACTTTCTGCTCATTTAAAAGATCACTCAAAACCCATTTTTTCAAACCATCACTACTTTTCACACTACATATGTCATATCCTATTGTGTAAAAAAATTCCCCCACCTACTAGATTGTAAGCTCTTCGGGGCAGGGTCCTCTCCTCCTGTATCACTGTCTGTATTTGTCTGTCATTTGCAATCCCTATTTAATGTACAGCGCTGTGTAATATGTTGGCGCTATATAAATCCTGTTTTTTAATTATAATAACATTGCTGTTTTGACGCATATTATGCAGGCATAGTTGAAGTTCCACTTCTGAACATCCACGATCAAACATGTCATTAAGGGACAGGCGATGTCCCTTCTGTAAAAAAGCCTCCTTCCTGCCAAATCGCTCCGTGTTTCTGTTTTTTTTCCCTCAGGATACCTGGCAGTTCTGGCTTTCCTACATATGCTGGGGATGAATTATTTCTGCATGTCTGTGTTACATTATCCCAATCTAGCCAAGATGACCAAAGATCCTCTTAAAGCAGACCTATCACCAACATTTTCACTTTACATAAAAGGCTAGATAACCCTTTTATATAAAGTAAAACTTATCTTTTTTTTACCTAGGAGGATTCTGTCTGCTCCTTCTGCTCATGTCCGAGATTGGAGCTTTTTCTTGCAATATGAAATAAATAGGGATCTCACGCATGTGCAGTGAGATTGTCACGATTTTTTTCTCATTTACAGAAGGCTGCGTCACCTGATATTGCTTCTGCGCAGTGCGAGATCAGGTGATGTAGCCGGTAGAAGAAAGAAAATGGAAAAAAGTAATGGCGCCTAGTTCGGACGAAGGAGGACTCCAGGGCTGCATGGGGCCCAAGTGAGGAAACCTCCGGAGGGATTGGGGACTCTGCACAAGTAAAGAAGAGTGTTTTTTTATTTTAGTCCTGCTTCAAGTCCAAATAGAAAAAAGAAGATGGCGGCGCCCTGCAAGGACATGGGTGAGTATTGTAGGTTTAGTCTACTTTAACACTTGTCATTTCATCATGAAACTCGCCCTAAGAAATGCCATGCATCTGGTTTTGAAGTCCTGCAAAATGGCTGCAGAAAATAAAAATGCAAATACATTGCATGACAAAAATCAAAGTTTATAGATAGTATGTTTTTCCAAACTAAAGGCTATCCAGTTGGGGTTGGGGTTTACATCTTTTTTAGTTAGTTGTAACCCACTGTATGTATAATGTGACTCATTAAAGAATTCCACTCCATTGAGCTCAAGGTTTCCTTGGACATTAAAGTCTTTGAAGGACTGAAGAGAAAAATTCTGAGTACTCTGTGTGTACATTGCCATTCAACATATTGATATCAATTTTGTGGAAAATCAAACAGCAGAATGTTACAGAAACAGGATGAAGAGAGCGTGATATGCAGCAATGGATGAAAAGTACAACCTCACCCAGAGGCACTTCTGGGCTCCATACCTTTATAAATATCTTCAGAAGGAATCCTGCAAGTCATTGGCAACATGTGATTTGTCCTGAGGTTTTCAAATGGTCTCTGCGCATCTGGGAAATGATCAAAGCACAGTTGTGCAGCACATGTCCTTTAAAAAAGGATAGAATTGGGGTCCTGTGATGGGGTTTCCTTTTAAGCTTGATTTATTGTAGAATTAAACAAAACATTGTGAACAGGTTGCTCTTTATTGCAGAAGAGACATGCTTTGTGTCTTTTTCAATAAAACATTACATTGCCTGTTTGAAATTTTGAGGTGAATGTAGTTGTGCATATGCAGCTCAGTGTACAATTCTAGGGTACTTTTATATTTTTTGTGTAGTTTACCCTCTTTGTGCCCATCTATTGTTCTGACCCGTTGCTAATTTTATCCAAGAGGCATCTGGGCTCAAATTGTTCAGATGACTTCTAGTATTAATGTAAAAGCCATCCAAATATTTCTGCAGGGTGTGTGCATGTGCATGAAAGTCATCTCTGCCAGTACCACCTTCTGTATGGTCTTGGGGCTCTCATGGAAGCCTCGAACTCTTGCAAAATCTTCAGGATGGTTGGCAGAGGAGGGTTGCTGAAAATCTATTCACTGATTCTCCTTCTGTGGAGTCAACCTGGAAGCACTTAGATTTGAGCAGTTCCAGGTTCACAAATATCAAACCCCAACATTTAATCACCACCTTTGGACACTTTAATCATGGTAACATTTTGATTCCTATTGTGAGTTCTATTGTGTTTGTGTGCACTAAAACACATTTTTTGTAGCTTTTACAAAAAAGTTTAGGTGTAAATATAGTTGTGCGTGTATCACGCGAAATAAAATTTTGATAGTCTTTTTTTTATGTTACAGTTTATCTGTTTTTAAACAAAGTAAAATGTGTTGGGGTTTTAGTCATTTTCAGGACTAAAAACAAAAGTTTTGTGTTTGTGTGTGCACAAAATCAAAACATCCGTCTGGGCCTCAAGAGGTTGAATAATGAGAAAGTTTGACCATAGCAACCATACCCAGAATGATAAATAAACTGAGAAGATTTCCTTGTGCTTCTTGGCATTTAATGGCTGTTATTAAAACTTTTATTATTTTGCTTGTTTACTTCCCAGAATAAGCTAGTTGCAGAATTATTAGGAGATTTTAGCAAAGCCTAAAAATAAAAATGACATTCTCTGCACTGCGTTGGTGGATTCCCGTTACATAAATCTTCCAGGAAAATCATAAAAAATGTTTTTTTTGATGTGTGATGCATGCAGAGATATCTTAATTGGCAGGAGTGCAGTATAAAGCACTCTGGAATATTCTGAAGGTTTTACCACCCGGGTAGAGGTAATGAGCGATTATCCTTGGATAAACCCTCTTCTGTGTTATTAATGGTATTTCTTACTTTTTTGTATGTATTGAACTTATTGACAACAACAATGATTTTCTCTTGATGATTCTACTTGGCCTGATTAATGTTCCATTAATATTATTACACAGTATTTATATAGCGCCAACATATTATGCAGTGCTTTACAAAGTCCATAGTCATGTAACTAGCTGTCCTTCAAAGGGGCTCACAAACTAATGTCCCTACCATAGTCATATGTCCTAATACAGTCTAAGGTCTTTTTTTAGGAGTAAGCCAATTAACATAACTGCATGTTTTTGGAATGTGGGAGGAAACCCACGCAAACACATGGAAACTCCATGCAGATAGTATCCTGCTAACCACTAAGCCACCTGCCATTAAAAGCACCTTTTCTTATATGTTCAATAAGAGTAAGTAACTGGTAATCTTGCAAGAAATCTTCTGAGCTGATGACTTTTTTCAGTGGCCTGACAACATCCTCTCAGATCCTCAGTCCCTCCAGTGCTAAGAGGAGACAATCCTTCTTCTCCATACCTGCTGCTTCTCCATAACTATTACAAAGGGCTGGGATGATTTACCTCACATAGGCACATAAGAGTTCAGTGTTCTTCACAGTGTCTTAAAGTTGAAAGCACCACTTGGCACTTTTCAAGAACTACTCTGCTATTTCTGGGTGGTTACTGAAAAGTTGTGTCACAGTACAAGAGCCATCACCTGCCTACAGCCTATACCCACCCAGCTTAAAAAAATCCTCGGACAATACTGCACAGCGCTAATATTAGAGTTTTCTTATATCTGTTCGATAAGTGCCTGTTAAATTTGAAATCTTGTGAGCTGATAAAATCCTATGTCCCATTTATACTGTTTTCAGTTTTTCCTCCCCCTTCGTTCTATAGGGATGAGGAGAAAGGAAGGTCTATTTCTAACACACTTTTGTGCTGGGGTGATAATGGTGCTTTTTCATAAATACAGAGTAGTGGATAGCTATGGCCACCCTAGGACAATTACTAGCATGATCACTAGAAGAAAATGATTGGAGAAGTCTGAACATTTATGGGTTGAATCTGTAATGTGTTAAAGTGGAACTAAAGTTCTACTTTTAAGAGTCCATTATCATTTTTTCAGAAAGGAACAGGTGATGCAATTTTTCTTCCTACCTGCCTGGTCACTCTGAATATCTGTGAAGTTCCGGGTTGCGGCACCAAAATACCAGAGTTCCCGTACAAGAAGGAACAAAAAGGAAAGTCAGACAAGGTGTTGCTCCATCAATCTTGAGCATGATTCTGTACCACTTTACATTATGTAATCACTTCCTTTCAGTGGAACTACATGGGCAATGCCACCAGCTTCTAAGGCCTTGCTTAATCCCAACCAATTGAAAAATATTAAAAATGAAGGTGTCATCAGGGTATGCTATGTTCAGTAAGAGCATTATTCACTTCCTACCAGTGATGACAGCCCCTGATGCTTTGTGTACCATTACCTGTGTTGGGATGTGAATCATATACCATACCATATACATATATACCATACCATTATTTACCATACCATGACTCCTCTGGGGGAATTTTTTACACCTTGTCTTTTGAATAATGAATAATTTTTCCATATTTACAATGGTCATTCAGATTTTAAATACTTCAGTGTTCTCCCTGGAAAAGTTTTTTAGCCAAGTAGTCAAAAATTGGAGGTGCAAACATTGAATGGAAGAAAAGTAAGAAGAACATGCAAAGTATCCCCTTCGCCTCCTATCAGAGTTTACAGGCTTTCAGACTCTGATTGACAGCTCTTTCCACAGAAAGATCAGCCCAAGCAGTTTGGGTGGCTGTTGAGAAGTGCCAGGCGATGCACCCTCCTAAAAGCAGCTAGAGAGCTCACTCTACTGGTTATCATTGTTCTTGGGCAAAGTAATGTGTTTGTGCAATTCTACCTAAGAGTTAGATAGTAATCGTTTCATAGTAACAAGACTCTGTAATATATAGTTCCGCCTTTGTTATTTATATTACTAGGAATAATAAAAAGTTTCATGGTGTGTTTATTCTGTAGTAAGATCCTTGACTAAAAAACATGGTCAGTGTCTGATGCAACTGGCTTGTCAGAATCTGCGCCTAGCACAGCTTACTCATTACAGGTTTGTAGTACCTACCCACCTCAGCAGTGCCCGGGTAGCACCGAGGTTAATGGCTCTCATAAGCTTGTGATGTAAAACTCTAAAGCTATCTACAAACATGATGGGTTTAGGAACTTTTAGAAGTGCACACTTGTTTGGAGAAGAATATTTCTTCATTGAGTGGACTTGAGGCCACACAGTGCTCCCTCTAAACATTTATATTTATCCTAGCGTTTTCTGCGCCTGCCTACTAGGCCAAGTTATTCCTGTAGTAGTTCCTGAAGGTTATCTTGTGTTAATACAGGGTAAAGTTTTCACTGGTTCCAGCATTGCCTTTTTTCACATTGCCAGCTAGACCCATGAGAGGGTGCAGTACACGCTGATCTACGTTATACATAGGCGAATTCAAATACTGCAGAGGTTCCAGATTATAAGTGATGGTGTCATCTGAGCCAGGATCTCATTCATGAAAGTAAATAGTAGCCTTTGAACTATGCCTGAACAAAGATGGTGCTGTTGTTTTGGAGAGAAAAGCAAATTATGGTTGACGCATGTTATACTATTAGAGCAGCTGCACCATTTCCCGCTCCATGTTAGACATGGAGAAGGTCAGACGTCCTCCGCCATCACGTGCCCTGGCAGAGGTTTTGTGTTCTGCATCTGCTCACACATCCAGTCAGGATGCTCAGAATGACAGCATTATAAATCTGTTAGTGGGACTGCAGGGTTGGAACCCCCTGAATTATAGCACTGTCAGTTAAAGCAAACACATCATTTGAATGCAAAAGCCTTAATATGCAAACCTGGAAAGAATCTTGTGGAATCATCCTGGCACCGGTCCTGTTCGGCTTCATTTCTGGGATTCCAGAAGCTGCGCTCATCTCGAATGCAACTCATCCAATCTTCAATCAAGAAGATTCACAATTCTTATTTGCAGAGGAAATTCAGAAAAAAATCTTAACCTGCTAGGGGCTTAGTCTGTGTACAAGCAGTGCAGGTTCCCCAAATGATTCCTGCACACCTTTCATGGTTCATACACTTTAAATAGACCCTGTCATTAAGCTCTTTTATTAAACCCATTCCCATAACATTGTATATGTATTAATTATATTTTATGCATGTATTTTATGCATGTATACCAGTAAAAACTTCCTAGAACACGCTGTTACTGGGTGCTGCCATATTGGATGTGATGACAGCAGCCCCAGCAAACTCATTTTTTGTCACTTTGTCACTCATTGTATTCTTCACTTCTCTCCATGCCTCCTACATTAAAAGTTATGTAGGAAGATAGGGGAGAAGAGCTAGGTCAGCACAGACAGTAATTATTTACTCCCTAAATTAGAACTAAAGTTAAAAAAAAACACACAGATAGTTCCGCAGATCTGTCGGTCCATCGGGAGGATGGACCCTAGTACCCTGTGTCTGCATCTTTCATGGTGCTATTGTACAGGGAATTTAAGAAGGATGATGCCATGTCACAATTAATGGATTTACAGTAGTTACATTTAAAATACATTAGCTTTATTTAATACATAGTTCACCTTTATTTATTCCCAATTGAATGATCTATACCCATGTATATAGCACAGTGGTCTAAATGGCAGATTTATATCTGTCTGGAGCAGAAAAAATAACATTGACCGTCTGTTTTTCTCCGTGGTTATGACTTTCTTCAACCGTTGCTCTTGAACCAACGTTATCGCGGCATCTGTGTCTCCAAATGGCCGTCTGTCTTTATGATTCATGTGTCCTTGCCAAGGCTGGCTGCTTCTATCAGCCCTTCTGGAAACGAAGGCCTTCTACAGAGACATCTGTATATATGTGTATGTTATGTATAGTACAGCAGCAATAAATTAGGTCCTGTTTCACGGAGTCTCAGAAGTTAGCACTCTGGCCTTTGCAGCACTAGGTCCCAGGTTCGAATCTCGGCCAGGACACCATCAGCATGGAGTTTGCAGATTCTCGTGTTTGCGTGGATTTCCTCTGGGTACTGCAGTTTCCTCCCACATTCCAAAAACACACAGTTAGTTATTTGGCTTCCCCCCAAAATTGGCCTTAGAATGTATTAATGACATATGACTGAGGTAGGGACATTAGATTGTGAGCGCCTTTGAGGGGCAGCTAGTGACATGACAACTATGGACTTTGCACAGTGCTGCGTAATATGTTGGTGCTATATAAATACTGTGTAATATTAATAATAATAATATTTGTACACTCTATAATAGCACCAGAACACAGCATTAGCGACCTTCATTCCTCCACCATGTGTTATTGTCGGGGGATCAAGAGTAGAGCATGTAGAAATTACTTGTAATGTTCATTTACTTCTTGTTCTAGAGTAGCCTTTCTCAACTGGTACAACATGGCAGGGACCCTAGAAATAACTTTCAAGTCTTAGGGAACCCCTTAGATTAATACCAAAAATATCCCAAGCCCACAATACATTAGGATGATGGTCAGTAGGGAAGAATGATTCTTCTATTGTTGACCAGTTGAAAGAATGTCACCCTTAAAGATAATTGGTGTATTCTGTAATTGCTTTGAAAGGCACAAATTGCTCTGGAAACACCTAGCAAACTATATATATCACTGAATCTTGTATGTATTTGGGTCATTTAAAACTAATAATAATTGCAAACAAAGTATGTATCTGTGCATACAATGCAGAAGTGACCTTTGTTAACTTTGTCTTTTGCAGCTCCAGTTCTGACATTTTGCGGGACATAGAGGAGGCAGCGGCGTCACAAGAGTCAAAGGCAGGCCCGTAAGTACCTTTTAGACACGTGTCTGGTGCTAGCTGGAGCCACGCTCTGCCTGTAATCAGAAAGTGCAAAACTGTACTGCATTTCGCATGGATGATAAGCTGCCCTCAATCAGGGCGTTGTATAAGTTACTGAAAACAAATTCCTTTCTTATAAACTTTATCTTTGAACAGAAACAAAGTTGATTATAAAGTTGAAAGTTGATATACAATCTATTACAGTCTGTTTTATCTTCTAAAGGTTTTCTTGAAATCAATCAAACAACAATAGAAATATGGACACTTTTATTTCCTAAAGGATTTATATTTCTGAGACTTGCACATTTCTGCCTGGCAGGACAGGAGACCTGATTTTTTTTCTTTTCCAAATTTTTATTACACTTATCAGTCTGGACAGCAAAAAGGAGAAGCATCATACTTATAAGCTCATCTATCTGTTGTGTGCTTTCACCCGTTTTCTTATCAGCATGTTTCTTGTTAGCACATGAGCACTGCAGTATAAATGTTAGGTTTCTTGTGTGTCATGCACGGAGAGACAGGACCAATAGGCGGCGCTACGGCTTGCACAGAGGGGGCATGAGCCCTGAGTAGGGCCAAGGCCAAGAGTTGAAGCAGTAACCAGGTCTTCACCAGAGCCTCTGATGGTGAGGATGTTGCGTCACTGGTTGCGGTCCTTGGGCACACCAAGGTGGGAAAAACACAGTACCAAATCACAATTCAGAAGGATAATCAAGGAAGGCAGAGGTCGAGGCAGGCATAAAGCAAGAGAGGTCATGTGACACGCCAGGGGTCAATTACCAGGGATCCAGGAGACAGACACTTGTGACACAGGGGCCACTGTGGGCACAGGCAACACAGGAAACACTGGAAGCAACAGGTGACTCAGGGATATCCACAGACAGACAGGAAAACTGAAACAGTGTGGCTGGGAACCAACAGACTGGACAATGAGGGGTTAATGCAGGAGCTGGACACAGGAAATTAAGCACCAGGTGAACAGGAATTAGCTCACAGAACTAGGGGCTCGGCACAATGGAGACACGTTGCGCGAATACTGAGTGCAGTGTGTGAGCTAGCTTAACAGCCAGGGCTGATGAAGAGGCTATTTTCTGATTGGACAGAGTTGATAAAGCTTGGAAACACAGGCACGCCCAGCGTCAGAACTCCCTGCATGTGCAGGAGAGAGGCGTCTGCGCTTCAATGAGGATGAGGTAAATGTGACAATGTGTTGCTTCTCCCTTCCCTATTCTGAGCTCTCCTATAAGCAACTGTATTGGGTTCATACAAAGTATATTTGCATTTCAAAATGCATTCAAAAGGGTATTATGAATACATAACTGTATTTTATATTATCTTCTAAATCCACCTGCAGATAAACTTTAAAGCGTTGTTTATGCTCTTATGCACCACAAACACATGAAATCCACCTCTAGGCTGTGCCATAATTTTTAGTGGTTCAGTTTTGGCTGTTGGCCAATCTGTTCATTGACCTTAAAGTGGAACTAAAGTTCCACTTTTAAGTTTCTGCGATCAGGTTGGTCATTAATACAGGAAGGGACAGATAATGTTTTTTCTGCAATAAACCCTCCTACATCTCTGATTGTTCCAAATAATTATCAAAAAGCTGAGCATGTGCAGCTTCAAACTTGATTGCCAGGATACCTGCACTCCTGGCTTCCCCTGCATGTGACAGGAATTAAAGAAAACCCTGCATACCTGTGCAGGGTTATGACGTTCTGGCTTAGTTCCCCTTTAAGTAGTGCAATTGAAATAAAGAAGGATCTCCATCTTTTTTACTGTCTACAAATACATCCTTCCTTGTGTTGTGACCAGCACATCTCTGACCAATTGCACAGTCCCCCTGCTTTGCTGCAAGAAGATGATCATAGCCAGGTCTCTGAACATCCATCAGACCCTGGGCTCCTGCTCAGCTTGCCTTCTGGACAATCTGGCTTTTTGACCTTACCACCTGACAGTAGTAAATAATAGTTTTACTTTTAGAGCCTCTTAAATAAAAGCAACTCTGGTCACCCTTATATGAGTCTATGCATGGTTTTCAGTCTGCCGATTTTGCTGAATTGCCGGACACAGGATGTACTAATGCGTTTTGCATTTGTAAGCAGCTGACTACCTACGCTGAATACCGATCAGTCCTTCTATATTGCTGCAAGGTGAGATAAGCGTTGTCTGAAGCTCCACACATGCTGTAACAATTTCTAAACTTCCCATACTCTCAATGTATCTGCTTGCTTTTTAAATACACATACTCTTATCAGTAAATAAATATTTACATATACTTTTTTTTTACTTCTTATATAATCTAATCTTCTGCTATTCTTACTTATCTTCACACTTTACATATTCATCATGTGACAACAAGCAGAGCATTCAGCTTTTCCAAAGCATGCAGCTTGTTCATGTTCACACAGCAAATATGAATTATAGGCTGTGACTGATATGTTTCTGAAATGTGCATTCCTGGGATTTGGGAGCTTCGCCAGAGGCTGTCACTCTCCCTGTTACAGTTTTACCCATCTCAGGTTGGCAAGTCAACATTGGCGATTAGATATTTTATCTGGAAGGCAACATTAAAATGCTGAGATGATAACAAGCAGGTTTGCATGGAAGAGCTGTCAGGAACTCTGTGTACTTTATTAAGCCAGTGAGGGCGGAGGGTTGACCTTGTCACTTTATAGATAGTCAAAAGGTTTAAATGGCCATCCTTTATAAAATCCCATACAAACTATAACATAATGTGATTTTGTCCATATGCAGCAGGTGTTTACTTTTAAAATAATTCATTTCCTGATAATTTGTTGTCCATATCATTAAAGTTCAGACACTCTTTGTGATAAGGTGACTGTTCACCACTCATTTTACACTCATGGTTAACTGTTCCAGCTCTTCCTCGTAAGGACTCCAAAAACAAGTGTCAAAATACCATAGCTATGCTGAGTACAAAAAGGTCAAAGGGTATCCTGCAGCCATGCCCCCCTCCAGTACTCTGAGCCAATCCTGTTCTGAGTTTAATGGCACCCTGTGTCATTTCACCATTTCATGCAAACCCAGGCTGATGCCGACTCACCTGCTGAGAATAGAAGACAACATAGATAGGAGAATACACAACACTGTTCAATTGAGCATTTAGAACCACCTACTTCTAATACCGGGTGATAACAAAAGACACCAGCTTATCACATTATTCCTATTCAGGGCAAGGAGATGTTATCATCATTGGCCACTAAGCTTCTAAAGCTACGTACACACTTCCAATTATTATCGTTGGAAAACGAACAACGAACGATCCTGCACGATATACACGAACGATCGTATAGCACCGATCCTGCACATAGAGGTAACGACACGACGTTCGGTCGTTCGTTTCCAGCGACTTTCCTCGTTCGTCGGCGTCGTTGGTTACTTTTTTACGAACGATTTTTTGCCCAATCGATCGTTCGTCGTTCGATTGGAACGATAAAAATTGGAAGTGTGTACGCACCTTAAGTTTGCATGGAGTAACCTGACCAGTTTGTATCTTGATTCACCAATGAACTGCACTAACTTTTACATTAAAACCTGCCACCTAACTATGCAATATATTTGACTTTCTGTGTAAAAGTAAAATGTAAACGTACGTTTTATGGTGGGGCCATCCTGTTTCATATTACATTGACAATTCCAATCTTTCAATATTGTTTTAATTTTTATGGCAAAGCAAGGGCAAATTGCTGCGGAACTGGAAGCATTTACAGCAGCTCAGAGGTGAAATTGGCCATAATTTAGCAGCCGATAGCTCTCCGGTTAAATAAATTCTTCACAACTCTTGACCTGAATGCATCCAGCTCTGCTTACACCGGGACCAAGGGCTTGAAGTGTTGCTGTTTGCTAATTTGTGTGTATAGAATAATAAATTGCAGGTTGCTTTGCGCACATATATTGTACTACTGTGCAAGAAAAGACTGACAAAGTGGGTGCAAACATTCTTTACTTGGCAGTAATTAATTCTTCAAATATGTGACACCTTGAGAAAATAAAACAATGTGTTGTATGTAACGTCCCCAGAAAGTTACCTAGGACACACAAACACACTATACTGTGTTCAAGAACAGTATTTTACACTGGGAACGCATTTTTTGTTGAGTTAAATTTTACACTTGTTTTTTACTAATTTTTGCGTGGTGAATCCAGAATCCAGTTTTTTGCTATCACATCCAGTTTTTACGATACAGGGTACCCCCCATTTTTGTCAAAAAACATACAAATTTTACATACAATGAAAAATAATGAAATAGTAACTTGAATGTACTGTTTATTTACTTTTCATTTGTTCATACAAAGGATTTAGTGTTACTCTATGACGTTTTTTTTTTTTACAGTAAAACATTTCAAATATAATCGGGTAAGCGGTTAAGGTAAAACTTTACGCTTATAGCTTTTCCTGGAGTGTTCAGTGTTAGGACAATCCATGAAACAGTCTCCTTCAGTTGGCAAAGCTTTAACAAACTGCTTCATCAGACCCAGTTTCATGTGCAGAGGGGGGAAAATATTATTCTTTCTATCAACAAGTGGCTCATGTAGAATGTTTGGATCACCTGGTTTTAGGGCAGATCTTGGAGGCCAATTCCTTTCCACCCAATGCCTCTCATGAGCTCTTCTGTCCCACATGCACAGATAACAGAGATACTTGGTGTATCCGCGTTGCTGACCAGGAAGGAAGCATAACATTTGAGGGTCAACACAGATGACCCAATTTTGTTGGTGATATTGCAACAGCTCAATGACTCTCTTTATGTCTGCATATTTTTCACTAAGGGAAACTGAATGGCCAATTGGGACTGAGCCAAATATATTGCCATTGTGAAGGAGGACACACTTTAAGCTCCGCTTTGAGCTATCAATGAATAGTCGCCATTCAGTTGAGTTATAGATTGGAATTCCTAATTCTTCCATTAACCTCCTGGGCAGTTCATTTCTGTCCAAGATTATATGTCTAAAAGCAGTACATTGTTTTTTTATACAAATGTATTTTACAGTATAATAAATTAGTATGAGTATAATAACGTTTGAAACACAAAATCATGTCAAAATAGTAAAATAAATAAATTAAAAAAAAAAATATATATATATATTTTTTTTTTTTTTTTTTTTTAAATAAATATTATACTCATACTATTATATTATGCTGTAAAATAAGTGTTCATGAAAGACAATGTACTGCTTTTACACATATAATCCACTCTATTGCATTTAATACGTGACTCATCAGATGCAGAGAAGGAGGAAGCAAGAAGACGGGAATCGCAGGGAAGGACACCGACGGATCAGGTAAGGCTCTATTTACTATTGTTTTCTATTGTTTTAGCTACCCCCAGTGTGGGTTGGGGTTACCACTTTCTGCATCTTTTTTTTACCCTGAGCCACACTCGGGGTTACGGCTCAGGGTTAAACCAGGTATGGTATGGCAAGACACAAAGCCACGGTCAATTCTAAAGTACTGCAGAAATGCAATTTCTTTGGTTTGAAAGTACGATGCCTTTGTTCCTTTTTCAAGTAAGTTTTTCTCACCGAATCTTGATGCTAGGAGTTCTGATGCCAAATCACTCAACTTATTCTGATCAAATCCCTTACAAGCAGAGTCCTCTTTAATTTCAAACTCCATTATTTTTGTCACCTAGTTCATCACCATAATCATGTTCTTCAATAGAGGGTATTGTAACGAAAACCGGCACTGGGATTTCATTTAAATTAGCCACTGGGCGTATAGCCGATGGTAGACTAGGATACTCTATTACAAATATTTTTTTTGTTATATCCTGAAATTTTCACTATACAAAAGTAACAGTCACTGAAATGATCTCTTGGCTCACAAATGTCATCTTATCACGTGTTCCCCTTGTCCACATCCGTAAACCCTCGACACACTGTTTGCACACCATATGAGGGGCCCAAGACTTATCTTGATCACCAAGTTTAGCTTTAAAATATGCCAAATAGGCTTGCTCTACAAATGTGCTGATGTTCGCTCTTTGACTGGGAATGGTGAAACTGCCACAGATATAACAAAATGAATCAGGGTTGTTTAGGCACTTACGGCAAGAAACAGCAGAGCAAGACATGATCTGAAAGAAAGAAAATATGTGTGTAAGTAGAAAAAAAAAATTTGCCTATTAGGTACATAGAGCAGAGCACAACCCCTGACCAACACTGTCTTGTGTGTAAATGAATAGCCCATACAAATCCACGCTACAGTAATTGCATTATTATAAGTGGTAGAGAAAAAACCCGACGTAATAGATGAAAACTAACTGCACTTTCAAAATCAGCATACCTATTTTAGTGTAAATAGGCTTAAAAATTGAAGTCAACAAAAAATGTATTCAAAATGTTCCCCAGTGTTATTTATGCAATGGTGTGCTGCTTCTCTGGTACACATCTTATTCTGAGCATTGTATACAAAAAGTTAACTCTGCTTTTACTGAAGTCAATACATTGCTACTAAGCCCTGATGAAGGGGCCTCGAAACATGTTGGCTGTATTTGTTGTTGTCTTAAGTTGTGGCTGTCATAAAGTGGTTTGTTGCATTTTTTTCTATATCTTGCAGCTTTAAAACATTGTACACCACTGGTCCTGCAATGTATGCCTGTTTTCCCCCCAGCCCCTTTTAGCTGGGCGTACTATCCAGCACTTTTCAGTACCCACCCGGTTGTTTTTAAGTGGTCACTGATAAGCTGGGT
Organism: Pyxicephalus adspersus; assembly: GCF_032062135.1. Taxonomy (NCBI): domain Eukaryota; kingdom Metazoa; phylum Chordata; class Amphibia; order Anura; family Pyxicephalidae; genus Pyxicephalus; species Pyxicephalus adspersus. The sequence continues at coordinate 47,858,747 of NC_092865.1, read as the reverse complement.
CACAATACAGGGGTTGCGAGCCGCCTACAATTTCTTCCCACCCAGCTTAAAAAATTGTCTGGGTTGAAAACTGTACGTGATGGCTGTCCATCCATCACAGGGCCAAGAATCATGTAAGCTGGACAATACTGAAATGTGACAGAACTGTTTTTAATCTGCGAAAATACATCTAGGTAGAATGACATTACATCCTTTTCCTAAAATGCTATTGTTTGGACTGGCATGTTCATATTCTTGCTTTAAAATGTTGAGAGGCAATACCAAAACAAGCACTATTCATGTCTGAATCTTTCAAGCCAAAGCCAAGCAAAATATTTATTCTAATGAAGCCCTGCAATAGCAGCTTGCAGACTTGTCTTATATATACCCCAAACGAATATCTTTTTTTATAGGTAAGAAGTAAAAAGAAATGTATTCACTATTCCAGTGGTCTCCTCCCCTCCCTAAAGAATGAAATAGTGATATTTTTATATGGGTATTTTAGCCTTGGGGGTAGTTTGTTTTGCCTTCCTCTAGATTAAAGGTACAGGAGGTGTTAAAGGATGAGCTTGATGGATATCAGTCTTTTTAATGTTTTGCACAATGTTTCTTCATCCTCTTCCCCAAGCTATAATGAAGGTGTCACTCTCACACAGTTGTATTCCAAATTATTTTTTCTCCGTGATAGTGAATGCATCGAGAGACAGACACCATCTTTCGGATCTGTAATGACTAAGGACATTAGGCTTAGCAAGAGCAAGTTTTATGTATATTTAGCTTTCAAAATTTTCTGTAATCATTTTTTTCCTGCAGTTATTTTGACATTACCTACAAACAGATCATCAGATCCATGAGCTTATGTTACAAGACAATTATTTGTATTTGTGTCAATCAAGGCCTGAGATTTTTATATTTCTGCCCTGTTTACCTGCACAAGAGACCTGGTTTGTCTCTGCATCAGTAATTAATAGTAAGTAATACTTGCAGGTCGTGCTTCCCCTCTATCCTGCAACTGTTTGCATCCTCTAAGAGGGATATAGGGTTGATATGACTGAATGAGATATTACTGTCTGGGTCAGACAATTTGACAATTAAAGCTCACAGCTCTCCCTAATGTTTCCCCTGGGGTTCACACAATGGCCATGAAAAATCTCTATTTCAGTAAAGCAGTCAAGGAGAAGCAACATAGAGATGAGCTCATCTTTGTGTCACTCTGTTATTTCCTCACTGCAGCACAATTGATTATCTGCTTGTGCTGTTTCTTTCTCATTCAGTCTGAGCTTTGCAAGTGCTTACACTGCTTGCATTAAATGTAGTGATTTGTAAATGAACACATGTGAGGTCTGTCAAAAAAGGAGGCTGTGTTTCTATCTCTATAACAAAGCAGTGAAATTATTCTGATCTCTTTCCATGAATGTGTAAACTTCTCCAAACATGCAGGACAAATGCCGGCACTCTCTGTCATTCAGTTTGTTGTCAGTCACCGTTTAATGCCGTTGTGTTTCCCCTCGTGCTGAAATCATGAGAAGTATAAAAAGGTGCTCATTTGATATTTTTAGTAAAATTTTACACCAGAGCAAAAAGCGTGCAGCAAGGAAATTTGCCCTGACATTCTGCAGCAACTTGAGATGGAGTCGAACTTTTTCATAAAGTCATCACTTATGGGTGCCAAAACCCAGATCTTTCAGTATGATCCTGAAACAAAACCGCAGTCTCTAGAAACACCTTCATCACCAAGAATCAAAAAAGTGCAAATTCACAGCCATGCTCATCGTGTTTTGTAACATGAAGGGCGTCATTTTGTCTGAATGGGTTCCAGAAGACACAACAGTGACCCAATATTATTATAAGGAAGTTGTGACAAAGCTGAGAAAAAGAGTCAGGAAAAGATGGACAAAATGTGGGAAAATGTTCTCATTCTTCATCAGTACAATGCTCCTACTCGCATAGCACTATCTATGACCGATAGACACATTAGTACACTGAAAGATTTGACTCTCTTCTTTTTCCCAAATTGAAATCAGTGATTAAAGGAACACACAATGGATGCAGGAAAGAGAAAAACATCAAATACCAAAAACTGATCTGCTCCACATCTTCCACCAAGAGGACATTGATGCTTAGTTGTGAATGGAGAAAATATTGAAGAGGACAAACATTAGAATTGTCATATAAATAAAAGTTTTTATATCCATTTTTATTTAGTAAGCAGACCTTGTATTTTCAGTATTTTGTGTCCTTCCTTTATATTTGCTCAAAATTTGGCTTTAAAGATACATTTTTTTAATTGCAAAATGATTAATAATTATGGGATTAAAGTGGGATTATAAACCCCATTTTGTGGCTGTAACCAGCTATGCAGTGGTATTTTGTCCCCTGAAGCAAAATCTTTGTGATCCAGATGTTAAGGAGCAGTGCCTCCTAAAATTAATTTAGCATTTCAGCCACTGTTACCCTCTGAATCTCATCCGGCTTCTGCAGCACACTGCACTGGCACTCCTGCTGTATACACAGCTCATAATCTGACCTCGGGGAACTTGAGTTCAGATGGAAGATAAGAACGGTTTGTTTTGGTAGCTAAGTGCCAGTATTTTCCTTCCCCGATAAAGGTATTCCAAATACACAATCTTTCTATCTTGCCCCAGGCAGCAAACGGCGGTAAGCGGACAGCATCATTCTTCCCAGTAGAGCACCAAGTGCCAAAACACTTCACTGCTGTTAATGTGATTCATGACCCTCTACACAGCGCATATTTCCCTCCATCTAATTCCATGACGCACACAAGATGCTGAGAGGTGAAAGCTTTTTCTGCTAGTCAATGTGTGAATATTTCTTTAACGCGTGTCCCGTTTCCAGCTTGATGAGTAACAAGCCCCAGTCTGTACTCAGAAACAAGTTGCTTAAAAAATCGAACTTCTGTAGTAAGACCAAGTTAGAGGCCAACTCCAGGCAAAACTTAGAATTGGCTGGAAATATATCACATTGAGGATTCTTACCTATTTCATGGATTGCAGAGCTGAGATATCCTGAATGGCTTTGGAGGAGGTCAGCGTTGTGTACCATTCAACCCACAAAAAGACTGGCTGCCAATGGTTAAGGGCAGTGCTGCAGCATATCCTCTGTTCTGCTTATATTTACCTTAGCCATGTTATCCCATCACAATGTGTGTAGGAGCAAAAGAAAAGGCCTGAAATAGTAAACCATGGTTGTATAACGTGTAGTGAAAAAGAGTTGTCACTTTTTAACAGGAAGGACCTGAATCTCCCTTCCAGAATCACCAAAATATATTTTGCTGAGCTTGGATATCCCCTGTAGCTTTGGAGGGGAGTCCAATTCGGTCCTCCAGCTGCGTTTGTCTGAATTCTTCAGAGGGGTCTAATGTAAGTACCAACCCAGCAACTTGATGACACCTTAAGGAAGTGTTTTCCTGATACCCTTTACAGAAAATAAGTGACATTGAAAGAAGGTCAATAGTGGACTACAGAGGAAGGTTAGGAGAACTGAATCATGGGTTAGTATTGCTTGCCATTTTTTTTTCTGGCTGGAGTGGAAGCTAAAAAAATGTATTTAACTGCGAAGCTAAAATTCAGAAATTGAGTTGAAAATAAAATTTGATATCCTAACAATAATACTTCAAATAAAAAAAGCAACTTTAACCAAAACACATTCCTCCTGCAGAGCAGTCTTTCACGTGAGTTACGACCTGCATCATTTATCCCTTTTATGCAGTTTGTTTAGTTAACTAAAGGACTTAATTTCTTCTCTAGTGCGGTGTGCCATTATGAATGAAATGTCTTCAGACTTGCATCCCTCTTGCTTTTGATGAAACTCCGGAGTGAATGAAGAAATCTGCCATATTCAAAGCTGATACATCTCACAGGTTTTGCTTTGATCCTCTGTTCCACTTTTTATCACTGAGGTAAAATCATTGCAGCCTTCATTCTCTTAATTCTGTTTTTTCAAAAGACGATTGTGTCCGTCTGCTGCTAGGAGACCCAAGAATACTTTTGCTTTAGTCAGTTATCAGACTCGCTTGATGACTTCCAGTTTAATTTCTTGGTTAAACATTGCATTTGCTCTTTGTCCGTTGCTGGGCAGCCCTTTCTATGTGCCAACATTTCAGTCTGTCAGAAATAGGTTTTACCTCTTATCTGTTGCTGTAAAAAGAACACAGGCAATATATTTTTCATTGACGTTGAACTCAAGGTTTATCACCAACGCTGTCAGTTTAAGAATTGCCACTTTTGAGGCTCAAACTGCATGGGTATATTGTTATAAAAGTCTTGGAACAGCCACTTTCTATTATGGCGTGTCTCTTTGGGGAAATACTACTGTGGGAGCATGACACTATAATTGTGGTCTTGTAGGAGAGGTGCAAACTATTGCACTCCAATCTTTGCATTTGGGTCCACAGAAGAAAGATTTGTCAGTTTGATGCCCACCAAAAAGGGGTATATTTATTACCTGAGCTGGAACAATACATATTTTAGAAAGGTTGCACTTTAGAAAACTTCCAGCCTTAATTGCAATGTCCCCGCTGGACACAGAACAAGCATTGTTAGGTAATGCAGTGACACTAATTTTTTTTTAATTTTAAATTTTTATTGAATTTTAACTTAATTGTAAGTACAACAAAAAATATAAACCAAAAAGAAGAAAAGAATACAATGGCATATAAAGGGCTTAACAATATTAGAAATCGTTAGAATAGCAATGGCAGTGGCACTAATTTATGCAGCCGTTCTCCAGATTTCTTATTTTAGAAATCAAATATATCCGTTGCCTTCATTCACTATGTCCCTGCCTTTTCTGACAGATGGACTAACCTATAATACGTGAAAGGAACAGAGGGTTGCTGCCATTTTTTCCGTATTGATAAATTAAATTTTTATGCCTGGACAAATCCAGTTACTGAGTGACTTCTTGTCCTGGCAGCTAAGATTTACTGTGTGCCCGGGTAAAGGTTTTAGATGGGTGGTGAAGGATTTCTTTGGATCTTTGCAGCTTTGGATTTCACTGCAGTAGAAGCGATGTTGTTACTGAATTTCTGGAAGATCAGAACTGCATTACTATTACTTTTGCAATAGTTTTCAACTAAGATGAAGCAGGCCGTATCTATTCCTTGAAACTGCACTGCATCAATAGTCTTCTCCCAAGTCTTGCACCTGTATTTATGTGTACACAAATCCACAGGGGTTAGTGGAGACTAACCGCCAAGGGTATGACCCTAAGGATGGGTCCCGCTGATGGGTCCCGCTGAGATAAAAACACGAGCTGTGTCACTAATGGGGTTACCAGGCTGTGAGCTGACGCTGGAAGTCAGTTTTCATAATCGGAACAGTAAATATTTTGTGGGTACCCAGCATGGAAACAAAAGGGAGCAGCCAGACTCCTGAGACAGCAAGTGTACGGTATGGGTAGACAGGGCTCTAAGGAAAGAAACAGCGGTATTGGTATCCTTGCTCCAACACTGTAATCGTTGAACTATTAAAGGAATTAAGCTTTAATTAAAAATTAGTCATTTTTATTGCATTTACTGACTAACTAATGAAGGGCCAAATCTTTTTGCTTTTTAGCGTTGCTTTACACAAGGGTGGCAACTCTGCTCTGATTTCAAGAGCATGCATCGTTTTTGCCACACCATCATTTGAAGCTACATCAGGCAGACTTCACTGAGAGGCTCAATGAGGACTTGTGGGACTTTGCATGGAGGCTAAAAAAAAATGTAAATGTAAAATTGCACCTATAATTGAGTGCTTATTTAAATGGCCATAGTTGTGCAATATCATCAAAAGACGATCCTGTCCTCCTCCTACCAAGAAAATATATTTTGATATCCAACCACATTACTCAACCTCAACATTTGGATTTTCTTCTTTTACTAGCTATGAAAAAAAAATGAATGCATTGAAGAGAACACTTGACCATACATGACCTCCTACAATTCAGTCATATTAGACAGCAGGATGAACCTGACAACAGGATATTAGTATAATGATGAGCTTGGATCTGGTGTGTTCATCTCACCTTTTGTCCACTGATATAAGCGGAGACATGAATGAAGCAGAGCAGACTATTCAAGTACAATTTCAGAATGAATCACAGTATAACGAACACCTGGAAGCTACAATGGCAATGTTATTTTTACTGCATTGCTCAGTCTGTAATCTTCCTATAATTTCATATCCTTTTTAATATCCCCATGTGATACTTAAGAGGGTTTGTTTATGAAATGGTGAAGAGAGATGGAGAAGGATTTGCAGATGCAAACTAATCAGCAACACTTAATGGCTAGAGACAGCTGCAAATGCAAATATTATATTTGGATAAATTAACTAGGGAAGTAAAAAATAGAATGCTTTTTTTAGGTCACTTTTAATGCCACATCTTGAATATGGGTTCAGTTTTGGGCACCACATTGTAGAATAGAGTTTTGGAGAGGGCATGAGCACAGTGACTAATAGTGGATGGCTTTTAGCTTAGCTCAGTGTTCCCCTTGAGCAGTCTTGTGCCTATCGAGCATGATTGCCTACCCCTGTTCCCCTGGCAGATCATTGCGCTTCACCCACGCACTCTCTGGAATCTGTCATGCTGCATCAAGCTCCCCAAATTAAGCAGAAAATTAAGCTCCAGCTGCAAAGGCTCATCCAGGATGGCGCCCACACCTACAAGCTTCCCTCGTTCACCCTGCAACCTCCTAGATTGCAGCAGTGACATGGAGGGAAACCATGATACCCCTGCTTCCTATCTCCAGAATCCCCACTCAGCAATGACATTAAGGAACTTGAATCTTTACTTGAAGACAACAGATACTGCTTGATAGGTTAGAAGATTTGGAAAACTACTGAACCTCCGCATACAAGGAGCATATTACGATCCTCATGCCTCAGCTTTGGCACTATTTCAGGAATTGACACCAGATATTCCTGTGGAATACCTGGAAATAGAACACTGATCCCTTACCCGTCCCACTTCCTCTGGTCCTTTTGGGACATTCTCATCAAAGTCCTCTTATTTTAGTTGAAAGAGCTCCTACTTTAAGCTCCCAGAGAGAAATCTTCAACTTCTCCTGGGCTATGTTTCCAGGGCCAGGAATATCATCCCTATTTGGATCTGGCTCTACCATCACCAACCAGAGGCCCTGAAACCCTGCTTGGATACTCTTACCAGGTACCAGATCTCCTATAAGTGGGTAATCCCCTTTCGCCTACTCCTACAAGGGCAAACATTATTCCTGTGCCTCTATTGATTAAACTAAGTCTTCTCTCCTACATTTGGGCCTACTTGTGATATGGAGAGGGTTCAGAGACAGGCAAAAGATGATATATGGCCATTTTGATTACCATGTTAAAAAAAAGTTTAAAGAGGTTGTCAAGCCACTAAAGAAATGAGTATACCATTTTTTCTATGGCAGGGGATGCCACTTTGACTTGTTTTTAATTCCAGTGCTAAGATTTGGCAAACTTACTGCAAATATAAGGGCTGTATGTGTTGATATCAAATAAAGAATTGTAATAAAGTAGAAAGGATTTCTTTACAGTAAAGTAAATCAGCTGTGGAATGCTTTATCAAAATCAGAAGTTGTGATAAAAGGCAACCCAAAATCATTATGGTGTTTCTTTAACGCTAACATTTATTTTACACTTTGTTTTCATTTCATTGGAAATTTACAGTTTTCCTTTAAGGAGAAGAGGTACATTTCCTGCATTTAAATTGTATCACGTTTATGTATAATATGTGTGCTTTCCTTAAAATGGAACACTAATTGGCTGAAGCTTTGAAGTCTCGGTTTTCTTAGAATTAGCCTGCAAAGCAAAACAAATGTGCACCCAAAACTTCAAGTGTTGAGAGATATCACACAGTATGTTTTGGATATGTGTTTCTCCAAAGCTTTCAATATATTTGGACTGCAATTTGAGAGCTACTAGAAAGGTGTCGTTCCATGTAGCATTCCATGTAGCAATGGGCATTGAACTATTGAGGGCCTGGAACTGGTTGATTTTATAAAACCTCTTCCAGAAATGCTATCTGGCAATGAGTCCATTAAGTGGTAGCTCTAGTTGAAAGTAAAAGTACAAACTTCTGAAAGGGGACCTAAACTGCAAAAAGTGGCCGAAAAGGCAAACATGGTAAACGTCTAGTTACCAGTATTGGCTTCCTGTAGATGATCGTTTCTCGTCGTGCTTTGATTTGATCTCTGTGTGGAGGCAACCGTCTTGTTAGAGGAACAGAACTTTGCTTCCTAATGTCAAAGCTTCTTCAGATGATTAGTAAAGGGAATGTTAAAGAAGCAGCAGAAGAAAGTTGTAAAGCACAAATCTACAGTATAGATGAAGCAATAGCAGGAAGATCCTTGCACTGCTGGTCCCTCAGGCACAGCTTCCTTTCCAGCAAGAATAATGATGAGCAATACAATAGTGAAAACACAAATTCCTATTTCAAATCTGGTCAGGCTAAAATAGTCAGGGACAGCAGGTTCTTAGATATTCTCACACTGCTGATATTAAGCTATATTAAGAAAGAAACACACTGGTGTGCAAAATCAGAGAAGGTTCTCTGTAACTTTTCAGCAAGGGATAGCAAATCGAAATATTTTTAGTTTGCTTATTTAAAACCAAGCCACTTGGAAAAAGAGACATAACTTCCAGCAGTTGGTACATTTAAGAACTATGGCAATCAAATTATCTTTAGCTTAAGACCTGCTTCCAGCAGAAGAATGGTAGACGGATGATGTTGTACTTTTACCCGAAGGTTACAATATCATAAGTGTGTACTGTAGTGCGTAGGATAACAACAGCCCTTTAAGGCGCAAAGATTGAAACAACCATCCACCAGTCTGCCATTTATCATTCCTTTTTCTTAAAATGGTGGCTTGATCTTACATTCTTATTCTGCTGACAATCACCTAAAAATCCCTATATTACTATTTAAAGTAGTTGATTGCAGATACGATACAGCCCTCACCCATTTAGCTCTGCTCTGAGCTGGGCAGTGATCATATGTTTCTTGGCTGTTCCCATCTTGAACCCAGGCAGTCTCATTATTTTGCAAAGTCAGTGGTGGCACATGCGCAGTACCGTAGTGGCCAACAGCTACCAGAAGCATGTAACCTATCTACCACTGGCAATTCCAATTCTGCGGTCTGTACCATTGTTTTTTAGGCATTGCTCTGTGTGCTTTGTTGTATTCGTTTAGCTAATTCATACACGCAATGAAACTTAGTCTTGAAGATCCAAAAATGCAGCATGGGGAACATCATTCCAGTTCACCTGAGCAAGAACAAAAGCAATGTATTTGTTCAATCAGTATTATTATTAATAATAGTAATATACAGGATTTATATAGTGCCAACATATTACGCAGCGCTGTACATTAGAGGTTGTAAATGACAGATACAGACAGTGACACAGGAGGAGGAGAGGACCCTGCCTCAAAGAGCTTCTAGGAGGGCTAGCTTTCCTTCCCTTGGTAACTGTCTGATTTCAGCCACAGTGTACTGAAAGCTGGTTTTATCTCACTGTAAACATTGCCCAAATTCCTTCTGTGCACAAAAATGTATCGAATAATTCAAGTGAAGCAATCCTGCATTTCACCAAAATCTTATGCCTGTCACACATGATATCTTGGCCTTACCTGCTTTATACTTTATCTGCAAAATCTGAACTTGGAATTGAAGCTGGCTTTAGATTTGACAGCAACACAAATTTTGTATTGATTTTGGAAAAGGCAGCTGCTGTGCTGTGCGTCTCTCTGGGGTGGCTGTACAACTAACTCTATCACGAGGCTAAACCTGTTCTGTAAATGGAATGTTACTTGTAATGCCCTTTTCAGCGCAATGAACAATTTCCCATTCTCATGGAACCTTTTGCCCCGCTTGTTGTGTGGAACAATTCTAATAATACATTCCTATGTCAACAAGCATCTTCCTGCACGTTTATTTTACAACCCTTCTACAGATTGTGTGACCATTCTAAAATAAATCCAAAGCCAAAACCTATTTAAATTTACTCATTTGATAATGTGGGCAAGTTGTTAACTTCCATTATAAGACTTATCGGTTCCTAGGTGTGGTGGCTGAATTTGAAATTACATGGCGATCTTAACTGTAACACGCTTCCTGTGCCAGGATGACAACACTTACTGTACAATATTGATGGATGAGCAGAGTGGAAAGCAGTGCCTTAGGATTCCATAACATCATGCCCTCTCCTTATCTCCATAATATAGGTGTAGGTGTTCTGTAGTCCATGGAGGTACATAAGGCAAGGCTGGTACCATGGCCAATGTAACATACCAAAAGAGAGCAGGTAAGATAATGTCACGTGGATTAAAAGCTAAATCCACAGATTAAATACATGCTGTTTTACCTGCCAAAAGAGTTGGTATCTCCATCCATCCATTGCAGAGATTTAAACAGCAGGTCTGTCTGGTAAAAGAACTGATTATTCTCTGCTGCAATTTCACTTTCATTTACAGGTTGCTTTCCTAACATCACCCTATGTTTGTAATGTAAAAAAGAGAAGAAGCAGACTGATTATCATTATTAAAAAGTATTTATATATTGCCAACATATTACGCTGCACTGTACATTAAATAGGGGTTGCAAATGACAGATACAAACTATGACACAGGAGGAGGAGAGGAACCCTGGCCAGAAGAGCTTACAATCTAAGAGGTGAGGACACAGCTCACAATAGAAGGGGAATGATCAGCTCATCTCTCTTATTACTTTGATGTTTGCTCCTATCAGCTTTCTATTTGCACTAGAGCATACCTTATTGGTTCATTGCACTGATTCCTTCTCCCTCCCTCCCTACGCACTGGGGTTCCATTCACCACTGGGGTTCCATTCACTCGTTCCCTCCATAGAACAGAGCGGCTCTTTGTGTACAGCACTCGTTTCTTCATCTGTCACTCTTAGAAATGATATAGTTTTCAGCGACAAAAATTTCACGTGTATATGTAACCTTAGTCTGAGTTTTGCTGTACATGGACTACAGAAGGCTACTACCAGGTCTACTTGCATTTCATAAATACATTTATTGATGTCATGCATTTGTACATTTTATATCTTCCTGACGTTTAGCTTCAAGATAACTTAAACCCAAAGAACCAGCAATATTCGATTTATGCTCCAAAATACTTTCTTCACTAAGTTTATTCTATTCATTTGACACCACCCCCGCCGGGCTAAGCCCTTGTAGCACGCAATAAAATCCACCATCTCTTGTCTGTGCAACATTCCAAGCATGAATTGCATTAGAGCCCCAGTGACTAATAGCGGGCAGCCGTGAAGGTGAGCGGTCAATGGCTGATGTGTAATACCTTTCTGAGCAAAGCCTCGGCTCTAATGTCCTGTGCTTTGTTTCTAGGCTGCTGCTGAGACGTTACCCAGCGAGTGACACAGGTGTTCCAGCTAGTGCGCCATTGATTGGAGGCACTCAGACAGCGGTGACTAACAAGTGGCCTTTTTCCTCCTACACAAATCTGTGGGAGAGAGCGATCGCCTCTGCCGCCCCTCATTATTGCCTCAAAGCCAGTACACAACGCACTGCCAAAAATTAACCCCGTCCAGCACCAGAGGTGTGCTGCACCTGTTTCTTTTACACACTTTGATGTTAGAAGCACGGTTCAGAATTTGGTGATTGGTATCTGATATCTGTTTTAGTTCTGCTCAGCCATTCTTATGTTTTACACACTCCTATAGTTAGTCCGCTGATGAAGTTCAGTTTTCCTTCTGTAAGCTGCCTTTGTTTGTTGTGTTTGTGCTATTTTGTCAGCAACTGTAGGTGCTGCTCAAGTCATAGCCTAGCCAAGGCGATTGACCCGCAACAGAATCGGTCCTCCATAACCAAAATTATAGGGTAAGTACTGCTAAAAAGTACTGCTACTTTTGAGTGGAGTAACATATGAATAAAAAGAAGTTATCCGCTGCTGGGTTTTTGGAGCATTGACGTAAACCTATCCAGATCTGCAAACTACAAAAACACATAATACTCTGCATAGTGTTATCTTACACGCAGCAACAATAAATCAAAATGCTGGTCTGCAGCTATTTGTAACTTAAACAAAATTCACACTTGCAAAATTCAAAGCAGTAGAGCTCACTTGTGGCGGCTCAGTAGTAGTGAGCAGCTTAGGAGAATTCAGAGGGTAAGGTAGATGCGTAGACAGTTCCCCCACCCCTTCTGTCGTCATTTTGTCAGTCTCATGGTGGATTTTATTATTTAGCAGGTCTACCCCAATACAAGTCACTCTGTGAGGAGCTAGTTATTAAGAAGTAATGTGAATTCTTGTTAGGCAAATTCTGGGCTGAATTAACCAAAGCTGTTAGCGCTGCAATCACACAGCGATTCATTAGTTGACAAATTAATATCACAGCAGCATTAATAATGTAAACAAGGTTTTCTCCTCTGGGAAGTCTGTATCTGTCGGAAAACTGCGTGCCAGGGAACGGATGAATATTAAATGCAGGTTAAACACACAAGTTATACAGAGACAAATACATCTGCTGAATGGTAAAAAAAAGAGCTCAAAGTGCAATACTTTCAATTATTTCTGACTTCTCACCGAGGTCACCATACTCCCCTGACAATATCTTTGAAGGAAGCACTCAATCAGTTTAATGAGAAGTCCAAAAGAGTTTAAAGAATTAATCAATAGGTCAAGAAAGCCACTGCGTTTCAGGGCTTCTCCCTTTCTCAGGGATGTAATACAAACAGATAATATGCATCCCAATAAATCATTATTCCCTATCCAAGATTAATTAATTGATACAGGGTTTAGTTTAACCCATTGTAGACCATCTATCAGTCCATGCTGTATCCATTGAAAAGTTAATACTTACATTTTGATGAAGTTTATTTTTTATTTGATATAATTTATTCTACAAACTTTTATCTCAAAGGGTATAATTGAGGCAGTCTATAAGCTTTTAATGTAAGTTTTTTACAAAATTTTTGTGTGAAAGTATCAAGTATGTACATACATAGTCCTGAGGAAGAGAGATGTTTTGATCCCCAAAACGCGTTGGCTTTATCATATCTTTATTTTAGCCATGAGGAAGGGGGAGATCGTTTGCCCCAACAAAACATGTTGACCGTTGGAACCTAATGATGGATTATAGAAACATTTGGACTTTTTTTTTTAAACTGCTTTGGTGTTCCTTTCTGTCTCACCTTTGGTGCTGGGTCCTGTGATTGGGTGTAATGGGCGAGTTAGTGGACTCATCATATTACCAGCCTGCTTGGCAGAGATGTGTACAGGGGGCAGAGTCTAAGACACTAGCCTCTGGCTTCACCAGCACACCCCTTCAGGGTGATGGACTTTAGGAGGTGGTGCCAAGGTTTCGGCCCCTATACATGCAGGGCCTGGTATCCTCTGCCTGAATAGAACCAAAACATCGGACAGAAGGGTCTGACTACGCGTCTGGCTAGCCAAAGGTTAGGGCAGGCAGCAGTCAGGAGACAGACAGAGCCGAGACCAGTATACCAAAAAGTTGGAAGCAGGATCCAGAGAGAAATCTTAAAGCAGAGCCTAAAAGAACTCCTTGTTCAGGCAACTTTCTGTTGCCAGTCACTTTTTAGTCACCTTTTATAGGGAAGTTCATGTGGCAAATGGGGATCATGTGACCAGCAGGTAACAGACCCGACCACCGGAGGGAGTGCTAGAGCAGAGGCAGCTCAGATGGTGTTCACACTTCTGCAAGCAGACAGAGCATTTTTCCCAAATATTCTGGTCCTCTTGGGTAAAGGGGCAGCTCTTAAGGAGTTAGAATGTTTTATTCTAATTATTGGGTGAGGAGACTGAGAAAATTAATTCTCCTGCCTGTAGCAGGCTAGTGGCATCATCAGTGGAGCCGATGGATAATTTTTTTGTTGTAAAAAAGACAATCTTTTTTAAAAAAATGATACAGATGCTGTATTTTATGACCTGTTGTAAATTTATTCAGCAGACTTGTTAAATTACTGAAAGGTTCGTTGTAACCGCTCTTCTTGTACTGATGAGAAAACCATTTTTATTCCATACACAGCCCAAAAAGAATGAAGTTTCTCTGAAATTGCATTGCGTTTATATTATACAGCTACTTCTGTTGCAAATGAAATTCCTCTCTAAGATGCTTACATCTCTAAAAAGGTAACAGATTTTCAGAGATGTCATTTACAATCCGTAACACATTGTGTTTTTGTTTCTGTAACAATCTCTAATGCTGAAATTGCTTTATGTTACCTTGACACACAAAATAGCAGCATGAAAGTGTTGTTTTGAAGGTAAGCCATTTAGCCTTGCACTTGTGGTTTCCTCTGCTCCTGCTGAGCTTTTCTATGGCATCCTATTACATGGCATGGCAAGTCAGCTTTCTGACAGCTTGAGCCGACGGAAGAAAAATGCTAATAATTCTCACCACTGAACCAATTTTATAAATCAAATTCTGAATTATTGCATTAGGGTTCTGTTATGAAGTTACTCTATCCTTTTTGTATACCTTGCCTATTCCTAGTTTACATGACACGCATAGGAAATGGACATTCTGAGTTATTTTAGGATATAGACTGACAGATATGTATGCACAGCCGGGTGGAAATTCTTCCACGTCATAGGAAATGGGAAAGACACATGAGCCCAGCTGGTCACCGACTCACAGCTACCACTGCACAGAGCTCTGTACTGGGAATGCTGATGGGGGTTACTAGCTATTCCTAGTAAAGTTACAAAAAAAAAAAAAAGGGTAACACTGCTTTAAAATTGATAATTTTGCCTTTGTATGTAGCAGAGAGTTAAACTACTTTGAAGTTTATTTCATCTCTCCAAGGTTCTGTGGATGAGATCTCTGCACTGAGTTTTGGTACTAATTATGTCTTTACCAGCTGCATTTTGTTTTGGATCAGTGACGTAAAGTATTGAAGTTGCAGAGGGTAAAATAGGCCAGTTTATATATTACTCACAGTACAGGGTTTCTGGTAACAGCAAGCAGGGGCAACCCCTGACATTGTAGGGATGGATAGGGGCCTGTCTGCAATACCTGTGCACCCACCACTCTTGACTCCATTGGACCCATCTCTACAAATCTGCTCTGGCAAGTTCAGCCTCCTTAGCTCCCTCTCTAATAACAGATTTTCCCTGCAGGCAAAGCTACACAGGCCGCAATGTTTCTCAAGAGTTCCCAGCAGCCTTGTAAAGGTGCAGAGATGGTGCTTGAAATGGTGGTGGTGGCAATAGTGATTATGGTGTGGCCCTATTTTTTGTGAGGGTGTTTGCGAAGGGGCAAATCTTTTAGTGCCTTCCGGAGGCTCACCCTTGCTTTCATGATCGTTGGTACAGTTGGAGTTAAACTCTAAAGTTATTACTTTTTTACAATGAGTGCTGCTTTAACCATCATCTGGGTCCTTGCTAAAGACCCTGATGAAGAAGCACCCTTTAAATCCGCAAAGCGTGTTGATTTTTATATATATATAATATATATATATAATTAAAACTGGACTTTATACATTCCTCTTTTAACTCTTATCCTTACGTGCACAGGTTTTTGGTGTCTGCACTTCTATTGAATATTCACCCCCTCTCTATTTGTCTTCACTTTTTCCTCTGGGACTGAGAAAAATAGTAAACTCTGGAGTTGCAGCCAAAGGAAGAGAAGAGGAAATCATTCAGTTGGGAGACGTGTTCACATGACAGTTCTTGTCCCACTTACCTTTCTGACCTGGTGGAAAAATACCCCCCTAGCTTCTCTCTTCATCCCTCCAATGACCTACTAATGACTTCCCCTTCATAACCTCGTCACATGCACAGCTCCATGACTTTTCTAGAGCTGCCCGATTCTCTGGAATGGTCTTACTCGTCCTTTTCCGCTTGCTCCTACTTTCTTACCTACCCATCTTTTTCTGTGGCTTAAACCCTCACTGCTTCGCACCATTCCATATCCCCGCTCCTATTCTGTGATAATTTCTTCTAGATTGTAAGCTCTTCTGGGCAGCGACCTCTCCTCCTCCTGTATCACTGCCTGTATCTGTCTGTCATTTAAAACCCTTATTTAATGTATAGCGCTGCATATATGTTGGCGCTTTATAAATCCTGTTTAATAATAAGAATTATATTGACAACTCTGGGAATTTAACCTATTCTCCCACTTCATGCAGAAGATACATTGAACAATTTTCTACTTTATCAAAAAATTTTTAAAGAATGGGTTTTAGATACGTATAATTCAAGGTAATCCCCCTAGGACATCATAATTTAGGCCTCTGCCTAGGTTGCCAAACCAATTTGGTACAGATAACATAAGAAAGTTAAAAAAGAAGAATGACTTTTTGAGGCAAAATAAGTTTTAGAAATCTTTTATATTTTTTTAAATATAATCAACATAACTAAACAAAAGTGTGTATTTACAAAATAAAGCAAAGTTTACTTCCAAAAAAGTATATTTTATGCACCGCTGAACATCTCAAAATCAGTTAGTGTCCCTACATCTTCTCTATGTACATTATAGATGTCAATCTAGTGTGAGTCTCTTGTCACTCCCCTGATGAAGCCACAAGGCGAAACGCATTGGGCTTGACACTACTTGATTTTGGAGCGCTTACTGTTCTCCTTTGATTGACATACCCAATAATTATGCTATGTTTTATATATGTATTCATGTTTTAGCTGATCTTTGTCTAGATCCCACCTACCTTGTGTCTTGAACCACAAGTAAAAAAATACCTAAGGTATAGTGGTGCATGTAATATACTTTTCTGGAAATGAACTTTGCTTTGTTTTGTAAATATACACCTTTGTTTTGCTATGTTGGTTACATACCTATACAGTGTTCTCCCCAGAAATTTTTTTCAGCCGGGTGGTAGGAAGCTGTAGCCGGGTGGTAAAAAAGGGGGTGTGGCAAAACACGGCAAATTTAGTGCGGGCGGAGCAACCGGCTAAAATCCTCTGGGGAGAACTATGCTATAAAACCTCTCTAAATCTCATTCTCCCTTTTAACTTTCTATTGTTATGGGGTTTAAATACTCTTTAAGGTGTATTGCTGTTTCTACACACAGACAATTGAACAATTGTTTAGGCTTTTGTCTTTCTCTCCAGCTGACCCAGCGAGCTGAACATTGTGACTATAGGGAGAAAAGAGTTTATGGGTTGCAGATCGCACAATCTGCTCCACATTCTGCCAGGTTGGATCCCTCTACAAGTCTGCAGTAATAGCTCAGAGATTTTTAATTTCAATGAACAACCTTTCCTGTGTGGAGGTGATTGTTTTGATGAAAGATTCCCCAGGAATAAAGAGGTAGTGAGTATTACACTTAACATCATCTTCTAACCATCCAATCTTTTCTTTTGGCAAGCTCAGCGGGATCTTCTCCCAGATGGTTTAACTTGATGATAGTTTCTTGATTTATCGTAAACGGCAGCTGGAAAACCCAACACAACAGTGACAAGGGGGTGTCAGACATTAAGAGTGTGACATGTCCTTGTGTTTAACACGCAGAAGTAAACGGAGGAATCTTGTGGATCCCCATCCAAAATTTCCAGATGGTATTTATTTTCAGGAAAGTCATGCAATATGTTTAGTCCCTAAATGCCCAGAAACAGCAAAACCAATATTCCTTCCAGACCACATTTTCCATGGCCATTTGCAGACAGAGTACCAGGATGGGGGAAATCTGTAACAAGAATGAAAAAATCTAATTATTTGGGTGAGAAACCCAGCATGCAAATGAGCAATACACTACTTGATTTAATATGTTGGCGTTTTTTTGGATCAAAAGACGTAAAGTCAGTTTTAATTCTCACATTTGTAACATTTTTTTCCTCTCTTTGTCTCCGTATTGTCCTTTTCAAAACAAACCTTTTGTTAAAATTCAATTGAACTTTCCTTTTAAAGCAGGTAAATACGTTTCAGGTGTATCAAAATAAAAGGTATTTATTTTGATACACACATTATATACAATTATTTTTCTTTAAAGCAGCAGTGTAGAAAACCTTGTCCTTGCTACCATTCTGCAGAGGGGGACCTTTGCTGCCAGTACAGTCTTTCTGCAGAAATTACACAACTAGGGTTTTCCATTAAGCAGACAGATAGCATAAAATTTGCTGATTGTAAAATATAGCTGTGACTCCGCAGGGGTTGCAAGCGTCCTTTTCTAAAGGAGGCTGGTAAGGGGGACCAACTCCTTTCGTAAAGCTGATCTAAACCCCACTATACTCACCTGTCCCTATTCTGCTGCAGGGTGCCACTATCTTCCTTCTTCCCTTCCTTCCTGCGATCTTGATTGGCTGTACCGGGGACACATAACATTCAGCCCTGACAATCGCTGGGGATCCTCAATTTTTTTGCCAGTTCTCCTCAGCGATCAGGCAGGTAAGAATAAATATTGCAGAAGGGACATCTCCCTTCAAAATTTTCCTGCCTGGTCCAACAGTTTTAGTTCCAGTGAAGTGATGGTCAAGTGTCTACAATTTTGGCCATATGGTAAAATAAACAGTTAGGTACAGGAATTGTGTTTCTCAATCTTTTTAACATGGGGGAACCCTTAAAATAAATTTCAGGTCTTCAGGGAACTTCTATAATTGCTATATCCACAGCTCACAGTATAATAGCATGGTGGCCATTGGGAAGAATGCCTTTTACATTGCTGGCTTTAGGGAAGAATGTCACCCTTACAGATAGCCAAAAAGATCATAAAGGGTCACCTAAACTGACCTGAGAGACCCAAACTGTTCATTGCTCAAGCAACCTCTGGAGGAACCCTGGCTGTGAAACACTGGTCTAGTGTTTGATCTGCGAAAATATAAAGAAACAAGCTTGTTTAATATAAAGCATATTAATAACTACTATGAATTTGCCCTCCATGGACTTGCACTCTTCTTTGCTTTTAAGTCTTTATGCTCAGTATTTGTGCAGCCGGATTGTGGACTGGACTGGCTCAGCCCCTGTGTGGCATTTTATTATTGGGGCAAAGATGACTTTGTGGACTGAAATCGGCTTTCTTCCCGTCTGCTCCTAAAACTTCTCTACCTTGAGCTTCGCTTTCCTGTGGCTTTACTGTTTGCTTTTCAGCAAGAACCCAGCCCAAATAAATATTTTAGCTATTACTACAGCAAATGTCTCTGCAAACCCCATACTCGGCTTGTGCCCAATAAATCATTCTGAGCTCACTAGTCTCTGTATCTTCCTGTAATTGGGTACAAGAATTCATAACCTTCTGCTTATGCCTAATGCATGTATTTTAATATTTGTACAGTATAGCTCCTACATATTCTGTGGTGCTGTACAGGGAATCATAACAGTATCTGTACCAGAGAAGCTTGCATTCTGATGTCCCCCAACAGCCACATACTATTAGTAATATATATTTATATATCTATGTATATAGCAATCCTGTACGGGGATTCTGAGCTCATCGTAGTCCCTATACAAAAGAGCCTACAATCTAATGGCCTCCCACAGTCACTTGTATTATAAATTTTTATAGCTATGACATACCACAGTGCTGTACAGATACGGACACTCTAATTTCCCCCCCACAACCATACACTATTAGTAACATATACTGTATTTATATCGCTATGACGTATACCACATTGCTGTACAGATAACACTGAGCCAGTCCAACCATACACTATTAGTAACATATATTTATATAGCTCTGACATATACCACAGTGCTGTACAGAGATTGCGGAGCCAGTCATATTGGTCTCTGTACAAGAAAAGCTTACACTTTAATGACCCCCTCCCAGTCACACACTATTATGATACATTTATATAGCTCTAAAATTTACCACAGTGCTGTACAGAGAACACTGGGCCAGTCCCATCAATCTCTGTACAGAGGAGCTGACACTCTAATGTCCCCACACATTCACACATATCTATTATGAATCATTTGCATACCTCCTATATATATATATATATATAGCCCATGGTGTTTACAATAAAAAATTAACATTGGCAAAATTGACATTGAGAATAGGTCTAATTATTGCTTTGCATAAAGCTAATTAGGTTAAAGAAAACTGTACATGTGTTTATACTGAGTTGTTTCTCCTAAATGTTTATTGTTCATGAATGTTTCTGTCTTTTTCTCCTGCTTGTGTAATGTATTGAATGTTTAGTTTTCACAATAGAACAGCATGTGAAATATTTTGATTCTGCAACCGTTGAACTTACCCCTCCTCTGTGCCTGCAGCAATCATTCTGAGCCCAAAACCAGGAAGCGGAAAACATCCTTGTGGGAAGAAACTGAGACAAAACACCAGCATACGCCCAGAGCCAAGCGCCAACGCAAGTGAAGCAGCTTCTGTGATCTCCAGGCTGAACCTGAGGAGAAAACATAGAAGCAAAGAAAATGCACATTGAGGGATAGCAAGGAAGACTTACAAAGCAAGCTTGGGGCAGATATATATATTATTAAGATTTCCCCTACATTATATGTAAAATTACTGGACAACTTCTCCATCTTTCTTTATCAAATGCCAGGGACTGTTTTTAGTCCTATTTAACAATTTCTATACCTTTTTTAATGCTTTTTGGTGATTTACAGCATACATAGTAGATCCAAGGGCTGCTTGTGGCCTGACACAAATCTAGAATGGTCATAAGGAGGAAAGTTTCCATAGCAGTGTGGGTGGTGGCCTCTGTATTGTGAACCAGCTCTTCAGTAACCACCCAAAAACAGCTGAGTGGTTGCTGAAAAGTGTCGAGCGGTGCACCCAGCTAACAGGGTCTGGGGAGAACACTGCTTAGATATCTGATCAATTCTGATGATCAGTTGCAGCTCCTTCCTTTACATTAGTTTGATCACGGGTAAGAACTCAGCCTGCATGCAGCATTAGGATGTCTTGGAAGATAGAAGCAGAATCAAAACATTTATTAGGATTTATATGGAAACTACTGTTCTGTTACTCTTTGGCCACATTCTGATTTTAGGACTGGGACATGGGCTAAAGTTTTATCATCTGTTCTGCTTCAATCCAGCATGCAGCCAAGGATTCGATACTCTATCAGAAGCTATGTTTAGTCTTGTATTCTTTGTATTGTCCTATATATGGTATGACACTAACTCCCATTTGCCGAGAGATATAAATCAAGGTGCAGAAAATAAGTGTGTACCCCTTTGGGAAAGAACTGCTTGAAAGTGATATTTGTATACAAAGAAATGGCATCACATTATCATTTTATAAAAAAGAAAAAAAAAACAACTCTGTATACAAATTCATGGTGTCCCTGTTTCAGACACAAATGTGAAGTTTTGTTTCCTGTTTTTTGGTCAGACAGGGTATGAATTCCTGGGGTTTAGTATTAGCGGCTCTACTTTTCCAAGAAAATAAGTTTGCTTTTTGAAAAGAAAATAGGCAATAGGTTTATTGTGGGGGCTTCATAGTAATTCTCATTTCCCTGCTTTTAGTTGGATTGCAGCATTTGGAATTGGTGGTGAGGCATGGAGTGACTCTTTAATGCATAGGCCAATGGCACACAGTGAAAATATTCATCTGTTTTCATGCTCTTTCACTGATGGTGTGCTGCAGAATGAAACTCATCATTGACAGGGCGACTGCCTTGGCATCAGGGGAGCAATGCCCTGTATCCTATAACTGACAGGGTTGTCACCAGTGAGGATTGCTAGTGTTCCCTACAAACAGTCTGTTAATGGATCTGTTTCAGCTGAATTAAAGACAGCTGTAAAATTGTAATTACTTCATCCTTATATGGAGTAACTGAGGCACCAAAAAGCAATCATTTGGTAGCACAGACAGAACATTGTGTAAATTCTGCATTCTGCTGGAGGTAATGAAGTTTTGCAGCTCCTGTGGTGATCAAAAAGCCAGAAAAAATATGATTTTACGCGTTACCGGACTGCATCCTTCCCTGGTCACAGCACCGCATGTCTAGCACCTCATCTCACATCTCAATGTCATCAAGCCATCACAACGCATTAGGCTCTGACCACGTCTGCCCAACCCGATGGGACATTGTCTGAATTTAATGTCAACATTCAATAAACCAAACTATCCTTTCTTGTCTGTGTAATTTTTTGATATTTAAATTATTTATTAACTATTTGATGCAGAATCATCACATTACATTACACGGAGTTATAGAAAGTCCCACAATCACAAACTCTTTTATTACATTTCACATGCCAAGACTTTGGTTTTAAAGTATTACACGGGTAGTAAAATAACTTTAAAACAAATCCTTAGTGTAATCTTATCTGTAGGCAATGTGGAGAAATTCATCTTTAAATTTCATGCAAGGTTCTAAAATCAGAGCTCATCTGATTTCTATAGCAGCAGAATTTTGCCACCCAGCCAGGCTTCTAATGTTAATACGCAGTGGGAGATGATTGACTTTGACTTCAAGGTCTCTTTGAAAGTGAATTATTTTAAGTACCCACAGCTACATGCCCCCAGCTTATTGGACAGTTCTAGCTCTGATACATCAGGGGAAGGACCTCGGCTCTATACCTCTCTCCCACAATAATGAGCTTTTCTCCCGAACAGGTTATCACTAACCTTCGTTCTAAGCTCTCCTATGGCACTGTTAACAGCTCAAAATAAAACTTAGCCCCTTTGTAATGTTTCTGCTTTGTGCAGGCACATGGTTAGGAGGTACAACCCAGGAGGTACAACCCTGTAATACCATATCCCACTGAACAGCATTGTAACTCCACTAAGTGAAAGTGGATCTGAGCTTTCTTCAGGTCACCACACTGATTTTTTATTGGATTTAGGTTTGGGCTCTGGCTGGGCCTTTCCAAAACTTTAATTTTCTTCTGGTGAAGCCATTGTTTTGTTAATTTAGATGGATGTGTGGGGTCATTGCCATGATGAAGAGTCAAATTCCTCCTCATATTTAACATGGTGGTGCTAGCACCATTGGTGATGCAGAAGGGTTGCATGACTGAAGCCTTTTCTTACAAAGAAAAACATCAAAGCCAGGCTAAAATGTGCAAAAAAATCATGTTGGAAAAAAGCATGTTGGAAAATCTTATGATCTGATAAGACAAAGGTTGAGCTTTTTGGCCTCAATCCTAAAAGGTACAGTGAAGCATGGTGGTTCCGACCTGCTTTAGAACTGAGTGATTGGGCACGGATCTTTGCAGCTGGCATCTTGCACATTTAACAGCTGTCAGAAGTGGGTGATATTAAGACCGTTTACTGCTTCCCCCATTCATTCTCTATGGAGATGGATGTAGCACCTTACTGGAAGCAGTTGTTTCCTGGAATGAGGAAGGAGTAAACACAGCGCAACCTCACTGCCAGTGTGAACATAGTTAGATCAGCCATCTGGTTTCCAAGCTACTACCTGTTTAAATGTTTTTTTCTCCCTGTCCTCAGCCTGTGATTAGACAGTGATGGTGAAGCAGCATACTGGGTCATCACTTTCCTCTGTTCACCTCTCATGTTCCTTTTTTAGCACATGTGCACGCAGCAGAACCTGATTGGTCTGAAATATAGCCCCTCCCTCTCTGCTCCTGAGTCCTGCTGTGCAGAGACTAAAAAGCTTATCAATAAATGTTTTTTATTTACCTAGAAATACTAAACATCCAAATGAACGCTGTAGCACATTAGCTTTTTATGAAATCCACGTCTGTTCCTCGTTTCATTCATATAAAACGAAAGTCAAGTATAAATGGAACCTAAATTCCTTTTCAACGTTTTACAGCTGCCCTGAGCGATGGCCCTCCAATGATTCCACTAAGGTTTTTAAGGCTCTTTCAGATTTAGGAATTAGTCAATTTTTTTTCTTTGTATTTCCAGTTTTGATGCCTAGAAAAGCAGCGCAACATCCTTATTGAGGGCAGTTAGATAATTCAGCACCTCAGCTTCAGAGACCTCATCCTTAAATCTCATGAAAGTCATCTGTACAAACAGCCTCCCGCTGAACCGATGATACGCGGTGTGAATCCAAGCAATTGATGTGCACACTGAAGAGTCCGGATCTGCAGAGACATCATCAAGGGTTTGAGTCCTTTTTTATGTTGCATTGCTAGCTACACCAGGGTGGCCTAGAAGATCCTGAAAGTGTACTGACCATGCAGGTCAACCGTCCACTGTATCTCAATTTCCTTATTTCAGAGTGTAATTACACCTTTGTGTGAGCAATAAATGCATCAAAAACAAAACATTTAATATGAATATTTAAAGGAACATTGACCCTGCTGAACTCAAATATTAAGAAGTGTCAGCATTGCCCAGTTTTTTTCTGCTGAACTGCAATACACCCCCTCCCCTCTTTCTCTCTTTTTTTTTTCTTATTCAAAAAATAGAGTTGTCAACCATGTTTTGGATTTCAGTTGTAAGCTCAATAAAAGCATTATAATAGGAAGTCCCTGGTGGGGCTTTCATTTTGCTATCTGGAACAACTAAGCATTTGCATTTGGTTGATATCTTGTGACTGCCTCTGAATCTTTATTTTTGGACTGTGTAATTACTTGGGGTGTGGATGAATCTCCTTTTATTCTATTCACCTGAGTGTGAGTGGTCCAGCATTGGGCCACTCACTTTCTTATGCTGATTATTTATTGCAGCTAGTTTAATTATTAATCAGTATTTATATTACGCAGTTCTGTACTATAAATAGGGGTTGCAAATGACAAACTGGCACAGGAGAAGGAGAGGTCCCTGCCCAAAAGAGCTTACAATCTAAGAGGTGGGAGAAGCAGCGCACAATAGGAGGGGAGATATGGAATGGTGGGTGAGTAGTGAGGGTTTTAGGAGACAGAAGAAGACAAGTAGGTGAGTATGAAAATATGGGTTTTGACTGCTCTTTTAAATGTGCAGAAGATACTAGCAAGCCGAATAGGAGTCACTGAGCTCTAGAAAAGTCTTGGAGCCGTGCATGTTACAAGGTTATCAGTGAGGAAGTCATTAGTAGGGCATTGGAGGGACAACTGAAACTGACTAGGCGAGTATTCTTCTATCAGGTCAGAAAGGTGAGTTGTGCAAGATCTGTGGAGAGATTTGAAGGCAAAGCACATAGTTACATAGTTCAGGTAGAAAAAATACAGTCCACCAAGTTCATCCTCTAGAGAAATAAACATATCCCAGTTAAAACCCTATAGACACAGTTGATCAAGAGAAAGGTAAAAAAAAACCCTCATAAACCCTGGTTCACTTTGCTCCAGCTGGAAAAATTCCTTCATGATCCCGTGAGGCAATCAGATGTTTCCTGGATCAACAGTCTCAAGCAGCTCACTAAGAAAGTTAGGATCGCCATGAATTTTTAGCAGAAGTTATCGAGTATCATCTTGTTACTGGCCAAGAAACCACAGAGAAATGTGCATGATGTACAGATGTATATTTTATTTATTCAAGAAGGCCAATTAAATATGTTTTATTATGTTCCAGGTGCTTAAAAACAAGGTGCTAGAAATTCTTAGAAACAGCCACAGCCTGAGTAGAAAAGTCTATCCCCTGTCAACTTGCTACAGTGAAAGATCCTTGCTCTCTGTGTGGAACACGAGTCTCTTTGCAGAGAACACAAGGTTGTGTTGGACTGATAGGAGGTTTCTATTGTTTTCAACTAAAAACAAGGTCTGGATATTCACTTATGTTTTGCCGAATTATACACCTGTATTGTCAGTGTACACAGGGTGTTTTTAGATCTGTTATAGTAAATCAATGCACCTCAATCTTCACATTGCATTATACTTTAATTTGATTTTTTTTTTATAATTGCAACTGCTGACATAAAATGTATTTCCTCTCACCTTTACCATGCAAAAAACTCATAATTCCTGGGTAAACATTGTTTCACCTCAGCAGAGTCCTGTGTATGTTATTAAAGAATTACAGGGATAGCCATTCCTTTGATCCCTTAAGTAGAACTGAGCTTCTACAAGATATTTACTGGAAAGGGTAGAATATTTTCTCGTCATCTATCCATCTTCACTATGCAAGATTTTCTCAGGCGGTTCAACATGACTTCATTCCTCACATGCTAATAACATGCATCACTTGTCCTGTAATTGCCACAATGAACGGCCTTCAGCCCTGCAGTGTCTCATTGAGATCTGTGCAAGTTGGCATCCATGCATCCATTGTGAAGAAAACAAAATTTTTTTTTTATTCCTTACTCAGCATGGAAGTCAGTGTTATAAAAAACACAGAAAATGTGCATATATGAAGCCAAATTCGGTTTACTCTCTGTCTTAGAGACACAAGAATTAGAATCTTCTAGTTGTTACCCAAGGGTGCCCATTGGAGGATTTCACCTCCAAGCCTGTTCTAATGCGAATAGTCACACAAAGTTTACCACTGAACTCACTGATCACCAGCATGTACAGTAGCTGTGATCATTACTGGGCCATTGCTCACCCACACCTTCTAATGCTCTATACGGGAATCAAAATGACATGCATTTTGGCCAACTTTACCATGCTGGTTCCTTGTCTGTCTTCAAATTTTGCACTTTTAGCCCCTCTCCAACCTGGGAATAAGCATGCAATTTATAAAGTCATTGTGAATGTAAAAGCTCCTTATTAGTAAATGGTGAAAAGCCAATATGCATGTCAGGCAAGCTGGCATTTCCAGTAGTCAGCAATGAATATTCCATATATCTCAGCTTTCTCAGCTATCGCAGCTTTCCTTAAATCTGTCCAGACCTCACCAACTGGATCTCTGAGGCCCTCCAGAATGCAGATCTCTGGCCAACTTTGCAATGCCGCATACATGATTGCCCGGACTGGTTTCAAATGTCAGGGATGAGATGAGGACGGCGCAGGGGTTGCCGGCCACTGATTTTCAGCTTAATAAGTTACTTCAAAATAAAAACTTCTAAAAAATCAAAAAGCAATTTGAGTCTGGAATAGGGAAAAAATGATTTTCCTGCGGACGTTCTTTTTGCAAAGTCTTACCGCAAAGGAATATTTTCCATTGGTGGTTATATTGCCAGAATGTGCAAATGTGAGAAGGAAAAATATTTTTGGGCAAAAGAAAAACTTTTTAATGATTACAAAAGAAAGTAAAGCAATGTCTTGCCTTCTTTGTATCCTTTATTTGGATATCATTTTTTCTAATCTCCTGTAGTATCTTTGCAGCTGCTTTCTGTCTGCCTCCAATGATGCTGCATGACAATGAATCATGTTATTTTTGTACGGTGACTTGTAGTACTCAATGAGAAGTCTGTGTGACATGGTGACAATGAAACTAAAATTCAAAGACACGTAAAGTGTCTAATCATAAACCTTAATGGCAGGATCAGTACATCATTACAGCTGCAGATTTAAAAAAATATATATAATTTTTGAAATGAGTAGACATGTTAAAGCTTTTATGAGATTTTAGTGATTGGATTTACTTCGACTTTGAAGAGCTGAAGAATTTTCAAAAGTCTCCATCTGACACAATGACATTGGAAGTTTCCAAGTAATACCTACCTGCTCGTCCGTCCATTAGCCAATCTGCAATACCGCCGTGTGTGGGACATGGTAAAGGATGTTCTAATGATTGAAATCTTCCCTTACCGTTGTCTCTTTTCCAGGACAGTTTATAAATGGTTTTCTGGTTTTAAATCCCTCTCATCTCTTTTTCTTGTGGAATGAATCGGCTGTAAATGAAACCCACTGCTTTTTACAAGGTTTCTGAGAATCCATGAAATAAACCCCATCCTTCTGCTCTGAGATTACCAACTCCCTGATTCTGCAGTGAAAGTGTTGATATTTTACATTGGCTGCAGATCAAATATACAAATATAAGAAAATGTTATACTACACATTCCAGAAGCTGGAATCTTCTATCTAAAAGTCATGCATAAGGTGAAATGCAAGAAAGCAAGTGTGCAGTAAAAAAAACACAGAACAGAGGAGCTGCTGTGGGCAGGCATGCACCATGTGACCCCAGATAGCCAAAGGCCAGCAAGCTTTAAAAATCCTGTGCATCCAAAAGAATGCTGATGTGTCTTGTTTGATATATACAAGGGGGTGCTGAGAAGTTCCTGTCTTTGCCCAGAAGGAAGAGAGCCAGAGTTATGAAATAACACATTTATTCAACATATTCCCCCCTGAGACTGATGTACTTGATACAGTGTAGTTGCAGCTTTTCTAGACCATTCAAATAAAAGTCCTTTGGTTGGGCCACAAACCAGCTCTCAGCAGCATCTTTGACATTAGAAATGTCCTCAAAACATTGCCCCTTCAGGTGTTTCTTCAAATTTGGGAACAGATAATAGTCCAAAGGGGCCAGGTCAGATGAGTAGGGGGGATAGTGGACCAATTGGAAACCCAGGGTGTTCAATTTGGCAGCCACAACATTGTGCCACAACATGTGCGAAGGTGCATTGTCCTTCAAAAAAAGGATCCCTTTGGTCAACTTTCCACAACATTTCGTCCTAATTGCCTCCTTCAGCTGGTCCAGGAGGTTAGCATAATACTGTCCGGTGATACTAGAGCCCTGAGGTAGGTAGTCCACCAACAGAATACCATCTTTGTCCCAGAAAACAGACACAATTACTTTTTTGGCCAATTTCTGGGCTCGGAACTTCTTCGGCTGCGGGGACCCGCTGTGGCGCCATTTCTTTGACTGTTCCATGGTTTCAGGATCATAGATGTGGAGCCAGGTTTCATCTTCAGTCACTAACCTAGCCAAAAAGTCCCATGCAACTTCAAAATGGGCCAAAACAGCTTTGGATACTTCAACTCGTTCCTTCTTCTGATCACTGTTCAAACATTTCAGCACCCACTTCGCTGAAAGCTTGTGCATGTCTAGGATAGTGGTGATAACAAACCCAACACGCTCCCAAGAGATGTCAAGTATCTGGGCAATCTTTTTTGCGGATATTCGCCGGTCCTCAATAATAGGCTCATGGACAGCATCGCAGGTTGCCGGGTCAGTTGAGGTTGAGGGGCGCCCTCTGCGGTGCTCATCTTTAACTGTGAAATGCCTAGTCTTGAAACGAGATATCCAGGTTTTGACAAAGCTGTAGGAAGAACACTTCTCCCCAGTGTTTGTGACATCTCAGTGTGAATGTCCTTTGCTGACTTTCCTTGGAGAAACAAAAATTTCATGACCGTAACTCCAACAACGTGAAACTTGTTTGAAACTCTGCCATCACAGCTTCTCACTAAAAGAAAAAATACTTTTAAGAATCGCAATGATATTTGCACAGTTACATACTAAGATATTAGGCTGTCATATGCCCCCACACTCATTTTTCTATTTCATCTGGAAGAGGGCAAAGCTAGGAACTTCCCAGCACCCTGGCTTTATGGCTTGAAGACCAAGCAAAGAGTATGACTACTTCAATGAGCAGCGTTTTCCTAAACATACTTTAATGAACCTGACTGTCATGCATGAACCCCAAGTTATCTGATGAAAGGCCACCCCTTTGATCCATTGGGACCTAGGACCATTCAAAGGGAGACTGATATGTCTTATTTGACATAACTTTGTATCAGTTGGTCTTTAGAAGATGGCTTGAAGCCATGGAGAGGCCATGACTTCTTGAATTTGGAGAGTTTACCTACCTAAACCCAAAGAAACAGACCTGACTGGTGTTAATGGACCATAAGGTATCAAAAGGATATCATTTTATCCTTAGGACCCATGACTATGCAAAGGGATGTTGATATGTCTGGTTTGATATAACTTTGTATCAGCTGATCCGTAGAATTTAAGGATGGCTTAAAGACCTAGGAAAGGCTCCAACTTATGCTAAAATTTTTAGGCTATACTTTCGGACCCATTTACACCAAGCAGGTCAATGCAAGGGACCTGATTGGTGTGAATGAGGCCCAGGGTATGGCCATTCCTTTGATTCATTAAGACCTAGGAACATGACTATGACTTCTCCAATTAGAAGTGTTTACTCATTCCAATTGACCTGACAGGTGTGAATTGACCATAAAGTATCAAAAAGAAGATCCTTTGGAACTCAAGACAATCCAAAGGTATGCTGAAAAATCTGGTTTGATATAACCTTGTATCAGTTGATCTATAGGTTTGGAGGATGGCTTGAAGACCCAGGAGAGGCTCCGACTTATGCTTTAATTTGTAGGCTTTCTTTTTGGACCCATTCACACTGGGCAGGTCAACGCAATACAGGAGAACTGACTTGTGTGAATGAGCCCCATGGTATTAAAGGGATGGTCGTCCCTTTTATCCATTAGGACCTAGGACCAATCAATGGTTTGTTATGTCTTATCTGATATAACTTTGTATCGGTTGGTCTTTGGAGGATGGCTTGAAGACCAAAGAGAGTCTATGACTTCTTGAATTTGGAGGGTTTACCTAAATGCAAGACAACTGACAACTGTGAATGGAACTTAGGGTATCAAAAGAAAGACTATCGAAGGGGGTGCTGATAATTCTGGTTTGATATAATTTTGTATCAGTTAGTCTTTAGGGTTCGAGAATGGCTTGTTAACCAAGGGGAGTCTATGACTTCTGTTCTAACTGGAGGGTTTAATTTAGGACCCTTCAACACCAAGCAGGTCAATGCAATTCAAGAGACCTGATTGGTGTGAATGAGCCCATGGCTATCTATTGAATAGCCATTCCTTTAAACCATTATGACCTAGAACAATTCAAAGGTATTCTGGGCCTTTTGATATCTGATATAACTTTGTATCAATTGGTCATTGGAGAATGGCTTAAAGACCAAGGAGAGGCTATGACTTTTAGATTTTAAGGGTTTACCTAAATGCAATGCAATGGACTATCAAATGGAAGACCATTCTATTGATCCTATAGGACCCAAGACAAAGCAAAAGGATTCTTATGTCTGGTTTGATATAACTTTATATCGTTTAATTTTTAGGTTTGGAGGATAGCTTGAAGACATAGGATAGGCTCTGACATTTACTTTAAGTTTTCTTTGTAGTCTTTACTTTAGAACCCATTGATACCAAGCAGTTCAATGCAATGCAAGAGACCTGATTTGTGTGATTGAGCCTGAAGTTATCAAAGGGATCACATTCCTTTGATCCATTAAGACTTAGCACCATTTTAAGGAATGCTGGATTTTCTTGTTTGATACACGTTTGTATCAAATGATCCATAAATTTGGAGGATGATATTAGGACAAGAGAACCTTAGACTTCCGCTCTGGTTTTAATGGTTTACTCTGGGGTCCATTCACACCAATCAGGCCAACA
The DNA here is from genome assembly GCF_032062135.1 of Pyxicephalus adspersus. NCBI lineage: Eukaryota > Metazoa > Chordata > Amphibia > Anura > Pyxicephalidae > Pyxicephalus > Pyxicephalus adspersus. The sequence continues at coordinate 47,827,684 of NC_092865.1, read as the reverse complement.
CACTACAATGGTCCTAAATGGTGTCAGACACCCCTAAGGGGTCAAATCATATTGAAATAGGTGCTGATATGTCTTGTTTGCTTTAATTCTGTATCAGTTCATTCTCAGGATTAGATGATGGTTTGAAGCCCAAGGAAAGGCTATGACTGCTCTGTCAATGGAAGCATGTTGATGCATGTTATGTTGCATGTTAACTTTCATTGTGTTAGGAAAGCCCATTCACATGAATGCATCACAACATCCCCTAAAGTCACACCTGCACCTACAAAGTATGCTGCTTAAAGCAGAAGTTATCCGGTAGTAGACAATCCTCGTCAAACACTTGGATGATTTCCTTAATCCTGAAGAACAAAAAAAAAAAGTCCTGTCCGTCCTCAAATTTTGAGATGATGATTGTTCAGTCAGCAGAAAGCATTTCTCCTGCGCAGGGCTCTTACTTTTTGGCATTGTTGTTTTGCTTTGAAACTGCGAGTTTATAAACTATCTGTCACAGATAGTCTATCTGACTATCAGACTATCTGTCATTTCATGCTAATTGGCTGAAAGCGACCTTGTTTTTATTTTCTTACTTAGAAAAAGCCACAGGGGGGATGATGGCTTGTCGTGTTTATTTGAAAATAAACAATAATTGCACGACCATGAGACGCAGCAAAAGTGGCGGAGAGGAGAATGACAGGATCTTAAAAGCTGGAAGTCAGGTCAAGTACTGCTAACGTCTGAAATTCAGTTATTATGTGATGTACAAGTCTTATATAGTAAACAAAAATCTTCCTTTACCTTCTTTAACTGAGCCAAATCCTTGTATCTCATACATTCCCTATCCCGGACACTGCAGATCACAGTGGGAGGGGTTAGTGATGTGGGTGGGCAAAAGCGTGGCCAGGTGCTGATTGACAAGCTGCAGGTTTGTGATTTAAAAGTGACAATGTTTATAGCTACTCCCCCTGCAGCATCTTTTCCTCCCACTGTAATGCAAGCAGGGACAGCTTCAATCACATTACAATGGACTTTCTTATTAGGATTACCAGGCATTATTGAGATTTTTCATTTGGGTTATTTTTATTTATTTTTTGTGGGGATTTTTCATGTTTGTATGGCTTTATAAGTATAAGCAGCCCAAGGGGAATATCCCATATGAGTGGGGTCATCATTGAGGACAATCACACTGACACACATAAATGTATTTCCCTTTAACACAGCCTTGTTATAGATAAAATTATATTATTAGTAATCCAATTGCAGGACATTTGCTGTACACAGACACCATTTACCAGCAATTACCGGATCTGGAGGAAGATTTGCCGATGACGCCTGTAGATTGCATCTGATCGCAGAGCCTCCGGCAATAGGACGTCAGGTACAGGAGCTGTGTAATGACACTCAGACAGCGCAGCCTTCACAGGTGGTAGATAGATAGAGAGATAAGTGGAGTGATCAGCTATATTTCCAGAAATGGTGCCACAATCTGTCACCTTAACTAGCAGAAAAGAACAAATTCCAACATTTTATTTATAAAGGGGATCCAAACCCAATAATTAAATCTCATGGAAGTTTTAATCTGGTAACATCATTTCAGAAGTAATTTCCAACCATTTGCATTCTGCACTTTTATGTCCAAGATTACGTGGTGATCCTGTTTTCTGCCACTTGCTGGGATCTCAGTCGCTTGCCCCAAAAACTCCCCCCACCCGCTGACTGTCTGGAACTTACTGTCTAAGGCAGGGGTGGCCAACTCTGTCCCACGGGCCAAATCTGTCCTGCATAGTCCCCCCAAAGGTATCCTAAATATGAATTACAGCTGGCCCGCCGCTGCATTGAATTAGCGCTACAGTTTCCGGCATCACTCGCGTCTTTAGACCAGCGGCCTCTCTGCCTATGTGTGGCCCTGCAATAGACTGATTTAGAGACGCAGGGAATTGTAGTAGCAGTGCTATTTCAGTGAAGAGGGAGTTCCAACTACTCATAACAATAAGCCCCGCATTGAACTGTTTTCTTGGCGCAGGGAATTGTACTAACGGTGCTATTTCAGTTTCAAGTTTGGCCCACAACTTTGTTTAAGTTTTTAATTTTGGCATACTGTGTTTTTGAGTTTGGCACCCCTGGTCTTAGGTGACAAATCTCAGTCCGTCTGCAAATTACATCCCTGCATGCACCACTAACTCTACCATATGCTCCCCTAGTGCACCCTTAACCCTACCATGGTGCTCTCCTAGTGCACCCCTAACCCTACCACATGCTCTCCTAGTGCACCCCTAACCCTACCACATGCTCCCCTAGTGCACCCCTAACCCTACCACATGCTCCCCTAGTGC